>NC_135645.1:14749090-15058409 GCF_053574225.1 Canis aureus
GGGTGGAGCGGGACGGCGAAACAGCAGACTCACAAGATGGAAATACAAGGAAAACACTGTCGTTTTTGGTGCAGACGCCAGTTTCCTCCGAAGGGTAAGGACTGCGGTCTGCGCTGAGCGCGGAGCCCGGGGAAGGCAAACTCCGATGAGGCTCGACGGCGACGGCGACGCCTTCGCAACGACGACGCCACGTCCCCGCCGAAGGCCCCCTCCCGTGATGCATCCGAACAGGGTCAAGACCCCTACACTCCTTGGGCTCCGGGAGACACGAGCAACGGCTGCGCTGCAGACGCGCGGCTTCGCTCCCCCGGGGAGGCCGGCAGAGCAGCCGCAGCTCGGGGCTGCGGGGACCGCCCGCCAGCGACCGTCCGGGCCGCGCAGCCCCCCCCGCGGGGCCCCCGGGGCCGTCCTCCCGCCCCCGCCGGGCGGGCGGCGAGAGCGTTTGCGAGCAGGGCGCCCCAGACCGCGCGAGGCAGGCACGTCCGCGAGCGCGCGTGCTGCTTTCTCCCGCCGTCCGGACACTGACCTGGGGGCCACCGCGGAGTCCCCTCGGGCTTCCTTGCGAGCCAGGCGCTGAGGCCCCGGCGGAAGCCGCAGACCGCCGCTCCGCCCCACCTCCTGCAAGGCACCCGGGCGCCCAGAGCCGCCAAGCGCAGCCCCGCCATCTTCGCACCTCGCCGACCCGCACGGCCGCCGAGCGCCGCGACCCGGGCTGCGCATGCGCCGCCGGCCGGAAGTCGGGACTGCCCTAGTGGTACCCGGAGGGGCGGGGAGGGTCCCGCGAGAGCGCGCAGGCGCAGAGCGGCGTCGCCCCCGCCCCCGTCTCGCCCGGGCAGCCCGCGGGACGGCTCGCCTGTGATGGCCTGGGACGCGCTGAGTGGCCCGGGCGCGGCGACCTCGGTGGGCAGGCGGCCGTTCCGAGGCTGGAGGCGCCGGAGAAGCCGTAAGGCCGCGTTCCAAGGAAACCCTGGCATCGTTCCGGGGGACGCCGGGGAGGAGCGCGGGATGCGAGGCGGCGGCGATCCGAGATGGACGGTTTCAAGCCTTCCCGGAAGTGCTGCCGAGGTCTGACCCGAATCCTTCCAACCCCGTCCCCCTCGTTTTTTGCGCCAGCTCTCCGGATGCCCGAACTGCTGAATTTTTGGATTGTTCTCTCCCTTCTCCCGTGTTACGCGCAAGAAAAGAGATCCCAGTGGATGATTGACCTCAAAGGAAGAATAAAATTGAGGGGATTCAAATACGCTTCGGGAGAATATAGTTTGGGAATAGAAGGGCTTTCTTGAGCATGAGATGAAACCCTCCAATCCTAAAACAAAACAACAAAACAAAAAACAACAAAAAAACTGCATGTGCATTTCAGCTTTTCGAATGGCAAAAGTCCCCTCGAGTCAAATGAGAGTCTAGAAAAACTAATTCTACAGCGCAGATAACAGAACATTATATGACTTGCTCCTAGAAATAAGGGGAAAAAAAGTCTGTGATTTCAACAGCATTGGACGAGGGCTGTGAATAGGCAATTTGTATGTAGAGATGTCCAACTTCACTAATTGAAACGTGAATTAAAAAAAAATAACTTTTTTTTTTCCTCACCCATCAGATTGGCAAAAACTTAAAAAAGCGATTCATGGCGAGGATGCTGGGAAACTGGCACTCGTGTAGGGTTGGTGGGGAAGTTAATTGCCAAATTCTTCTGTCAAGGGATCTCACCAAATCCATTACAATTTAAAATACATATCATTTTCAATGTCCTTGACCAAGTGGTCCCAGTTTGTGACCGTCCTGTAGAAAATAATACTAGGTCCTGAGGACGCATATCTGCTACAGCATCATTTTTAGAAGGAAGCAGCAGAAAAAAAAATAGTCAATAGAAAAATGGTTGCATCAATTGTACAAGGGTTTCTGAATTTTAGCTCTGGCACCCTTCAAATTAGTCCTGGGGGCCTCTGTCGGCACCAACAGGTTTTTTTCTACTCATCAACTCGTTTATTTCTACTTCAGATTACTGTGACTGGTATAATACTTAAGGAAAGTCACGTTAGTATGTTGTCATAAAGTTTGGAGCAATGAATGGAGCGGGAGGTAAGTGCAAAGTTTGCTTATAGTGAATCCGGCCTATCTTTGGAGTCTTGAGAACTTGTCTTATTGGGACATACTAAAAATGTTGGATAATTAAAAATTAAATAGATCTGTCTTGAGTGGTGTAGTGCCAGAAATAAGATTGCAAGGAGGGCTGCTTGATTTCAGGACACATTCCAAAAGTTGTTGAGCTGTTGTGCCAGTTCTCCATTAGACCCATTGTAGACTCCAAAGGAACAAAATCGCTACAGTGGTACACCATGCACGTCACTTCACTATCCCTTTTATCTTAATAATAAATATTTCTCACTGTGGTTTTTGGATAACTGCAAGTCTTCTCGATCATTCCTGTCCTCATTCTGTCCCTTTATTTTTGCTGATTGTCTTGCATTTTATGTACAACAAAATGAAGAAAATAATCTAATCTGTCCCCACAGTGGGAAAAGCACTGTACAAAAAAAGCAGGGAAATCCATGGATTGTTTTCTCTGTCCACCCTTATTCATATAACAAATCAGGAAAAATTGTGGCCAGTGTCAAGTCAAGATGCTTTTATCCACAGTGATGGGTTTGAAGTAAACCAATTTGTTTCATATCCACTGTCAGTATTGCCTTCATTAACAGGAGTGATAGGCCATATTGTTCAGGGCCAGTGTCTCTCTCTGAAATCTGCTGCCTTAGTCCAGGGAGACAAATGAGGTGACCATCAAGTAAAGCCCTTTACTTCACACCAGCATGATTTTTTCCCTGGCAGAGAAGCAAGCACAGTCCTTGAAATCCCCAGTAACAATTGCGTCTTTGCAAAAAGACAGGAAGATGTCACATTTGTCAGGCGTTAGCTCACTTTGTTAGCAACAGGAATGTGACCAGAGATCATCACTTCAGTTTATAAAACTACAAATCATAATGTTAGCAAACATCATTTTGTGGAGATTCACAATTGACTTTTGCTGATTAATCCATCCCCTGTCATGTCACCAATAGGTATACTCCTAAAGAGAGATGAGTTTATTTTCAAATGTGAAATCTGGTCAACGTTTTAATCCATACGCAACATATTTTAACACACATTTTTAAAAGGTTTACTACATCATGCAAGATATAATGCTGATTAGAATATCTTAATAATCCTATGAAGAAAGTACATTACAGAAAAGCCGTATCTTTATATTAACCAACAAAATTTTAGCAATTGCATTTCACTCTTTTAGATCATTACAGGGTTTAGGGGTGATCTCTGAGAAAACATATTATCAAAATGTCTCTTGCAATCATGACTTTGTCCTCCACTGTTCAAGTAAAATCATGTGTCATCCAGTTGGATAATCTATTTATTGGCAACATGTATACAGCTCACACTGCAAATTTTTAAAAATTGTACCCCGTCAAGTCTGACAAAGATTTTATGGACGCTGCCAATCTCATCATTTCATCTCGTACTAGTAAGCAAAGCCATTATTTTCTACTTCTATTCATTTGCCAACTTTTCGGAAAGAGTACGTTCATATTTGCAAATACACACAACATGACAAACCAGGATAAATGGCACTGAAAAACTGTTATAAAAGAGACTTGCCTGAAGTCATTTCATTCAACAAAAATTGATTTAACTCCCAAAGCCCAATTGTAAAGAAATACATAATAAAATAGTACATTACAGAGAACATTAGTCAAAGTTCATTTTCTTTTTTATAGAACTACGCTACCTCCGTAAATAAGGATTTTAATTGGTCTGTTCTTTGGTGAAAACAGAGCTCTGATTTCATCGTTACCTTACGTGAGGCTGCAGTTAATGGGTGTGTTCCACAGCAAAGAGGAAACGGACAACCTAAAGGAAATCAGCCCCTGGGTACTTTTATTCTCAGCACTGGGAATGGAGAAATCTTTAGCAAAACACGAAGTATTTTATTTTAAATTGCTCAAAGTGACAGAATGTCTGTCTAATAAGACTGCTCCTGTTTAACACACACAACTTTTTGTCTTTTCTTCTTTTACAAAAAGTGATTTGCTATATATGTACAGTAGCTTATACCAGAGGTAACTCTTCAGAGTCAACTTCCTGGACATCTGATGGCATCAAAGTACCATTTTAAAATGTAGAGTAACACTAAATGCGGTTCATCACCTGAAACTACCACTATTAAACAGAAGTCATATCAAGTCTTTGGTTTAGGTGCAGTACTTAATAATTAGGGCAAAACTTCTCCTAAAATATATTCCCCTCCAAACTCTTATTTGCTTCTATTTATAAAATAACCTTCAGAAAACTGCTTTTTAGGAAACAGTTGATAACTAATAATGTCAATGCCAATAACTGGGGTGCTAAAATAATTTCGTATTTCCAAGTACATACATTTTGTAAACCATTCAGTTTATTTCACCAAAGTAAACAATCGATAAAAAATAGTTTGTAAGAAATGTTCCTATAAGTGATGCTATTTACCAAAATAGTATTTTTTTTTTCCTCATAGGTGCTTCGGTCCTTTTGCTATTTATCATGAAGCTTTGAGTTAAAACCCCCTTTTTCTCTTTTATAAGTGACTTCCTGTTAATATAAAAGGAGTTCCGAGTATACACGGTTAAAGGATGGGTCTATTGGGTCTTTTCATCTGGGATTGAATATGGCTTCATTCTTGTAAGAGGTTATTGCAGTCGCCCTGAAGTAGACTGTTGCACCAGTTCGCTACAGTAAGAAGTGGGTGTAACCTTCTGCCCCAGTAACTATAACATCCATCCAGATCCGCATGGCTTCCGGCGATGGCGCAACCATATAATAAATTCTGTCATGGGTCTTGACACTAAAGGTGAGTAATGGATTAGGACTCTAAAAACCAAAAAAGGAAAAAGAATGGGAAGTTAACGTCCTGAAATTACATTAAATAATACAGATATATGTGAGGGCCTCTTCCTCTTTAAAAGTTCTAATTTGTAGAAGTCTAAATTGGTGTTACTTTTGCTCTAGTAGAACCTATAACCCCACTTCCAACTCCTTTTCTCAAGGCTGACTATCTTTTTGGCCTTTCTGCACCAGAAATCTCATACGGAGAGCTCACTGATCAATCCTCTTAGCTACTTTGTAGGGAAAGCTCTAGCTGGGTACCTAGCTCAATATTGAGCTCTAGCTCAATAAATAATAGCTCTCCTTCTTAGCCCTGCTAAGATTCTTCCTTATAACCAAGTAGTATCTCCTTTTAGAATCTCACAAAAAATCACTTAACAGGATCTTCTAGGGGCACCTGGCTGGCTCAGTTGGTTGGGTGTCTGTCTGCCTTCAGCTCAGGTCATGATCAGGTCCTGGGATTGAGCCCCAAATCCAGCTCCCTGCTCAGCAGGGAATCTGCTTCCTCTCCCTTTGGCCCTCCCCTGCCTCCTGCTCATGCTCTCTCTCTCAAATAAATAAATAAAATCTTAAAAAACAAATATGTCCAGAAGAAGATTTTCTCATTTCACCATGACTTTTTTTTTTCCACAAAAGATCAGCTATATTAATTACTTCTACGTTTGTTTACTAGAACCATTAAGATTATATCAATCAGTTATGTCAGAACAACAATCTAAATTGCTTGGAGTTCAAAACACATCTTTTTCCCAACTTAATTATGCATTCAATGATAGAAATCTGAAAATCAGTGTTTACCTTATTAGCGTTCTTGAGGTGATCATAATATACTTCTTCAATAGCTTGGAAGTATATTACTCCTTTTAATTTAGCTTCATGCTTGTCTGAAATAATAGATGGTGTTAAAATACCTTATCACCACCGATGGACTGAAAACATTATAATTGCATTATAATTATTAAAATATTGATCTAGCTTTTAAATTACCTAAGATTAATTTGGATAATTTAGGTGAAGGCATTAGCCCAGTTTCTATACTGAAAAAAACAAGAAAAGAAAGTAATTATCAGCCCAAATCTCAGGGACTAATTGACTTTGCCCAAGGTTCTCCAGTGAATCTGCAGTCAAAAGACAACTCAGAATTACCAATACTCAAGTTAGCTTGCAAAGTCTAAAAACACCACTGACACTGATACAAATTATCTCCCCACATTCTCCAAAACAGTGGTTGTCATGGAAACATTAATATGTAGCACTGTTGTAATGAAATTTGTAAGAAGGATTGTTTTTTCTAATTTAAAATAAATAATCTACTGATATTTCTTTCCTATGAATTTCTTGTCCAGCATGCTTTTTCTCCTGTTCCCAGTAGAGTTTCATGTCAAAAATTTAAGGTCCTCTCAATGCAACATTTTTCCAAACCGTTTCTAAGATTTCATCAAATTTGCCATAAAAACCAAACAAAAGTAAAATAAAACAACCAACCAACGAAACCACTAACTAAACAGCAACACTCTGTGATCTAATACCTTCTTGAAATATTTTGTAAGTCAAACTTCGCAAAGATCATAAATGTATGTGAGCGTACTAAAGAATTTTAAAGGCACGGATGAGGCTGCAAAGAAAAAGACTATCATATCCTGCTGGTGGAAGGGCAAATCAGAAAGCTTTTGGAAGGCAGTTTGGGAAAACAAACCAATTAAAAATGCAAAAAATCCTCTCACTCAGCAATTCCATTCCTAAAACGTTATTGTATATGAGCTACTCATGCAAATGGATTTGTGTTCATTATAGCAGAAAGCTGCAAAAAATCGGTTTGAATTTTAACAGGGAACTGATTCAACTATAGACTGGCCATACAGTGGAATTCACAAAGCCACTGAAAAGATCAGATCTGCATATACTCATCAGAGAAAAATCTTGAAATACTGTTATGTGAAAAAAGGAAGAAAGTGAATAATTTGGTCCCAATTAAAGAAGAAAGAATTCATATATATACTGAAAATATATATAAATGAATAGAGTAAATCTGCAAAGATTTTTTAGACTTGACAATGGGAAAAGGTTACAACTTTTATGATGCCAAAGAGACTTTCATTAGACTTTTGTTCTATTTTTAAGATTTTTACTCATGAATGTCTTTTTTTTTTTTCAACAATGAGAAGCTAGTCTAAAAAACCACAGCCCCGATAAATTCAGTGGAAAATAAAAGCTGTTAAATGACATTTAACTCCGCATTTCTCTAAGTTACTTGCCCATGTTTGACCATGGGCCATAGTTGCATGTGTTTGTTTGTTTTGCTCCTCCTCAGGAAACTGTTTTAATTAATGCCACGTTCAGTGGGTTCCAATCAATTTCTGTGAAAGAGGTCAGTGTATCTCTCAATTCTGAAGGATTCTGCAACTATTAATGGGAATACAGTTAACACTTTATTTTCTGAAAACAAATGTAAAACAAAATCTGAAGATAAAAGCAAATCGTATCAGTGTTTCAAGGAGGCAGAAAACTGGGGAATGAAACTTTTGTTTAGAGGGCACTTCCTATATGGGCAAGAGCTCTAAAAAAATACTGGCCTCACAAGGACATTGTGAACTAAGAGAATCAATAATGCTATTGCGAACCGACACGATAAAGCTATTTATCATTCAATTTCCATAGCATTATCCCATCAATTTACAGATATGTTTTCTGTGTCTCTGTTTTCTTTAGAGATTCTTGTAAGGTTATCCAGTTAATATATGCAGGAGGCCAAGGGCACGATTGGCTCTTGTCAAGACTTTGGGCTCTTGTCACCACTACAGCTCCTTTTGCAAACACGGTGCCTTTCTACCCCACCACCAGTGGAAGGGCCGTGGCGCCTGTGGGGTCAAGTCCAGCCTGAACTGCAATCTGTATGGCCTCCTGTGGACCCGCACTTAGTGATGTCTGGGGAGAGTGGGGGTGGGAGTGCGGGGAGCAGACCAGCCAATGATGGCTGGAAACAGCCAAATGAACAGCGTTTGTCCAACTAGGACTCACTGGTCAGTCGTATACATATTTGATCTACATATTAAAAAGCTGAATGAAATATTATTTTTGCTTTTCTTATGTAAGACTGTTCTGAGTCATCATTCATATACCAAAAAGGTTTTGGTTCTTAAAAAAAAAATCAAAAACAAATCACCAAGAAGTTTGAATTTGGAAAAATGCATTGACATGGTCAGAAGGAGCGAGAATTGAGTAACTGACCAAGAGACGAGGCTCTCAGAGAATTGAAGAGTGAAGCTGTTCTGTCTGAAGTTAATAATGAGAATTTTATTTTTGGACAATTCTGGGTGAGAGGTTGGGGAGATTATCACAGAGGCAAAGTTTTGTCTATGGATTTTTGCAGACACTAAATTGGCATTTCTCATTAAACTAGCATCTTTTCTGTTGTACAACTGAAGAGAACATCTCTGGATTTTCAGAAAGCCCGAGAGAGGCAAGCAGGGAAGCCAGCCCTAAGGGTTAGGCAGTTCGCTTCAGGCCGCTAGCCACTGCATTAACTGGAGCCCCACCAAAGAGCTCCTAACTGAAAGGTACACACCCTACCCCCTGCACACGCCAATTCTGGGGTCCCACAGCCAGTGTTTCCCTTCTTCCACATGCTTCTTGGTCACTCCCCCTTCTCTTCATAAACATATCCTGACCTCACACTATAGATTAAGTGACTGGACTGTTATTTCTCATTGATTACAGTGATATAACAATTTTTGACAATGCACATAAATGTTGGTACCATCGCCAGAGAGAAGGGTCTCTTCATCAGCTCTGGGGTGGTACTACTTTTCTTTGGTTGTTGAAGAGGACAGAGCTACACCTGTGCCGACAATGGTCATGTTTCATATGTGACCCAGGAGGCTTCTTAATAAGTCTTAATAAGCAGTTACATACATATTCCTGTATTTTTAGATTCAATAGGGTATATTTCTCATAATCCACCATTTAAAGAATCCAAAAAGATTTCAGTCACTTCATAAATACTTGTTCGCTTGTTCAGTGATGAGCTTTATTCTCTGCTTCAGGAACCATTCTCGTTTATAAACTCTAGCTGAGTGACTGTCAGCTAAGGCTGCCTAATTGTGTGTGACTTAAATAGGGCAGAGGACCATAAATAAATAAACGGCAACCTTTTATCCTAGCCTTGCAGTTTAAAAGTCAATATTTTTGTCTAAAAAGATAAATTCCATTTACTACTTATTTGGACTTCAGCTTATTTCAGAACTAGAATAGACTAATTCATAGTTTTTAAATAACATAGTTTTTTTATTATTTCTAGAGAAGATCTTCATATCACGGGGACTATATAACCTGAATATAAAATAATATATACCTAAGCTAAGATTGTCATCAACTCTATTACTTACCAATCAACCCATTCATACTGACATTTATCACCTTTGCTCTTTAACAGAGAGTTCCTGGTTTGAAAAGATCATTTAGGGTTTTCTTCTTCTTCTTTTTTTTTTTTAAATCACTCACCTGCATAATAAGAGAATGTGCGCTTGTTCCGATCAAAAACAAACCATCGTTTTTTCCACGTTTTAATTTTTCCACCCATTTTGATAAGGAATCCTCGGCAAGTCTTCTCTGTGATTGATACATGATAACAGGTATCAATGTTGTGGCCAGCAGTCTCTACGTGGCTTCGCAAATCAAAGTCTTCCTTCCGGACGGGCAGATAGCGTGTCAGAGGTCGAGCCTGGAAAGGCACAGACCCATGTCATATATAGCTAATTATTTGCATCACTGGAGGTCACAGATGTTTACGAGTGGACATGAACTGAAAAGCCTAAGCATTAAAATGTTCATGTGATTATGAGAATTTAAGATACACATTATCCTTTGGAGTTTAAAAAGTGCATAGTATTTTAAGAAGGATGCTACGATACACAGTGGGGGAGATGGGGAGGTGAGGGGTGGATAAAGTCAGGTGAATAGATTCTACTCCTTGAAATGGACAGATGAGAAAATGGCAAGATGCTCAGGTTAATAACCTGAGGTTTATACTAACTAGGTACTTAGCACTTAGAAACAGGGAATCATACAAGGCCTGAAGTTCCCTGGGCTGCCTCCTACAGATGACGATTCCTTCTCTCTGAAGTTCCCCAGACTTCCATCTATACAACCTAACAGACATGACCTGATTGGTAAACATTATTTAGTAAGCATACCACCCCCCCGACCCCGAGCAAGATATCCCAAAGCTGTGCACATCGGCTTACACATACTCTCTCATAGAAACTGAAGGCAGAAATGTACGCTTTGAAAAGTGAAGCTAAAATAAGGTAAGAAGCAGAATCAAAGCTATACTCCATGAGCTGTCCAATGAACACATATGGACAAGGTGTACATAGATATCTTACATTTTACTATGGCTGGAGGAAAGTTTCATGTAATCTATGAAGCATGTAACACCATGGGTCATATTTCTAAAATGGTTTTTTAGTTTATTCTGTTAAATAACCCTACCCCTCTGGCCTGGGGAAAATGACCTAATTATATACTTGGAGGCAAACCTTATAATTAGGATTAAAATAGAATTATGCTTTTTGGTTTAGCTTCAAAATGCCAAACAGGCATGGATGATCTTCACTGTGAATCACGATTTGGCAGAGGGTTGACATGATGAAATAAAATGAACAAGTTTTCCCTTGTATTTTTCCTTCAATATCTTGCCTTTGATTCTGGGGTACTTGACTTCAGACAGATGTCACACTTACTGATACCTCAAAGCACAGAGTCTTCAAAATAGACTCTCACTGCTGTGCTATCAAACTGCTGCCAGCTATAAAGAATAAGAGAAATGGCACCTTTTATGAAGTCTAGTAAGCCTTGGCAATATGGGTTTGAACTCTAAGTCAAATGGCACTGCAAAAAATTATATTTTAGTTCCTCAGCAAACATATATTACGTAAGCAGCTTTAGTGACAGAAATTCAGACTCTATGATAAGCAGGTCAGGAAGTTTAAGGAAGTGGGTGGGTTGCCTGAGTTTTGCTTGAGTCCGGTAACCTTGCACAAACATGTGTGGACAGCTGTGGCAAAGGGGCCACGTGTGACAATACCTACAGTGGTTAGAAAAACAAAAACAAAACCAAAAAGCCCACGAACACTACCAAGAAATTGGTTTGGTAAAATTATTTTGTTCTGGCGTGTTTGCTTCCAAAAATGGCTTAATAGAACCCTTTCTCTTCTTCAGCCAAAGGGTTTTATTTGTTTTCAGTAGCAAGTCCAGCTGCATTTTTTCAAAGCTGCTAGAAAACCATGCTTCTTTGAAGTATACCGCAAAAAACGGGTAGCAGAAAAAATGCTTCTCCCATTAAAATGTTCCATGCAGGAGTAGAGAAAAGTGTCATTTGGTCTGTAGATCTCAATCAGTTTTGAGATAAAGACACATTTTTTTTTTTTTTTTTTTTGTCTCTGAACCCCCATCTGCCTCTTGTGGTTCCAAGGTGCAGGGAAAGGCAGCGGGACACAGCTCGGCCGTCTTCTACAGAATGACCACCAGGGGGCAGCCTATTCCAACCCATCCGGACCCACTGACCCACCTGTGCTCTCTGTTTCTCCCTTATTTTTACTTCCTTCTCAATTAACTTCTGCCTCTGGCTAGTTTCTTCCTGCAATCGTTTTTCCAGGAGTTCTCGGCGTCGTTTTTCTTCTTCCAGGGCTCGTTTCTTGGCTTCCATTTCCCGTTCCTAAATTTGCAGAACAAATTTTAAGACAGGCTGGTTATACTAGAATGCTTCCAACGAACAGAAATTTCTCTCCAGTTGGTTTTGTAGCCTGGGCTCTAACAATATACCAGCTGGATTAAAATAACCTCTTCCATCCTGCTTTGGTTTTAATAAATATTTTGATGGTGAAAAAAAAATCACCTCTCACATAGTTTTCGAAATCATCCCACATCAGAAAGGCAACTGCAACATTTAATTGAATGTTAACTCTACACATAATGTGTATTCACAACTGAATATAAAGTGAAAATCCAGCTTGTGGTATTCAGTCATTTCATACAGATGATCACCACGCTCCTGTTTATAAGAAGGGTCACAAATTGTCACCCAACACTAGTCTGGGCGTTAGCCCTCCTTGCAGGGACCATCTTCTAAGTGAAGGCCATCAGTCCTGGTCCTTCTGGTTCCTTTGTTGCTCTGTGGCTTCCTGGCCAAAGGTCGCAGAGGAAGCCCACAAGGAAGTCAGAAGAGGAAAGGAGGGGCCCTTTAAGGCAGGATGCAAAGGCATTTGGGGGGATTCCTAAGGAAGTTCAGATTTGGGCTTGAGATACAGTCACAATAATGTGGGATTTTAAGTATTACAACAGCACACAAGCTGGCAAGAAAGGGGGAGTACATATAGACATGACATTCCTCCTGGTTCCCTGGGAGGCAAACAAAGTGGCCATCAAAGGGAAAATACAATAATAAGCACTGCTTTGGGTCCACGTTGACACTATATGTATTTTAAATCACAAGAAAACTATAGTGCAGCAAGGAGGCTTAGAAATCCTAACACCGTTACTTTTCAGATGAAAAAAATGAGGCCAAAAGGGTTGAGCGACTACTCCAAGATTATATTGCTTCTTAAGGTCCAAGGATAATTTCCTGTCAAGTGCAGGGCAGTTGGAACCGTTCTCACCGACCTCTGGCATAAAGACATTATGCCTACCCTGGATTCAAGCAGCCGGGTCTTCTCTGCATGAGCCTGCTTCAAAAGTCTCTCCATTTCTTCTATTCTGGCAATATTTGAAGTGCTGGCACTGAAGAGAACACAAAAGCCTTTTAAGAATACTGTTCGAGATTGACGTCTCTTGAAATACACACGCGTCCATGCACAGGCACGTGCACACACCAGTCCTGGGGAGGGGTATGATACGATCCAATGTCATTTTAAAGGATGTTACTTAGGAGAGTCATTCACCTGAACAGGCAAGTCAATTCAGCTCTGAAAATTGTAGGTGCCATTGATTTACCTCAGTTTAGGACACAAAATATAGGCAAGGAAAATAATACCAAAGAAGAGTGCTTTACTCATAAATAAAGAAACCCAAAATCTTACAGAGCATGTTCTCCAAATGCTTTTTTCCAGAGTCTAAAAATTATGGACCATGGGAGGCTTTCTTGTTACTTTAATCGTTCAGACATATCAGACCAATAAGCCTATCACCAAAGTTCTATGTAGATGACACCTATGGTTTGAAGTCACTTTATTTGGTTTGGAAATATGTGTCCTCAGCTGCTTTTTTGCTATGTCTTTAAACACATGGACATTTTAGGGAGAGCCTGGCTGGCGCAATTAGAAAAGCATGTGACTCTTCATCTCTGGGTCATGGACGTGAGCCCCACATTATGTGTAGAGATTATTTAAAAATATACATAGATGTGGATATTTTATTTCATACATCATGAGGCCAATTAGAAAAAAAAAAAAACCTTTTCTTAAAGATGCAGCAGAAGAGTGATGGCTAGTTTTGTCAATAATACTCATCTACCGTACTGATGAGGAACCCCTCTGAAGAGATTCAAGAGCTTCAAAAGAAATGTAATGAGAAAGACATTATATAACAAGTGAAAGAAAAAAACTAAAAGGTATAAAATCTGCAAGAACAGTTAGGGTCAGTAACTAAAAGACAAAGAAAAGAACTTGGAAATGTTTAACATTAACCAAAAACTATTATTTTTCTCTTACATTTCTCTTGTATTTTATTTGAGTGCTCTGGAAAAAAGGGCATGACCTAGGTCAAAACTTCTTTAGTCTGATGCTCCAGCTATAAAGAACCAAAGTTATTTCCTATGCATGTAGATTTATCTAGTCATTTAATATATGTCCACTTTTCTAGACCCTCTTGGGGACAGATTTTGTGCCTGTATCTTCTATAGCATGTCACACAGAAGGGATTCACGTCAGACGCATTTATATAAGAATGACTTCATATGAAAATGAAAAGGATAATTCTTAGTTACAGTCTCTCAAAATTATATTGTTGATCAACTCAAACCTAGGATGTTTCACACATAGAGCTAAATTCCTTTACAGAGATAAATGTCCACAGTATATATGGTTTATTTTAAAATCAGTAGCAGCAGTTTTATAGCCACTTTATTCCTAACTGCCAAAATTTGGAAGCAACCAAGATATCCTTCTGTAGGTAAATGAATAAAATAAACTGTAGTACTTCCAGACCATGGAATATTATTTAGCACTAAAAAGAAATGAGCTAGCAAGCAAGAGACATGAAGGAACCTTAAATGCATATTACGAAGTGAAAGAAGCCAATCTGAAAAGGCTAAATACTGTATGACTCCAGCCTTACAACATTCTGGAAAAGAGAACCACGGAGACAGTAAAAAGATGCATGGTGGCCAGCGGTTTGAAGTCGGGGGAGGGAAGGCGGGATGAATAATCAGAGCACGCAGGGTTTTCAGGGCAGTGAGAACCCTCTGTATGACACTATGATGAGAGATATATGACATTTTACATTTGTCCAAACCCAGAGAATGCACAACATCAGATGTGAACCCAGTTGTAAACTATGGACTTTGGGTGATAATAAAGTATCAACATGGGTTCATCAGTTGTAACGAATGTACCACTCTGGTGGGGCATGAGGATAACCTGGGAGGCTGCATATGTGTGGAGATGGGGTATATGGGAAATTCTGTACCTTCCTCTCAATTTTGTTGAACCTACATAACCACTCTAAAAAACTGTTTTTTAGAAAAAAAAAAAAAAAAAGATCAGTGCTCCCAGCCCCATTACAAACTGCATCCATCCGGGAAAGGGTCAACCTTAGCAATGTTGTATCTTTAGGAGTTTAGCTAATCTCCTACTTTGCAAGGTTACATTGGGCTAATTTTTATCCAGATGTGTTCTCCTTATAGAGAGAGAACAGTTCATTTCCATGGACTGTTTGGGGTGGTACAAAAGGGTAAGTTCTGCTCTCTTCAATCCGTAAGAATGAAAGAAAAAAATCTTTAATTTTTGCACAAATTAAAAGTGTATGTCTTTTTACGGAGAACAGTCAACATCATAGATGCTAAAGTGGCACACCTCATCAGCTCAACATGATGAGTATCATGTTTATATTCTTTTTTTTTTTTAAATATAATTTTTTTTAATTTTATTTATTTATTTATTTATGATAGTCAGAGAGAGAGAGAGAGAGAGAGAGAGAGAGAGAGAGAGGGAGAGACATAGGCAGAGGGAGAAGCAGGCTCCATGCACCAGGAGCCTGACGTGGGATTCGATCCCGGGTCTCCAGGATCGCGCCCTGGGCCAAAGGCAGGCGCCAAACTGTTGCGCCACCCAGGGATCCCTCATGTTTATATTCTATAGTGTTTTCTGTGACATATATGTCACAGACACAGGTATATATGTCTTATGTCTCCTATCGATTTGTAAATAAATAATTTGATTCCACTAAGTCTCGGGTCTTAAAAACTCACCAACTAAAGAAACAAAAACAAGCACTCACCAATTGTCTAACCCCCATCTGTTCTTCAGTTTTTTCTACAACATACTGTTTTCATCTAGGTTGTGCCTGAGCGTTGTTACAGAAAACTTTCTGTATCCATCCCTTCATTGTTTGAACAACATTCTTAGAATGTTGATACTTAAGTTGAACCAAAATCAATCTTCCTACAGCTTCCATGCACTGGGCCTAGGTATGACCCTGAAACCTATCCAGATAAATTGGTTGGAAATTGGTTAGAAACAAATATTTTCAGTCCATGGTTTTTCATATATCTATAATTTGGGCACATCCTGGGGGTAAGTTTTCAAATAGTTGCTTGTCTTCAAATATTTCTATTCACTTTTTAGTATTTTTGAGGGTGTTTTCCATTTATTTTGTAATATTTATAATTAAGTTTCTGCCAATGATAGTTATTATTTGGCAATATTTACATAAATATCTTAACTTTTGCTCCAAAGGAACTCAATTTTCTGAAAACATTTGATAGAAAATACATGTTAACATTTACCACCTCGTGTCTTAATAACCTTTAGGCACCTAAAGTCACCTATTTTTTTAAGCCACCTTTTATATGTTTTTAAGACCATTTTGGTTATTTTGTTGAGAAAAATAATTTGTATCCACAGACACCTACTTGTTCTCTATAGCTTTTGCTATCTTTGATTTTAATATTTCTTTGACATGTAAACTACTTTTATTTAGCAAAACTTCTGCTGCTCTGTGATACTATGTCACTGCCAGTTTTATTTTTTTGTCCCGTCAGGATTGCACCTACACTGAAAAGCACAGGCTGCTGCAACAGGAATGTAGGGAGAAGTCTCGGCTTGTCAATACCATGGCATCCATGGCAGATACAAATGTCAGCAAGCGAAATTCTTAGTACCTGCCATGCAAAAGGAGAGTCTGAAATCCCTGAAGATAAGCTTTATAGTGGGTGATTTATAGAACAATACTCATCATAGTTTTCTCAAGCCCATCTGAATTATGAGGAGTAATGTTTCTATCCATTGCTTCAACTTCTGACCTTCAAAAGTAGGCAAAAATTTCTGATCTTGCATGTGATTCCTGTAAGGATGCTGGTGCTACTGAGTCATCGGGCCATTAACAGTATAAAGATGACTAGTTTTGACATTCTTTCATACTCAATGATGTTCTGCTATTTTGTCAACGAAGATCTCTTTCTGTATCCTACCAATTTTGGTAAAAACCATATTCATAAAGAAAAAAAAAAAACACTCCCGTCAAGGGTGAAGGAATCTAAATAGCAGATTTGAGGTTTTCGGGGCTTTTTAGAATATTCACCTTATAGGCGAAGGCAAAGACAGAAAAAAATTAGAAAGACAAAGAACAATGGCATACAAGAAATAAGTAAGGAAAGAAAAACAAAACTAACTGGAACAAAACAAAATTCCTCATCAAGACACATAAAACTTTTCCAAGACTGTGACTGGTGCACCGATATTGCCATTAAATGAAGAACCAGTAAGTATCCCGGAATATTTATTTTCAATGAATCTTCTCAAGTACTTTCAGCAAATTATTAGTCCTTATGAAATGTCTAATCGTTCTCTGTTCAGTAGCTCCTTGAATATTACAAGAGCACAACAAGCCCTCTGACCCTTCCTAACCAATATTCATGTGGTTTGAAACACCCAGTCCCCCTTGACAGTTGGCTGCCCCTGTCCCTCTACTATCACTTTGGTTTTCTGTATCTCTTCTGGAAGAACTTGCTAGAATAAAATGCAGACACTGGGTGTTGATTATCTAAAATAAAAAGCAGAATACAACCTTTTTTACCAAAAATGAACAAATCAGAAGCATCTGAAATTCGAACTAAAGCATCCCTTAGACCTAAGTTCAGCCATGGATTGCCCTCAACTGCACAGCCAGTCCTGCTCCCTGCCCCACATGCACACTGCTGGTACGTAAGCTATAATGAAGGATCAAATTCCCTAACATTTTCTCCAAGTATGAGCGCAAGGCCAGGGCTTAGGAAATTAGTAATAGCAATTGTGATAATAACATATCATTGTAGGCGGCATGCAGAACACTACACAGTCTAAGCCAAGCCAGTAATTTCAGCAGAAAAGGGGTTTTATGCAGAATTGACTCTCGGCTGCTGTTTTCTATGACCCAAGACCTGTTTTCTTAACTTTTTGTTTGTTCTGGTGTGAGTAATGATGCTGAAAAAGCAAACACACTGCCTAACTCAAGTGACTTACTGGTAGATGTAAAAATGATGTCTCAACAAAAAGCAAAGGGCCCAATGTACCCTTAACTCTGAGTAATTCTGTAATTCCACGAATGGCTTCCTGTGACATAATAAACCACAAGACTAAGTTTCTGACGCTAGAATTTCACCATGGAATTACATCTTTAATATACTTGGAATTACATCTTTAATATACTTATCCTTTCAGAATATTTTAATACATAGCTTTAAAAAATATCTAACAAAGAGAACATGTTTTAGCCCTTTCTTTCTCTTTCTGACTTGAAAACGTTCTCATGAAGGATGTGTTGTCATAATATACATTCCAAACATTAGTTTCTTATTTGCCTGATGTTTGCCATATTCTTGTCCATCATAAGATTGTGTACAAGCTGATCTTAGGGTAGTGTGTATTTTTTAAAAAATAGATGGTGGTACAGAAGAAAAATGTTTCTCTCCTCCTTTCAATACTAAACCTTTTACAAGTATCTTATACTTTGGATTCTTCTACTTCTTTTTTTTTTTTTTTTTTTTTTGGTGTGTGTGTGTGTGTGTGTGTGTGTGTGTGTGTGTGTGACATTCAGAGGGTCGGATAGCACGACAAAATAGATACTATTGGTAATTTCTGACCAATATGGTGACTGGTTATCTGTGATTGCTAGAGCCACTGGGTCAGGTCTGCATGAACTACATATACAAAATGATCGTAGTCATGTGTAACTAGCTGCCAGGAATGCACTACGGTGATGCTGTCCTTTTCATTAGGCGTATTTAGTGGAATCATTCTCATTCTCTACCTCTGGAAATCATTTTAAGAAAAAGCAATTGGGCAAGCAAATAAAAATAAATTAAGTTCTGGGGCACCTGGGTGGCTCAGTGGTCAAGCGTCTGCCTTTGGCTTAGGTCGTCGTGATCCCCGGGTCCTGGGATCAAGTGCTGCATCGAGCTCCCTGTGGGGATCCTGCTTCTCCCTTTGCCTATGTCTCTGCCTCTCTCTGTGTGTCTCTCATGAACAAATAAATAAAATCTTAAAAAAAAATTAAGTTCTTGCCCTGTCACTGTGCTTAAGTGTTCAGATCTGAATGTGTAATGCTTGGTAATTATGATCCAAGTGGATCCTTTTGGGATAATTTCCTATAGCCACTGCTGCACAACTGGTGTTCATCACAATTAAATATGAGAGATGGGGAGTGAATATTTGAAGGGATGAATACTTACTTTCAATTTTTGGAAGGGGAGGAAAGGGCATGGAGTGGAAAAATGCCGAGAGAGGAAAATGCTTAGAGTCTATTTCTTTACTAAAGATGAACTCAAAAATGGACAGATAGGGGCGCCTGGGTGGCTCAGTCGGTTAAGTTTCTGACTCTCCTTTTTGGCTTAGGTCATGATCTCAGGGTCCTGGGATCAAGGCCAGCCTCGGGCTCTGTGTTCAGTGTGGAGACTGCTTCAGATTCTTTCTCCCTCTCCCTCTGCCTCCCACCCCCCCACTTTCTGTCAAATAAATAAAAATCTTTAAAAAAAAATAGATAAAAAGGTCAAGCAATCAAGAGTTCACCAAAGAAATATTGGTCTAAAATATTCACAATTATTTGGGAAGAGGGAAGAAGAGTCTGCTGTTTTCAAAATAAGGACTAAGTACAAAGTGCCATAGAAGCACAGGAGTCCCTCTGACAATGGGAATCTGAACTGCTGCGTCCTGTAGTCTCGCTCTTAATGCCCACTTCTATTCCTCCTGCTACTGTGGTATCATAGTTGCTGGGTTGCTGATGCTTGTGTCTTGTTATCCAAAACACCACATGTGATTAGTCAGTTTATTGTCATCTATTAATAAGTACTCAAACTTCTAAGCTTTCTGTTCTGACAGTGTCAGCTCCCGGCACCTGGTGGCACAGCTGGGACAAGTTCAGGGCAGCGAGTGTCACCAGAGCACCTTCAGTGCCAGATGGTTTGCTGCCCAACCCTTCCACACTTTTAAGTGTATCCCCCCAAGTAGTCATAGTAAACTTCTTAAAAAATGAGATACTGCATCTTCTAATATTTAACATGAAACATTAATCCTTCTAACCTGAAATAATAATGGTAGCCTCCCAAAAGGCTTTATCTTTAAAAACAAAACAAAACAAAGATTTATTTATTTATTTATTTTTGGGGGGAGAGGAGGAGGAAAGAGAGAGAGAATCTCAAGAAGACTCCCCTGCTGCACACGGAGCCTATGCGGGGCTCATTCTCATGACCCTGAGATCACGACCTGAGCTGAAATCAAGAGTCAATGCTTAACCAACTGAGACCCCCTGTCACCCTAAAAAGCCCTGTTCTTTATCATTACATAATCTCCTCTTTCAATTTAGGTCATTCCCGTGTGACAAGCAGCAATACAATTCTCATTGTTGCTTCAGTATTTTTTTCCCAGAGACTCCTTTCCTTCTCTGATATGATATATTCAATAATATTAATATTTAATCCATTAATGCCAAAATGAAAATATACTGCATGCTTTATTTACCACAAAATGTAGCATCTGTCCTCTTCTCCTTTTCCCCCAGCCCTAAAATTTCCTAGTTATAATGTCTGGTTACAGTTGGGTCTTTCATATGCTTTTCATTTTGAAATATGAAATAACCCAAAGCTAAGTACACCTTGCTGGTATTACTTTCCCTCTGTCTCTGTCATTCTCTTATTGTAGGTGAGGAGAGAGCAAATTATTCAAATCTTTGTAAAGAAATAAATTCTATTTAGGGGATCCCTGGGTGGCGCAGCAGTTTGGCGCCTGCCTTTGGCCCAGGGCACGATCCTGGAGACCCGGGATCGAATCCCACATCAGGCTCCCGATGCATGGAGCTTGCTTCTCCCTCTGCCTGTGTCTCTGCCTCTCTCTCTCTCTCTGTGACTATCATAAATAAAAAAAAAATAAAAATAAAAATTTAAAAAAAAAGAAAAAAAAAAAAGAAATAAATTCTATTTATATGATGGTAATTTTCCATCGTAATGTTTTAAAATCCATCATTGTCTTGTATTTAAGAAACAACCTTTCCATTTCACAGACTAGCAAGCAATTCAGGACCAAGAACATTCTGTGACCTGCTTCAAGTAGCATGACCATCACCCAAATAGCATGAGCATTCCTGCTTTCATGCTGGGTTTCCTTCCAATAGAGGGAATTCTGTTGATGGCAATTATCCAAGCGGACATTTGTATTTGGGATACGTAAATGCTCAAGTAACACTTATTGAATATTGAATGTTTCTTAACCATAATGGTTCTCAGCTGATTAAAATAGATCAAACAAAAATTTAAAAAATAACAAATTGGAAATATATCCATTTTACTATATCCTGAAGTATTTATTGAGCCAAAACTCAGTGAATACCCACTATCTGCTAAGATCTCTGTTGAGTGTAGAAACCAAAAGATACTTAGACATCCTCCTTGACATTGAAGAATTCACCAATTAATTACTGCAGAAAAAATTTTATACTGCAGTGTGATCAATGGTATAACAGATAAAAGAATCAACTGTAGTGCAAACAGAAGAAAAAGGCCCTAAAAGAGAAATTTTCATGAATTTCCAATTTAAGTTTAAGCCTGAAGGACAAGGAAAGTTTCTCCAGGCTCAGATGGGACAGGGGGAGGGAGATGGTAAAGATATTTCATAATACCAGACACTACCAGTGCTTATTAAGTATAGATTGAGTGAATACACAAATGGAAGGATAAACTGACTATAGACAGTGTTGTGCTGGTAAATCAGCTCTCTGGAGGGAAATAAAAATCCTGATACATAGCAAATGTTGATTTATGGGGAGTAAATACTCCCACCATGGCCAATTTCCAACTACCAACATGACTTTACTGATAGAGGGAAATATGCAAATAGAGGGAAATATGCAAATTTGGTACTTGCTAGTGTGAGTATAGAGCCAGTATGAGCCAATTCCACTCCACTGTTGACTCTAGAGCACTCTATAAGTGCTCTATAAGACGCTGTATAGGAGCACTCTATAAGGAACCTATAAATGAATGAATGAACAAACTACTTGATTCCAGGCCTGGGACCAATATGGTCAAAGGCACAGAGATTTGAGTATTCGTCACCCTCTCAATTAATAAGAAACCCTGTGAGGTGTATCAGGAGCAGAGAGTGAATGAGGAGCCGGGATGGATCCAGAATGCAGACTCTAGGGCATGACTTTACTCAAAGGGTAGTAGGGCATCATCAAAGCTTTCAAAGGGGCAGAGTACCATGACTAGATCTATATTTTAGATGTGCCTTTAGCAGTAATTCCATTAAGACCATCTTTGCTTGCCTCAAAGTATGAACCCAAATGTGAATGGTTAAACCCTTACAAAAATTCTAGTATGTGGAACAGCTAAAGTCTTCCTTCTAATGAAACATAAGTGTAAGAAATCCTTCAAAGTTCATACTATGCTGTTGGAAATTGTTTCTTTATTCAATCAAAAGAAGACCTAATGAGGCTTGAAGTCAACCAACAGAGGAAGCACAGTATACACGTGAACTCAAATGTAAAGAAATAAAGGAGAAAAACGGATTTTATGATGTCTGACTGGCTAAGTCACACAGGATACAAAGAAAACACTTTGAAAGGCTGCCACGACACTCAACCCTCTTCCACCCTGTAGACGGTTTATGTCTCAGAAGTTTGGGCTTGTACATGTACATCACCCCAAATTGATGACTTTACTCTTTGAAACCAGCAGGTGCTTTTCTAAACCAGAAACCTTAACCGTGAATACGTCATCTCACCTAGAGATGTTGTCAGGGGAGCAGGCTGAGATGCTGGTCTCCATGCTATCGGAGCTGTCTAGGCTCAAAGTATCAAAGGCCTGGTCCTTGTAGCTGTGATCAGGGTAGTGGAAACTGTTCAAGTAGACGTTTGATTCAGATGCCGTGCGGTTGTAAAATTCAGATTTCTGCCTTTGTCCTTCACTCATCTGTTGGTGATTATACCCTAAGGAAAGAGCCATAAATATGTTAGTATGTTTCACTTTCTAGCCTTAGATCTTCTGAGGCTCAAATGGGCAACCCGAAACATCTGCCTGTGAAACATGGACCTTGGTCTAATTTGTTCTGAAGCCAAGAAGATCAAAGACACAGCATCATGCTCAGTGCAAGCAAGAGTTTCAAACAAGTGGTCTTAGGAGTGATCTTTTTAGTCAGCGGATCACCTCCCACTTTCCTTTGCCATTCCCACATCTCAGTACAACTGAGAAGAATACATCAGCGCACACTAAAACGACAAAGCAAAACCAGGACAAAACAGAATCACAACTGAAGGCCCTGTATCTTCTGAAAGTAGCTGGGTTCATGTGAAGCAAGATGACTCCTGGTGACAACCAACAGAAGGGTCTTAGGGCAGCTACTCCTTCAGCAGGATGTAAATTTAAAGAACACTTGATTTGGTCATAAAATAGCAGGTGGACCATCTAGGTACAGAATTTAAGAATCTTCTATCTCGCTTATATTATCACTAACACTTTTAATCTGGTAAAAATCCAAACTGCACATTTTTCTCATTCTTTTTTCAATTTTCCTTGCCCATCCATTATTTCAAACATTTAGAGTCAACAATCCTCCCAATGGGCACCCTCCTCCTAAATACCGTACACAGAACTCTCTTCTTTTTCCACCTTAGCTGTCAGCCCTCAGCTAGTTGTTGGTAGCCAATCACAGGAAAATGTAGAACTCACATCAACAGCAGCAAAAATATTGTTGCTATGGCTTGCTCTCTCTGGTGGCTGATTTGAGGCAATGCAAATTGATTTCTTCTCCCTTTCAATTCTCTATTTACCTTACCTGCAGGAAACAGGGCAGGATCCCTGCTAAACCAATTCCTCAAATCACTAAAAAGACCTTCCTCTACAGTCATTTTGCAATCTCTTTCCCCCTCATCAAATTTATTACCATATCCATTAAGAGTTTATGGTTGGACCATTTGAATTTCACCTCTCTCCTTGCACTCTACCTACCTTCAATGAGGCTTTTAATCCGCAATGCAATGGCCAAAAAAGCAGGCAGAGGGTGAAAGGAGGACAATGATTCCAAACAGCTCCCTCAGCCGTCATTTGAGCATTCCCATTCAAAAACAGAAGCCACATCCACGAGGCTTTCACAAACCATCAGACACCAAAAGTTTCTGTAAAGTGATTTTAGTTCCACAGGGAGCTTGCACGCCAAGCTATTTGGATTCGTTTTAAATATCAAAGTGAAAATACTTCAGTTCAGATGAGAGCATTTCTGGGGAAATAAGTTTCCTTAATATAAGCTGTAATTATAAATTACAGATACACACACACAAAAGCCACATTATCACTTGGCTAAGGGAAGATGCAACACAAAGAAGCATACCATGATACTTAAGATAAAATGCCATTAATTGTCGTGATTAATGCAGAAAGCATTAAGTGAAGCCAGTGCATTCATAAGCGTGGAGCTTGTGCCTTTAAAAAAAAATCATTACTCAAATATTTACCTTTGATACTTGAACTTTTGGAATTACTAATTGCTCCTTTTAAATTGTTTCCAGTTATTATGAAAAGGAGGGGGACAGAAAAAAAAAACACCAAAAATTATTTGAAAAAGTCACACATGCATCTTTCCCTATGCTTTCAAAAAAGGCTTATTGGCAAAGAAAATTTCAACATTGGCACGGACTATGCGAAAGATGTTTCCTTGTGTTAGTATGAAAACCAAATCCCTAAAAGACAGCCACGTAATTTAAAACATATGAGAATTATCTCCTTGACACCACCATGTGCCACAACCTCCTCTTGGCCTTCAGTTTTTCATAACCAGGAAAGGTAAATCCCTATAATGCAACCAACACCTTCTTGGAAAAGCAGAAGATGGTGTGTCCTGATCCTTCTATCTTCCACGATTTTTTTAAAGCATTGCAGAATAAGAAAATGAACTTACAATCTTCAGGTGAAGTAAAGAGTACACTAAAATGACTCAAAAATTTCAGATGTGGGCACGGGGACCAGCTGTGTCACTGTGTACGGTGCTGAGGACTGTGAACATAAATACCCCAGATCACCCCACCAGTTATCCAAGTTTGGTGGATCATTCTGATGGTAGGATGAGTACCTAGATTTTCACGACAATTTAAGTGAAAGATCCTGCTGCTAATGAGCATATATTTCCCAGTGCAGGACTTTTGTTTTCTGTGGATCCAAGGTGAGTGGAAATGATCTACCTCATGGAGAGGCTCATTTCTCCCAAAGGGCAACACTTTACACTGAACTCAACTATCACCTGGCTTAGCCTCCTCCCTCCTGACCAATTTCAAAAAAATTCAGTTACCTCTGCAGTCACAAATAAAGGCCTGGAACTCTTCCCTGTGATCCTGGAATTGCACCAGTGTGTGTCCAAAGAGCTGGTTTTGGGACTCGGGCTCTGGCCTGCCTGTCCAAAGGTACAGGCACTTCTGGCAGAGGAAACACCCCAGAAGAACAGCAAACCAAGGAGGATATTCTGGTAGGAGGTCCAAGAGGAACTGCTCGTGCAGCTAGGTAGCTCCAGAACAGGTGCAAGCTATACCAGGGAGGGGGACACACGTGTCCTGGTCACCACAGGATCCCCTTCTACTTAGCATAGGGATGTCATGAACTAAAGAGCCACCAAATCAATTCATTTTCTCATCTGTAATTTCCAGGTTTAGTAGTGGCTAAATAAGGAAGTGGGATGCATCTACTGTCTCGGGTAGGGGCAAAGTAAGTGCATTGGGAACAATTCGGCTTTCCCAATCCCTGAGACTACTTCTGTTTTTGTTTTTAAATTATGTAGCAAGAAAACATTCAGCAGTGGAACAGCAACTAAAAAGCAAAAAGGGGCCTTTCAAATGCTCTAAATCCTTTCTCTCTACACAGAAACAGCCACCTGAGGGGAAGTTACAAGGTTTGTAAAGTGAGACCTGACAATATCTGAGGCTATGGCTAAGCATAGCACATGCAAGGGACCCAACTCAACTCTCTTCACTGCCCAAGAGAGCCAGAAGAATGGATGTGCAAGGTCCTTTCTTCTTTCTTCTTTCTTCTTTCTTCTTCTTCTTCTTCTTCTTCTTCTTCTTCTTCTTCTCCTTCTCCTTCTCCTTTTCCTTCTTCTTCTTCTTCCTCCTCCTCCTCTTCCTCTCCTTCTCCTTCCTCTTCCTTCTCCTCCTCTCCTCCTCCTCCTCCTCCTTCTCCTCCTCTTTCTTCTTCTCCATGCCTATCTATTAATTCTGCCCACTTACACTTAAAAACTTCTTTGTGATTTAACCATTGTACCATTGCGGGATCTATAGTTTTGCCAATATTTTCCAAATGTGTGTTGTTTCCTTCCTTCCTTCCTTTTTTTTTTTTTTTCTAAAGAGAGGGAGAGGGGGCACAGTAGAGGGAGAGGGAGAGAGAGAGAATCTTAAGCAGACTCCATGCCCAGTGCAAGCCCAACTCAGGGCTCAATCCCACAGTCCTGGGATCAGGACCTGAGCAGATATCAAGAGACAGATGCTTAACCAACTGAACCACCCAAGTGCCCTGTGATGTATACTTTAAATGGCTATCTGGGATTAATATAGAAAATGAAATGACTTAAAACTATGACTTGGGTTTAGGGGGATACAATTACACAGATACCTAGTGATGTTGAATATTTTTTGTGTGTGTGTGTGTGTCTGCAGCAATGTCCACAATAGCCAAACTATGGAAAGAGCCCAGATGTCCCTTAACAGATAAATGAGTAAAGAAGATATGGTATATGTATATAACAGAAAACAACTCAGCCATCAAAAAAAAAAAATGAAATCTTGCCATTTGCAACAACGTGGATGGAACTAGAGGGTATTATGCTAAGTGAAATAAGTCAGTCAGAGAAAGGCAATTATCATATGATTTCACTCATATGTGGAATTTAAGAAACCTAACAGAGGACCATAGGGGAAAAGAGGAAAAAGTAAAACAAGACGAAATCAGAGAGGGCGACAAACCATAAGAGGCATTTAATCATAGGGAACAAACTGAGGGTCACTGGAGGGGTGGGGTGGGGGGATGGGGAAACTGGGGTGATGGACATTAAGGAGAGCATGTGACATAATGAGCACTGGGTGTTATATAAGAACAATGAATCACGGCCCTCTACCTCTGAAACTAATAATATGTTATATGATAATTAATTGAATTTAAGTTAAAAAAATACAAATTTTTAAAAAAAGGATAAAATTCATCAGTATTTCTGACAAGTTAGCCTATCATAGCTCACCTGCTGAGAAATTCATTCTTCCTAAACATAGTCCACAGCCGGGAGACGAAGATACAGGACGAGTCATGAATGAAGGAGGGGAATGATGGAGAAAGGGAGAAAGAGACAAGATCAAAAAGGATGACAGGGGACAGGAAAAATATACACTTCCAACATGCCATCTTTGACAGCGTTAGTCACAACACCAGATTAACAAGGCAAGATGGATTCACATTTCTAGATTAAATCTGAGTTTACAGAGAAGAACTCAAGAAGTTAAAAAATAATCTTATGATACATACATACATACAGTTAGTCAACATTTTGAAAACAACATCTTTACACATATTCGCCAACTAGAAAACAGGGAGAATAAAAACGAGATCATAGCATAAAACAATTCTTTGTGCCAAGCAGATAGCAATAATTTTTAAGCGCTAGGGTTTATAAAATGCCATTCAATTATTTGAAGCACAGTCCATCAAATTTTATGACCAGTCTGTCCCCTGATACCCTGTGTCTCCATCACCTGGCCACACTAATAAGCACCTCATTTATTCAAGCCAGTCAGGTAAAGTGGTCTTCACCGGGCTCAAGGTCTTTCTTCTAAAATAGGCTTAAATGGATGCATATGTGGGAGTGTCCTAAACTGTCCCCTCCTCCCCTGTACCCAGCCTTATTTATACCTGGCCTTTAAAAAGGAGAAACATCGTGTTTTACATTTAGCCTACATACATGACAATGCCTACTCTTATCTTTATCTAAATTCTGGGTCTTACAAAACCATGCTTTCCCGGCACTCTTGTTTCCGGCATGGTCTGTTGTAATAAAAAAACAAAAAACAAAAAAAAAAACAAAGGGGCTCATGCAGCTGCTTGTGAATGAACAGCTGCACTCAGGATTGAGTTTCTAGCAAATGTGCAACAATTTCTCTCTATTGTGTAAAGGGAATGATTAGACTAAAAATCCACTATTTTCAAATCTGATCATTTCTTAAAGATGACTGAACAATGACCTGTCCCCATTTGCTGGAAACAAAAACACCACACAAGGGAGGTTGCCATACCTTTCTTGGACTTTCCTGCATTTAACAGAAGACAAAAGGACAAAGATTTCATTCATTCTAGAGCTTACAAAGGAACAGTTCACAAGTTGTACAAAAGCCAATAACCATTACAACTTTAAGAGCTGAGCTCCTGGGCTCTCTGCTTTAAACTCTGCTCTCAAAGATCTTTGTTTGCATGATTCACATTGTCAGTTCTATGAAAACAGTGCTGACGGAAGGAAGGCTTATACTTACACCATTGTCCTTGACGTATCCATTATGGACAAGCAGCAAAAAAAACAGTTTGTTTAAGTTAATTGTATAAGTCCCTCCTACATGATAAGATCTATTACATTTGAGTTCATGAAAATGTGTTGGGTCCAATTTTTTCAAATCCATGGAATTTTACTTGCATTTGCTATTTTAGTGAAGCCAGTAATATGTTCGTGAAACAATTCGAAATGCAATAATGATTCAACCCTCCTGGTCTTTGTATGGGGTCCCCCCCTTTGTATGACCCCCACCTGTATGGGGTCAGTAGAAAATCCTGCCAATGTTTCCATCTATTGTGGCTCTGAAAACAGCAGTCCCTGGCCCCTCCTCCTCTGGCTTCACAAGACACCTCATCTCTGCTTGGACCAACACACAACATGATGGTTCTCTGTTTCCTCAGAAGCTACCTCATCAGGACCACATGAAACTCTTTAAGAAGTGCACTTGAGAGCTGCAGCAAGAAAGAATGGAGCAGCAATTTTCCCAGATATACAAAAGTGAAGTCCATCAGTGAAGAATCAGAGCAGAAAGATAGCTCAAAGTCAATGGATCTTGCAGAGTACATCCCTAATGGACCTAAGGGAATTGGCTCACATTTCCTCTATGAATCTAACATGGGAATTCCCATTATGTGTTGGGCAAAAAGAGATTAGAAAAATAAAGATTGAACATCCTTCAGTTTCACAATTCTCGTAAGAATCCTCTTACAGGATAATGTTAATAGCTCTCAAATTCACAAATCTCTCCATTTAGCACAAAGTTCTAGTTTTTCTTACTCATTAAGAAAATACTCTTGACATAAAATATGGTCTTGTGGCCAACTCAAGCTTTGAAATCTTCACCCAGTGGGAAAAACCCATTCAAAAAGTCTAAAAATATCACAGAAAAATACTTTAACAGAAAATAGACTTGACCCACAAGTGAACAATGATAAATGAGAGCCAAAATATCAAGACTGATGTATTTTTATTATTCATAAATCATAAGAGATATTTTAGCATATTGATAAATTATAAGATATATTTTAGCTTAAGAAATTATAGTAAAGAAAATAAAAGCAGAGTTCAATCAACTGTATATGATTCACATATTAACATTATAAACCTCTCATGCATTATAAACGTCTCTTATGAATACTACAGCCTCCATGAGCTCTTAAATCACTTCTAGTAATGATTCAAAATCCTCATCCAAGTGAGATATATATATATATATATATATATATATATATATAACACATACATACATTTTTATATTTTATATATACCAAAATTCATTCATACACACACACACACACACACACATTTTTTTCTCTTCTGGGGAGAAGGGCAGGAAACTAGTGTTTATCCCCTGGTACCACTGGCAGAAGGGCTGAGTAGTCAGAACTGAATCCCAAGGGCGGGTGGTGGGGGTGAATGGGTGACAGGCACTGAGGGGGGCACTTGACGGGATGAGCACTGGGTGTTATTCTGTATGTTGGCAAATTGAACACCAATAAAAAATAAATTTATTATTAAAAAAAAAGAACTGAATCCCAGCCTGCTTGGAAGGAAGGGTTTCAATCCCACTAATGCATGAATGCATTTAGAACCCAAATGCCCACTACTCCATCAGCATCCCCCTTTATATCCTGGGCACTCCTCCATCATGGCATTTACCACATTTCATTTAAATAATCTATTACGTGTCTTCCTTCCTCACTAGAGTATAAGCATGTCAGGGGTGAGGACTGTGTCATTCATTTTCATTCTTGGTCTCTAGCACCATGCCTGCTCAAAAGTTAAGGCTCATATAAATTATTGACGTAAATGACTGTGTTGACACAACTCTAATCCTCTCAAGGAGAAACTCACCTCTGGAACTGCATTATAGTAATTTCTCCTAGCCCCACAAAGACTATTTGACAGCCCTATTATAAATGTAATGTATTATTACAAAGAGGTAAAAGATGCCGAGAATCAAAGTCTATCTGAAACCCAACAACCACATAGAATAAAAGCTCAGGCCACATTAGAAGCCCACAGGGGATACTGCCCTGGGCCACTAGTGTTCTACTGACTATGGCAGCTCAATGACTCTTCTGCGTATGTTTCAACAGTGGCTCAGCCACAGACCAGATAAGTGGCTTTAGTTAAGTGCCCTGGTGATCTCTGGATTTGCTTGGTCTCTTTTCTTTCTACCAAATGGGAAGGTTAGTAATTCCCTGGGGGCTTTCCTGGTTTGAGAATTCTATTGAATTTATAAAGTACAATGCGTATGTTTAAAAGCTGCCAGCCATACATATATTAGAAAAAGTTACCTTAGAACAGCAATAATGAGATATAGATCCTTCCTCAAAGAAGACTCGTTAAGAACAAAACTGAGGATTTTGGTTGTTCCCTCCCTAATGATCCCCAACCCTGTTCTTGAGCTCTCTCCCTGAGAATTCTAATGCTTAACCACAGACATGATGTTTGACTTAAAAGGTACCTACCTCTGAGCATCCTCCGAGAGTCTGAGTCTTTGGTCATGGTTGCCAGCGAGTGAGGGAGTACACTGCCGCAGCTGTTGCTCTGTCCCAGGGGCAGGTGAGCCTGTGAGAACCGGGAGGAAATATCTCAGGCAAACTGCAGACCACATGGTCCTCCAGGATGGGGCCACATCCCCATTTCCATAGCACCGGTGTAAGCCCAGAGGGCAGGGAAGATAAGAAGGAGGAATGAAGGCGTCCCATTTATGCATGCTAAGTGGCAAAGGCCAGTCATGGGCCCTTCCAAGGAGCTGCACAGCAGGTTCAACACCACAGCAATCTCTCCAGTGGCAGCAATTCCAAAAAAAGAAGACAGATGGGGAAACGCTGTCCAAAATCACCCTTAGAGAACAACTAACGATCTTCATGCGTAAGGAGCCAAGGGCAGATGCAGGTACAAGAATGCATGCATATCATGCACAAGGAAAAGAAGAGCTGTATTTGTTACAAGTGTACCAATTTCCATCTCCCCCTGAAGACTGGAGGGACCGATGACCTACCCTAGTGGGCTTAGCACTTTTTAAGATAGAAAATCCTTAGTGTGACATAGACTTGAAATACCAGTTTATAAAATAGATTAAAACAAAGTGACTCTGATTAAGGACAGGGGAAGGGCCCCAAAGCCTGGCCCATGCAGAACCTCCTTCTCATTTGCCTCTCCCTCTCTTTCTGCAGTGACACCCTGGCCATGTCAGGAAAACATGAGTGAGGACTCAAGTGTCACACGTAGGTTCATAGTCCAGCTTCACTGCTAACCAGCTGAAGGCACTTGGGCTAGTTGCTTAGCTTCTTTACACCTCGCTTTGTTCATCTGTACAATGTGGAAAATAACGAGAACCTCTACTGAATAGCGTTGCTGGATTTTAAAATGAGAAAATCTATACAAAGAGCTTAGTCCAGGAACAGGCTTATAGAAACAACTCTCAATTCTTATTCCTGGAATCCAGAGTTTATATTCCCCAATTTCCAGATCTGGGAGGCAGTCTTGGGAATCTGTCATGTAGGTGAACACTATCCACCATTTGTGTGGTGGTGGGAGAAAATACCCAGGACCAGGTCCTTCAGTCCCAGAGCGTACAATTCCAAATGTCTTCCGAATACAATAGAGTCATACATCTGCCCAACAAGCCAACTTGATGGTTTATTATTCAGCACTTTTTAAAAGAGCCTTTGCTCGTTGGCCAACATTAGGACAAGACTCACTGAATGCAAAGCCCCTGGTTCACCCCACGTCCTACCTTTGGGGTGGTGCTTCTCCCCATAGTAGCACTGCTGAAATGTGGGGATATGGAAGGTGTGGTTTTCTTTCGAGGCAAAGTGTCACTCAGATAGAGGCCTTCTTTATGCTGTTTTTTCCTTTCTTCCAGACTTCTAAAATGCTTTAAATGCAAATGTAAAGCAGAATAGCAAAACTTGACTAATTGAAACAGGTCACTGAAGAAATTAAGAAGTATGCATTTACAAAGAAGTTTTGGAATTTTAACACAGAATTTAAAAAAAATCAACTTATACTTGTGTTCACTAATAGACTAGGGCTAGCATTTGGTAAGATACATAGACACTGGAAGAATTTACTACTGAACCTAGAAACTTAAAAAAATCCACCTTTCACTTTCATAGTGCCTGCTGCCTTGGGGCCTCAGGACAACTTACAAATTATTATGATGGTCGCCATGTGGATGGCGGAACAGCCAGTGGACAAAGCAAGTAAGCAGTTTCTCCCCTTGTCTGTCTGGACAGTTTTGTATGATGGCACAGATCCCAGTGTGAGGAGAACAAGGAAGGGAGAAGGGAGAAGATGGAGAGAAAGAGCGAGTAAACAGGGAAGTTGTTTTAAAGTTGGAATAATATTTTAATTACATATAAACACTCCAAATCCATATAACGTTTAAGGTTACTCTTTTATTTAAAAAAGATCTTACCCAAGAAATCCCTACAGTAACCCCTTATATTTAAAAATCCTCTGGTTGATCATTTCTTTCTTATTTTTTTCAGATTCCTTAGGCAACATTTTTGCCAACTTGAAATTTGTCCAAATTTTTCTTAGCCTCTTCCCAAAATGCCTTGAGTAGTAATTTCCTAATTAGAGGTTCTTAGGGTTTGATCACTTTTTTTATAAGCTCAGGTTGTTGAAATACATCAAAATTAATGCAGATTTGAATTAGCAAATTTATGATCTTTAAACATGCCAATCATGAAATATATCTAAATTTTAACTTTATAATTATCTATTTATAGTAGTTAATATTTATTAGCCTAAAAGTAGCAAAGAGATATAGTCCTTTAATAAAAGGTAAAAGGCAGTAAAGATAACTTCAAGAAATGTAATGGCTGGGCACAGCAAACCAGGGCTCATCAAATTTGGGGATCCAGTCACTAGGACTCCTTACCATCTTCTGGGGCCAAATTCATATAACGTCTGATTATAGTTGAAAGGAAACCTCAAAACAGACTTTTTGAATACCCAAGCATGATTATGCACTAGATATACTAAAAGAAGGTTGACATTCATAATAATGAATTTTTTATTTAAAAGATATGATCAGTAAAAATTTCTATGAACCAAATGCATTCTTCGTGGTGTGACCCTGGACAAGCTATTTACCTCTGCTAAGCCTCAGTTCCCTAAATGTCAATAAGGAGTTAATTCCTATTTCTCAGGACTAGTAGACGTAAGAAATGAGATATTTATTTGTAAAATGTCTAGCACATTTTGACACATAGCAAGGGTATGATGTCCATTATTATGATTTCAGTAAGTTTGTAAGGAAAATATTTTGCATTGACACAGCAACTTTTTATATTATGGATTTAATGGATATAATTATTATCATTTTGAAAACTACCTGAGACAAGTTGCAATATTTGGATTGAATGGGAACTGAAGCATGAAGACGTGAAACGTATCTAGCTCCAATATGTCAAAAGTCAAGAGGGGACAATCAAGGTGTCAAAGTTTAGAACAATCCCAACACTCTTAAAAAATACTAAATGTCCTTAAAAAAATGTAAGAACAAAAACCAACCAGATAAAAGAAAACCTAGCAAAGGAATATGTTACTTTTCTTTTTTTTAAAATACTTTTGGAAAAGTGGAAGGCAAGATTCCACATTACTGACTTTGTTGTCAAGGTCAAAATCTCAGACTCTGAACACCAGTGCCTAAGTTACCTGTTGCTCCTGCTGCTGTTGCTGCATTCTGTGTTTCTTAGCTGGTAGAGGAGGAGGTGTGTCATTTAAAGGGAAAGGATCAACAGTCGGAGCCAGGACTTCCGGCCAAGGGGCTGATGGAAGTTGAGTGATAGGATGAGGAGAGAGGGTGGAAGGAAACATAAATCCAGAACAGACAGGTGATCTTTGCTTTATAGGAGAAAGAAAAAGTATGCACGTGTCCATATGAAATGAAAGAATAAGACAAAGAAATGAAATCGATAATCTCATTATTCTGTTTCCTTGTATTTTAATCACAAAGTCACAAATGATGGCCAGGAGCTTTCAATTTAGCCTCTTGTTAAAATTCCACTCTGGGAGCAACTTGGATCAGTTCTAAGGTGTTTTAATTTACTACTCGTTGCCCCTTCCCAGATGTTCTAAAAAGGCATAACATTAAAAAAAAAATCCATACCACAAACATAAAACAAAATCAAACTGGAAAAATGATTCAAACTAACAGTTTAAGAAAGGCTTTTTGGTTTCTATGAAAACGAGGTCAGGTCAGAGTGCTAAGATCTAGAGCTTATTGTCTTGAACTTAATTCTCTTGGCACTCCACTCTGCACCACCTATTTCATGATTTCCAATATGACAATCCATAGAACAGTGTCCCAGGTTGGTATGTTTTTCATACTCAGCATCACTCTGGCCTACTGGTCAACCAGACATATATGGGTCACACACATCTTCATTTTCAGGTAACCATGGGTTAATCTTTGACATGAGGAAAGCAGTGAATGAATGAAATGTCATGCCAACACACCTCTTTATTTTGTGGCTGGCTCACCAGCACAGCTGTGGTAGGCCCAGTGGCAACAGCGTCAGCGTCAGCAGGGAACTGAGTGGAAGGGGATAGATTCGTGGAATTGACACATGGCTCATTAAATTCATTTACACTGATATAGCCCTAAAAGGAGGAATTCAGAAATTAAACACAAAGAAAGCAAAAGCTGAGGCATGCGAGAGTATTAATGCTCCCAGTACAATGGAGTTAGCTTCGAGCGGCACAGCCAAATATCTGTGGAATTACCAAATGTTTCATTAAGGGAATCATCAGCAATTAAAATGGATTTACGATGCTTAATCTTGAAAAATGATATTCCAAACATTACACACAATTTGGGGGGGGGGCGGGTGAAGTAAAAGATGACTATATTAGAAACAACCCCAACCTTCAATTTTAAAATATGTAGAGGTATCAGCATTCATTCTGTTGATTGAATGAGGGTATCACTATCTAACACTTAAAATAACCACACACACACAAAAATCTGAGATATAAATTTACAATGCAATCACTCACTCCATAATTCAAGAGCCTTTTCTGCAAATCCTTATTTTTAGATTTTCCTCTTTTCTTCTGTTTTCTGACAAGATAGAGTATGAGTACAAAGTGGGCTGAGGACTTCAGGTTTTTGTACTAAGAAATTTTATAAATAGTAACTTATTTGTAATGCAATCTAGTTTTTAGGTATCTCAAATAAATGAGAATAAAAGGGACACTCATCCCCTCATGAGCCTTCCCTAGTAAGACACATGTACACACACACACACACACACACACACACCAGAGGACCCCACCCCACCCCACCCCATCCAGATAGAGTTGTAGCTCGAAGCTATTTCAATTCAAGGCGGCTTCCTCAACTCTCAGCTCTACCAGAGGACAGAAAACTGCCTGTGACTTTTAAGTACAATGATGCACTTCTGGCTTCAGCTTCGAGAAAATAGCCATGAACCCAAACTTGCAAGAATCAAAACTCCTCAATTTATATTTGAGGAAAAGGCACTTGTAAATTTTCATGGAAAGTATTTATACAGGCCAGCCATAATTCTCACCACATCAACAAAACAGCAGGAAAAGCAGAATACAGAGTATAGAATAATATTCCACTTTTCAAAGTAAAACTGAGTTAAATTTAGCACTTGGATTCCTCTATTAGCCCTTCGATCCTTTAAAAAAGTGGTGCCAGGGTAGGCAAGATATCATTTTGCTGGTGAAGCAAAAATTTCAGGTAGGAAAGCAAGGTTTTCACTGGTAATTTATAATTACGACAAAGTGGAGAAAGCTAGAGTTGATTATTTATAAATTGTAGGTTTCAAAGTGCTGCTGAATAGGGTATTGTACTTCCTGGCAATAGACAGCATGTAAAGTTTCAGAAAATTAAACTGAAGTCAGGGGAGTTGACAGCTGGGTTTTTGAATATCACTTTATCTTTGATAATGAAGGGGAATGAAGAGAATGACTTTTCAGGTATTCTTTTGCTCAGGTGACAGTGCAGTGCTTCAAAATCGAGATCTGATTCTTCATACTCATAGGCCACATGACCTGACTTATTGCTCAAAAATGTATGCCATTTGTCAAAAGCAGGATTTGTTTAAAAGAGTTAGATATAAATTAATCACTCCTTAGAAAAAAAGAGAGAGAGAAAGGAAGGAAGAAATAACATCTTGTGAGCCAAGTCAGCTTAGTCCATGAAGAGAACATAGCTACTCAACAAACACAAGAGTTGGAGCCATACAAATGGCACAAAGTCAAATGGGCTTTTGGCACCAGGAAGTCTGCAAAGAAAACGAACAACTCATTAACAGAAAAGGAAAGATTTTATTCTAGAACCAACGGGTAAAAAGACCTTAGAGCCTATCTAATTCATTTGGATGCCACAGCCCTTCAAAATAGGTATGTCCTGAGTCAAACTGCACATCTTCCCTCTTAAACATGCACTATTCCCCTTCTTCACTACCTCAGGAAAAGGTCCTCGCTGGCCAGCTCATTATTCAAACTGGAAAAATGACATCACTCCTAATACCTCCCTTAATTTACTTCATCTTCACATCCAATTTATCAGCAAGAACTGGCAACTCTTGCCTTCAAAATATATCCACATCCAGCTATTTCTCTCCATCTCTCTGCCCTTGTGTGAAGGAAAGCCGCAGGCATCTCCAGTCTACATCCTTGCAATCACCTCCTTACAGGTTCCCCTGCTTCTCATCTTACTCCTCATAATCCTATCCCGCAGCCCAGAGTGATGCTTAACAAATGGACATCAAATAATATCACCCCCCCTGCTTAAACCCTCTCACTCAGTGACTTCCCGGCCACATAAGATAAACCATATTTCTTTAACATGCCTCCCAAGCTCTGGTCCTTGCCCACTTCACCCACGTTCTCTTCTTCCACTACACTCCATCCACTATGACCCTTTGTTCACTGAATCTGCCAGTTCCACGTTCTGAGTAATGGAGAGAAACTATGAAACTGAATGATCTAATTAAGCTCTTGTAGAAATATTTCACAAAATGCTTCCAAGATAGATGTTATTCATTCTTACTACGTGATGAGCATTTACTTCATATACCTACACACATACACACACACAATACTTCCTATATTGGAAGTCTTAACTCCACTTTTAAAAAGATATTTATAAATAAAGGTTTTTTTTTAATTACACAAATTTTTATGCAGAAGCAAGTTTTTCTTTAGTTTTTTGGAAAAAAACAAATATAAAGAAAGTTATTTTCAATTGGGAAAGATGATAGCCACACTTGTGGTGGATGCAGCATATTCTATAAACTTGCTGAATCATGATGTTGTACACCTGGAACTAATGTAACACTGTGTGTCAACTATACTAAAACACACACACACACACACACACACACAGCTATTTCTTTCTCACTCAGGGTTATGACTTTCCAAATTAGAGTTAAAATATTCTTCCACTATAGCAGCATAGCTCCATTAAAAGGTATTTCAGAAAGATGGATGTTTGGAATAAAGAGTGTGTGAGTGTGAGTGTGTGTGTGTGTGTGTGTGTGTAGCTTAATGTAAATAGGATTTTCTGATTTAGGGAGGAGAATAGTAGAAATCGCTTTGCGGGAAAGAAAGAAACAGAGAAAAGAAAGGAAGCAGACTATCTTATCAAATGTGCATTTTCATGTGCCCTCAGACTTAGGAGAAAGAGAAAGAAAGTAAGAAAGATGGGAAGAAAGAGGGGAACTGAAAAAGGAAATGGCAGGGAGGGAATTTAAGACTAATCTTGGTGTGGATCCTAACTTGTTTGCAACTCCAAGTTAACCCACAATGTCACTGTCAAGCGTAGTCTGTACCCGCTCACATGCGCGCGCGCGCGCACACACACACACACACACAGTGCATCTGCATTAAACACAAAAATAATCCATAAAATCCTCAAAACATAAATAAAAGGCAGGAAAACCATCACAGCATCGAATGCTTTCTAAGTCCTCCAAGTTAATGTTTTCCTATTGAGTTAATCACAAAAAACTGAGGCACATCTCTTGATTTCTAAGCTGGCATGAGTAGACATGTAAAATCATAGCTTACCTCTTTTAGAGTACTGGGGTTGACAGGAAACCCCTTCCCCCCAGAGAGGCTGGAGTATTTCTTTTCCAAATTACAAAGATTTTCCTTTTCCTGAAGAAACACAAAATCTATTAAGCTTGGTTAATCGTGGATTTCCCTAATGATTAATAACGTTGACTGTTTTATCATGTGACTTATTGACTCTTCATATATCTTCTTTGGTGAAGTGTTTGTACTCAAATCTTTGGCTTGTTTTCTCTTAATTATTTATTGTTTATTGATCATTATTGAATTGTAGCAGTTTGTAATATATTCTGCGTTTAAGTCCTTTGTCATATCCTCTTTAAGAAATCCTTGCTTGCCCCAAGGCCAGGGAAGTATACTTGCAGTCCTATATTTTCTTCTAGAAACTTCATCACTTTAATTTTTATGTTGCAGTCTACGATCTGCCTTGAATTAATTTATATGCATGGTGTGAGGACAGACGCATTAGGATTCACTTGTTTCCATGTGTCCCAGTTGATCCAGCACTATTTGTTGGAAAGACTTTCTTTTCCCTACTGGATTATCTCAGAGCCTTTTGTCAAAAAAAAAAAAATCAATGGACGGTATATGTGTGGGTCTATTTCTGGACTTTCTGTTTAGTTCCATTGATCTTTATGTCCAGCTGTATCAGCACCACCACATCATTTTAAATACTCTAGCTTTAGAGGCAACCTTGAAATCAAATAATATAAATCCTCCAACTTGGTTCTTGTTCAAAATTATTTTGGCTATTCTATGCTCTTGGCATTTTCAGAGTTGACTCTCATTATTTGTAATTCTTATGTTCTATAAATTTGCCATGAACACTGAATTGTAATTCAGTAAATACTGAACTGTTGTTCCTGCAGGAAATACAGAAGTGGGTTACTGTGGGCTTCTGGTCAAAATAATTTCATCAGTTGATCAATACATAACTCTGCTTTATGTGTGTTTCTGTTAAAGACGGCTTATTGATATACATGGTTGATTCATAAACACTGACTCACAGCTAAAAGCACTGTAGCTCATGCCTGAATGAAGCTTATTTAACACGTTATTTTCTCCCTGAAGCAGATCACAACCTTCCGGCCCTTAGGAACACTAGACAGTACGTTAGCACTATCTATGCTGGGAGGCATCTTAAACAGCAAAATCACCAAAAAAAAAAAAAAAAAAAGCACAAACTATGTAAAATCATAGCACTAACTAGTGCACAACAAAAAGGATACTTATTTACTCTATGGGAGTTGAAACAGGAAGGTAGAGCCAACCTCAGCCAGGAATGTGCATGCTGAGACAAAATTTTTATTGCTCTACACACGTCAGTGAATTGTATGACAAGTATTGATTTGGGGGCTACAAACAAATTTTAGTGAGTAGGCAAATTCACAAATAGAGTCCATGAATAACGCAGATCAACTATAAATTTTAGCATGAACTTATCAATTTCTACAAAAAAGTCTGTTGGAATTTTTTTTTTTTTTAGATTTATTTATTCATGAGAGAGAGAGAGACAGAGTCAGAGACACAGGCAGAGGGAGAAGCAGGCTCCATGCAGGGAGCCCCACGTGGGACTCGATCCCAGGTTTCCAGGATCAGGCCCTGGGCTGAAGGTGGCGCTAAACCGCTGAGCCACCAGGGCTGCCCGTCTGTTGGAAGAATTTTTATTGAGATTGAGATGGAGCTATAGATCAATTTGGGAAAATACAAATTGTGGTTATAGATCACAATTTTTGGAAAAGAATCATATTTTATATATTTTAATGAGGAAGTGGTATTTCTGTGATTGTGATTACTCATTTTTAAAAGTCTATCACTAAGAGATTTTTCCCATTTTTTTGCTAAAACTTTAGAAACTACTTAAATCCTCCATATTACACTATTTAATTTAAGCTGTCGCTTTGGATATCATATGCAAAGGGTGGTGCAGAGGTTAATGGAACCAGAGTTCATTCCCAGAGCAGGAGACAGGGATGGAGAATATAAATCCATTCCAAGATTTCTAGGTGCCAAAGAAGCAGGAGGAGGGGCATTGTCAGGGATCTGTGTGGGCTACATAGGCACACCTTGAATAAACTCATCATTCTAGGTAAAGGACCAGTTTTCTCTCCCTTCTCAGCCTAAAAATAGCTTGGTAGCTTAGTTGAGAATATTCCAACTACAGTTCTTGTAGGTAGGATCATGGTCTAGGCTTATCCTTTAGTCCCTCATTCTTTTTCCTGTATGTTATTCTGGGTCCATCTCATATTTTCAGAATCCCAAGTGTCATATCCTAGGCAGTGGCCTACACACAAGGCTCAGTTCTGAGGCTAGCCCCATCAACTTTAATTTTTGGTATCTTAGACTTGAAATTAGACCAGGCACTATGTTAGAAAACCCAGCAGGTGGGCAAAGAAAACCCTTACATGCACATTAGGCACTGAGCAGATAGGAACACAGTCACTTTAGTGAGGATGATCTTGCCCCCCGGCAGGGTATCTACCTAGCCAATGAAGCCAAACTAAACCCAAGATGGTAACTGCCAGGATGACCCACATGCAAATAACTGGAGTTTGACACCACAGCAGCTGAGCCAAAATGTCTGACAGCAGCAATAAAAGCAAAATATGTTCCACCTATCTGATGAAAAATCTGTGTTTTCAAAAGAAGAAAATTCAAAAACGTATGTGGTTTTCATAGTTTGAATTTTCACACCATGGAAAAAGCATGAGGAAAATGTCCTTGCTTATTTTCTGAATTAGAGTGAATTGTTTGCAGAGCATCAGCTTATTAATGTGGAGAATTAAATAAAAATGTGTATTACAAAGTCTTCTTTAAATTATAATAAACTATTCACTATTAAAAGATACTTTCTTTGAAGGAAGCAACTTTGCCCAAGTTAGAACCTGAGTTCTACTACAACCAGTGCTAAAAAAGGAAATACTTACTCTTTGCAACATCATTATTAAATTATTCTTTTCTTTCACAAAATGATCTTGTTCTCTCTGAGCCTGCTGGACAATATGATTGGCTTGCTTTTTCAGTGCAGAAATTTTTTCCTGAAGAAAAAAAAAAAAAGATGATCGTATACAGAGGCACCTTAGACATTCACTGGTTTGCCAGTATGTCCTGGAAAATGGAAAAGTGTTTACAACTGGATTAGCGATGGTCACATTTTCGTTGGTGGTAGACAGTGATTATACTGAGACCGTGAGGCAGTTTCTTTGACCTGCCAAGCTCAAGGCTTTTCTTTACCTAAGGCCAATATAGTCCACATGGTTTAAAATCTATTTGAAGAATGCAGAAGTCAACAGGAAATCTTGTTTTAGACTTGGGAGATGCTTCATGGGAAAAATAACAATGTAAGTTCTTATTTAAGCTGAGAGCTTAAGAAGTCACCATTTTCATTTCCCTTTCCCTCAATTTTATTGGTTTAGTACAGAGCACTGGGATGTGATTCTAAGTTTTGGAACAAGAGCTGAATTCTGGGGCTGGACATCTGGGTGGAGCCAGCGATAAGCACGGGATGCCAAGGCGCTATTCAAATGGCAATAAGCTATCAGCCAGCTTCGAGAACTAGGAGCAGTGGAAACAGAACTTCCAAAATAGATGTTGTTCACAGAATTATTCTAGATCTAGTTACTACGATGGCAAAAGCAAGTCACTTAAAACAAATATCTGAATTTCTGATTTTTCTCTCCCTTGGTTTTCACATCAATGAAAAATACCAGATTTTATTCATAAATGCACCTACAGCATTAAGTAACAATAACTGTTACACATCTCAGCTTATCTAGCTCGGAGCACCATTTGGTATGTAGATGGCAGGTGCCATAATCTGTCAAATGTGACATGTGGTGAAACACACAGATATATTCAGATATAAAGATAAGGAGACAGAGGGCTATATTAATGAGGATTACTGTCACGGAGCAAGGGGCAAATTTGGATTTTTTTTTTTCTAATGAATAACTCCTGGCAAAAGTACCTTTCGAGTCACAATATTCCGTTGATATTCAGCTACTTCACGCAGGAGCTGTTGGGTCAGGTTCTCCTTTTCCTCATCCAGACGGCTCTCACGTTCAAGCTGCTGGAATTCTAGGTCTTCAAAGTGTTTGCTCTCCACGTCCAACAGGTCGGCGTCCTTTGGAGAAAAGGCAATGGAAACAAGACATATTGGAATGGCTGTGGCCTTCTTAGCATAAAGGAAAAATTACTAAAAGCAAACAGTCCAAAATATCTTTCTAGTTACTAAGCTGACCAGGGTTGGAAGATGATAATCCTCTCTTTTGGAGTGAAATCCCAGGGTAGTGACCATTAGAATGGAATTGAACTGGGGAAGAGAAGTATTGGTTTGACCATCAGTTTTAGACTATTCTGTGGATGTAGGAATTCTTGTTAAAACTACTAGGTGGGTGTAAAGTTGACTTTGAAGTATAAAAAGAATTCAGCAAATAACGAAACGTTATCCACTGACCAAGGTGTGACATGCTCTCTTGAGAAAACAATTTTCCAAAATTTTCAAATGAAATGAGACTTTAGTATAGAGATTAAATTTGAGATTCCAAAGTTATTGACTGTAAAAAAAAAAGACTAAAAATTTGGTACACATACAGATTAGACCTATAATATATATATATATATATATATATATATATATATATATATATCATGCATGCTCAAATAATTTTATGGAAAGGAGAAGTTGCCAAAAACATTTGGCGGTTGGTATTCTTACACTGGGCTTCTGTGAATCCCTTAAAATTATTTACAAAGATTTTTTGTTTTTTTATTTACAAAGATTTTTACTGGAAGAGTGGAAGCACAGCGTTCATCAGGCACAAAGGGTGACTCAAATGGTTAAGCAATGTTACTCTGGGAATAATTTGGGGACATTTAAGAAAGATCAGAAATCATAAAAATCAGATGATCTAGAACAGACATTTCCTAATCAATGAAGTGTCTGAAGACAGAAGTGAATCTGTATCTGTGCAGAGGCTGGCACATGTTGTATGAATCATTCTTGAACCTACACCAAAAAAAAAAAAAACCACCTCCTTAATTTTGGAGCCTTTGACAAAACCATAAATGTGGTATGTATAGAAGATTTCAAAAAATGAATAATTTGTAAATAATCTATTGCCAAAAAGAAACAGCAGCTGGGCTATATGATTTACGACTCTACATAGGTAAAACAGCCAGAGCATGTGTTTTTTTTTTTTTCAGTCAAAACATCAGAAAGAATTGGATAAATATGATAAATGAGATTTATATCAGTTTTTAAACATACCTCCCCTTCTTTTGGTTTTTATGTGAGTGATAAATTAAGCCTTGTAATCAAATGGAATAATACATTTCTGTCTTCTGGAATGACTTACATTCTGAGGATGATTCATAGAAGGACAATTAGCTACCCTGTAATTATAAGCGGCACTATAGCAACAAGACTATGTCAACACAGTGGATTCTTAAAACTTAAGAGCAAGAAAAACAATTTGAAAAACATATTCAGCATTTCTTAGCACTTTTTTTACAGTTTAATTGACCAATCAAAAAGTGGTCTTGGTTTCAAGTTATAGGTTGACATTTCAAATTTATCAGACATTTTATGCTTATAACTTCTAAAGGAATGAATGAATTTGGGCCCAATCTACTCACTACTAATGTAATTAAGAGATAACTTGAGAGTTATGTCTAAAAACAAAATGCTTGCAGTCTTGAAATATCTGCATCAGTAGATATATTTATTTACACAGTCATTCACACTCCAGTTTTTACAGTCTTTCAGTTGAGCTTGGTTTGTGGCTAAATATTGACAGAAATAATTTCATAGACCTTCTTTTTTTAGTTTGTAAATAAGCTTTACTCAAAGTGAGTATATGTCTCACATATGCCCACTATGCCAGTCGGTTGCTCATTCCACATGTGGTTAATAGGCAACATGTGTTATCTTAGCCGCATGAAGGTCACAGAGCCACTAATTTGTCTGTAGTAAATATTTAAACTGTTGCATGAAAATGATAGCACACTGGGTAAGAAAGTTGAAAATTAAAGCTAAGCTCAGCACTCAGATTCTGCTGGTATAATCATCTGATCAAGTTGTCCAAACAATTAGAATGTGTGTATATAAACTTATACTGTAAAAGAAAAACAACTAGGGAGGGGGAAAGAGCTTCGAGAAGATTTTAGATAAGAATAAGAATTCAGGGGATGGAATTTGGGGATATATATATATATATATATGTATATATTACTGTGTGCTGTTTAATGGAGCACACAGTAATATATACAGGAAGCTCAACATCAAGGGCATGACTAGTTGAATGAAAATTTTAACTAAGCTTCACTCGCTAAAAGGAACATTACAAATCTCTACTGGTTGGCAAGCTCAAAGGCCAAAAGTGAAAAGACATAAAACAGCTGCGCTCAAGAAAACTCAATGCAATTCCTTCTTTCCAATAACTGTTTTGAGAATTTATATGGAAGAAGTTTACATGCAGTCCTCTGTGGGTTGTTTTGTTTGTTTGTTTTTGTTTGTTTGTGTTTAGCAGAGGGACAGAAGGAGAGAATAGATGTGGTATGGCAGGAGAGATTACAGTAATAATTTCATGACAGCTCAAAATCAACTTTGAAAACAAATTCAGGTGGGGCTCAGAGTTTGTTAACGTTTCTCTATCTTATGCCCTAAAGTCAAACACTTTAACTGCACAATTATGGCGTTTGGAAAAACACAATGGAAATCATTAGTGCAACCTTCTCACTTCATATAGGAGGACACTGAGACCCACAGAAGTTGAATGACTTATCGAAGATTAAAGGATAAACTGATTGTAAAGCCAGGGAGAAAAAAGGTCTCCTAATTGTTGATATCACTGAGTGTGTGTGTGTGTGTGTGTGTGTGTGTGTGTGTGGCTCAAGAGACTGAAATCAACCATTCAGGTGAGTAAAGTATCAAAAGTACAAGAAAACTGTCCTAGCCAGGTGTCTCCTCCATTTAATAGTGGAACTTATCCTGGCAAATGAAAGACTCATTTAACTTCTGCTTTCTTTCCCACAATGCTTGCATCCCAGGGAACCATTCAGCTGGTGAGCCCCCATCAACCATATACAACTCCTCCGATGAAAGCTGTATTCAGACTCTAAAGCAGGGAATTAGAAATAAGAAACCCAGTCATAAGTCCACAGTGTTGTGCACAGAAAACTCATTCCATCATTTCAGCTTAAGTGTTTGGGATAACACACTGTTTAAGAAAATGATGTTCTTCCTTTCATTTATTTTTTATTTTGTATGACTTGCACCCTAATGAAGTTTGTGGTAATAAAATCACCTTTACTAAATCTAGTTTAAATGCCTTCGGGAAAGCTCTGTAATGAAGTGGTATTCTGAAGTGTTTGAAGTCTGAAGGGAAATGAGCTGTGGTAACACAGGAAGTTCCTAGTATGAACGGACTTGTCGTGAAATAAGTGAACTTTTTACTGATGAAGCCATGGGATTGGTGGAGAGTTACTCTGGTCATCATCCTTGTAAAATAGAATTAGTAGACCTCTTAATGCAGGTGAGCAGAGGCTACTACAAGCCAGTTATCTCTCCCAAGGAGAGGGATTTACAGTAAGAACTTTACACTCTGCTTGGAGAAGAAGAGGAAGGGGTCTTTGCCGTGAAATAGTGGAACAGACTGTCTGCGTCACTGTCTGTCCTCCTTTGGACATCCTTAGAACATACGTACATTTATGAGTTATCCTATAGAGGCTAGATTAAACAGTCTTTATTTATATCAATCTGAGTCTCAGTTATTCATAGAATTTACCAATTTTTATTTGCAGCAGTGTTTATGAAGAGTACAAGCAATAACAGGAAAACCAGAGGCAGAGAAGAAAAAAATACAGAAGTTGTTGCCAACTCTAAATAAAGTAATATGACCATTGTGTAAAATCTTTAGTGATAAGGAGAGTTGAAAGCCAGCGAACGAATATAAAAGCCAGTTTCCCAGTCTCTTTGGTGAACCAGCATACATACAAATTACAAGTGAAAATAATTTCACAAATGCTATTGTTTTCCCAATTATTTTTATCATAAAGATTTCCAGAGAATTATGACCCTGAAGGACAGGAAGTTTCATCTTCTTACAACAAATTCAGCTGTATACTATAAAACGAGGAAAGAGGAAGAAATGTTGTTGGGACTTTTCGATCCAACATAGTAAGAAAGTTACTATTTGGCAAAATATTAAAATCATTACGCTGCAGGTCAACTATTGGTTGACTTTGGTACTATTTATTAAGTGCTTTCAACATCTGTAATACACTGAAAAGTTTTAAATGTAATTTTTTACAACCTGGTGATATTCTAAGGCATCAAGGGTTTTTTTTTTTTTTTTCTTTTCATCAAGGGGTTTTGTATTAAAGGCCATCTTAAATATCCCCAAGGGTGGGCTACCTTAGCTGATTTTCCACTTGCCCACTCCCAAGAAGGTCCTGACAGAGTAACATGAATGAAACAAGCCTTCTTTTCTACCCACATGGAATCATTAGTTGTTAGTCACTTAGCACAAATTACTATTACATGATCCTTGCAGAGATCCAAGACTGTTCCCCAGGGTCACAGTTTATTGGGGCTGCTGTTCAGAGCAAACAACCCAGTCATTCAGAGGCTCTGAAATATTAAGTGGTCTTACCAGAGCCTGTGAAACTCTCCACCTCAAAGCCTCATTTCAGCAGATATCCAGCGTGGCCATGTTAAGCATCGCCAACTTTATTGATCAGAGAATAACCCGATAAAACCCACCACAAAGTCCACGCTGCGCTAAGCTCTAAAAAATTATGATGCTCATCTGAGAAGATGCTGAGGGCACTGCCCTGCATCTTGGGTGTTGGTGTTTGCTGTGACTGTGCAAAAAAGTTCAGTGTCCCCATGAGGCAGAAAGAAAAAGAAAAGCAGTGAGCGGTGATGGGAAGCAAATCAGAGAATAGGATAATTTTTTGGACTCATGTATAAAATCAGGCTGAGAGAAAAAAACATCCAAGGGCAAACAGTACTCACAATGCAGCAGAGAATGCAGGGAAAGATGTCAGCTGATTTACAGGCTACAAGCTTGGTGTGAGTTATGTGTCGGGAGCGGCTCTCTTCTGCTACAAAGAACGACTCCAAAACTGTTCTTGCATTATAAATTGGTAAAGGATTCTAACAAAGAATTGTTTAACTGCTTAGCATGAAATACTATATAGACTGTCAGCATGCAAGTTTCTATTTCAAAAGTATCTAACGACCAGAACTTAAGCAAATTTATGCCGTGTGAAGGAGGAAGTCATAGGTTAAGGGGGACTTCATTGAAAAAAACATCAAAAACAACAACAACAACAAAAAAAAAAAAAAAAAAAAAACACAACTGGCGCATTCCTGTTTGCTACTGACCCTCTTCAGTTGTTGTTGTAATTGTTCCCTCATGGACTCAGGACAATTGTCCAGCTGGGTCTTCTGCTCGGAGTAAAGCTCCTGAAGCCTCTCTAGTTTTTCCCTTTCAGCATCAAGCTTTACCTTCTCCTGAAGTTCAGAAATCAGAAAATAGAAGAATAGAGATTACCTTCACACCCAAGGCAGGCGTTAGTGAACATTTCCCAAGGATAATGTAAATACACACACACACATATACACACAAGCTAGATATCCTATGGATGTGGAAACATACCTTGTTAGTGACTAAGATAAGGGGGTGGAAGTGGAAGTAAAAAAAAGGGGGCCCCATTTCTGCATTCTCAAAACACAGTCCACTTCACTGGGTATTGGCAATGACCCCCAACCTTCCATCCTTGCTGCCTGCCTTCCCTCCTTCCTGTCCCCATGTTTTAAAGCAGAAGAAGCTGGTCAGTGGTCAACAAAGGACAAAAGAAATGCCAACCAAATCTACGAGATAGCCTTGCAGAGGGTCCCTTGGCAAAGGACCAAAGGAAAGTAGTCATTTACCCCAAGTACTATCATGGTCCAATCTGCTCAAGGCACTTGTTAAGCAGGCTTTGGAAATTAATGTAATTTTGTTCTCAGACCAGAAGCATGCCAGGTACGCATGCCAGGTACACAAGGGGACACCCTGATCATCTGAAACAGGTCTAGCTGTTTGGCCAACTTCGAAGCTTAAACAATTAGAAAATCTGATTCTAAGAAGAGCATTGGATTCAAAGGCTAGGAGAGCAGGGAAGAAGGCACCCCTGACAAAGCAGGCAGAGGAGGCGTATTATGCAATGTGGCTACGCCGACTTGTGACATTTACTGTGGAGATGAAGACTTGTCTAGATTGACGTTGAAAATACTTGAAACATGGACTGTAGAGAAAAAGAAAGGAGAACACCCAGGTGTCAGAAAATAGAAGAGAAAGGAGGAGATGACACCAAATCCCTCCTCAACCACACACTCCAAGGGGGCCTAGACATTCTCTGGCCTCTACCAGGCAAGACTTGTAAGACAGCGATTACACAGCCTTACACGTCACCTTTTCAACTGAGAAATGATACTTCAACCTGCTTAGTGCTTGTCTTCCCAACCTGTGTTCCCTTTATGGTGCTCTGAAGCCTTGAAGTAAATCTCAGACCTGATTCTCCTGGGGTGTAACTGTTAGCCTACACGGAAGTGCTTCATGAAGCACTACCCGGATTTGATCCTCTGTAAGTACAATGACCACCACCTTACGCTCCTTGCTTTGTTCACTCGATGTGCCCTGATAGCAATAAAACTGGCTTCTGAGCTTGATCAGAGAAGCTTAGAAGATTTTTGTTTTAAGGGATGAAGCTCTGAAATAGTCCTATAAAATTATACTTACTATAATTTCTTCATCCGAATGGCCATGATTTCCCAAACACATCTTTAGATTCTTTATAAAAGAGGCTATAACTTAAATCTAAAACTACAGGACATAGATACCTGTATCAGTTCACTTAAGTGTACATTTTTGTCAGAGAATTTTCAAATGTAAAGGACATTTTAGAAATGTGTATTTAGGTGTAAAGCGCATTTTTTTCCCTCTCAAAATGATTAAACCTGGAAGTCATAAAACTGAGAGTCCTACTTCATATATCAATCTAAAAATGTCTCTGCAACTTAAACTTCTGCAGACTATCCGGAAAGTTTCCTCAGTCTTCAAAGGCAAGTTGTGCCCCCGGGGCAAACCTAGAGTGTAGGCATCAGAGAGGAGCCATGGCCTGGTTCGCAGACTGGAAAGATAATCAAGGGTTCATTCACAGTAAAGCTGAATATACCAGGACCAGGCAGATTCAGTCTTTAGTTTCAGAATGAATCATTTTTTTCCCTTTAGTACAACCAGCGATACAGAATACCGGTTGTCTCTTGGAAAAGGAAACGTGTTACTTCTTCTCTGTGTGGATCAGAGCTTGCCCTATTTACACAGCAGAAGAATTTTTTTTAATAATAAATTTATTTTTTATTGGTGTTCAATTTGCCAACATACAGAATAACACCCAGTGCTCATCCCGTCAAGTGCCCCCCCTCAGTGCCCACTACCAGCACAGCAGAAGAGTTTTATCCAAAAAGAGTTCTATTTCTAGATAACTGTATCACAGGATTTTGCTGAAATTCTAGTTTCAAAAAAGTTCGATAACACCCCCCAAAAAACAAAAACAAAATCCCAAACAACTATCCAATCCCATTAAATACCTTGTATGAGCAAAACTGTGAAATTTAGTTACATCAGACAGAAAACATTGATATTTGATTATATGATATTTGATTATATGGAAAGGCACTGGCCTAAAACACAGGTCTTAAATCTGAAGAAATAGCTCAACTATTCCTCTGATGCCCCCAATTTTTTTAATCACTGCTGATAAGCACAGATAACTAATAGAAAGTGACTTATGTTTACATAGTACCTTCCTTCTGAGGTGCTCAAAATGTTTTGCGATTCCATATAAGGGAGCAGTGAGAAGAATTGTGCACCATTAGAACCTTCTGCAGCTTCTCTGGTTTACCGGTAATGCTATGACCACTATGTGGGTCTCAGAGCAAAAGCTTAGTGGGGCCAAAGCTAGGGCAAAGGAAGTAAAGGGGAAGGATCAAAGAACTAGTGGCAGGTGGGCCAGGCCATAAATCACAGGGGAGCAGAGAGGTGATATCACTCTCGTGCCAGCCAGAAGTTGGCCAACTTGAAGCCAGAAAGAAATGAATATTCCTACTTTCTATTTTTTGCCCAGAAAGTTTTCAAAGGAAAATTAGCTCTAGGCAACTAGTTAATTAGAGCCGAAAATATCACCTTCTGCGATGGCATTTCAGGGTTCAGGGATTCCTGCCTTTGATGTGCAAAACATGAACATTGGGTGTTACTTCCTTCCCCCAGATGGAAACTGGTAAACTCATCTATTCTAATTACTATAGGCACAGCAATATTTTCTAAACACCAAATTGGCAGTGAGCATCACTTTTTCTTTTAGGATTCATAAATCTGTTTTCAAGAAACAAATGTATTTAAGTGACTTTTAATGAATTTTAAATTAAATAAAATTTAAACTAAATTTTCAATAAATTTATTAAACTTTAATGAGAATTTCATAAATTTTAATAAATTTAACAGATTTAACGTTATTGGAAAAACAAGAGTATAAGGAATTAGAACACTCCAGGAAAATCCAGAGGTACAAGGGGGGCATTTATAAAACCAAGAACAGAATGTGACTTCACTAGAGACACGGCTGCTTCTATTAGCACTGCTCTTGCATTGATTTGTCTTTATGTGCTGGCAAAATCCAACTGGGTCTCAAAATCACTGCCAGATTTTGCCTTTTTTTTTTTTTTTTTAATGTTTAAGAATGATGTTCTTAAAGTGTATATATGGCCAAAGGTAAATCATTCACAGCAAATTAAAGCAGAAATCAGTATATAAAATCAGGCTTCTCTTTGCTTCCACGGTGAGTTGTTTATTCACTCACTCAGTAAATATTTATAAGGAGAGTAAGTAGAGAGAAGAAGAAGGCTGATTGATCACTGTCCTCACAACGTACAGTCCAGTCAGCTCTGTGATTCTTAGCCCTGACTGCACATTAAAAAAACCTGGGTGAGCTTTTAAATATACTATTTCCCCAGTCTCCACTCAGTCAGACATCCAGGAGCCAAAGGCTGGGATATGAGCATTTAAATTAAAAAAATCCTGCCATTTTTTCTCATACACAGCCAGGTTAGGAAACCCTGAATGAGCCACTCAGGCTGATGTGAGAGGCAAAAGCGATTAACAACTATTCTTTTTTTTTTTAAATGAAGACACAAGATATTAATACACAAGGCACCAAAGAGTGCTCTCAAAACATTTGGCTTAGCGCCTTTACTTCATAGTATAAAAGGTCCCTTTTACAAGTGACACCTCGATTGTACAAATTTTTTACACTCAGATTAAATGCCTCAAGTAAGACAAAGAGTAGACTGTGAGATTCTGATACATTTCAAGTTCAGATGCAAAATGACTCTCTTCTAGTCAGACAAATGATCAAGAGTGTGGCTGAGTTTCCCCTAAGCAATCTAAGCTTGTTCACAAGAAGCACCAGTAATCTTTAATGAACCTAATAATCCAAAACTCATCATAGGACCACTGATTTTGCTGGATGTGTGCTTAGAAGACAGTAACATAAGTTTTCTCTCTTTTGAGTTGTATTTTTGAAGGAAGGAACTGAAAATTAAGTTGCTGGCTCTATTTGAATTTCAATATTACACAGATTCTTGAATACCAATGAAGAAATAATTTTACCACATCTAAGTTATATTTGGCAAGCAGATGGTTCAAGGTTACTCTGAAAAGATGCTTACTTTATAAGCTTATAGGGCTGCCAGATAAAATAGAGGACACTCAGTTAAATTTGAATTTCAGGGGATCCCTGGGTGGCTGAGCAGTTTGGCCCCTGCCTTTGGCCCAGGGCATGATCCGGGAGTCCTGGATTGAGTCCCACATCAGGCTCCCTGCATGGACCCTGCATTTCCCTCTGCCTGTGTCTCTGCCTGTGTCTCTGCCTCTCTCTGTATATCTCTCATGAATAAATAAAATCTTAAAAAAATTTTTTTTTTGAATTTTAGATGAATGACAAATGATCTTTTAATATAAGTATGTTCCAAATAATGCTTAGGGCATAATTACTGTTTATCTGAAATTCAAACGTACCTGAGCATCCTCCATATGTAAATATTTTATTATATATAAATATATAGAGAGATATAGGATAGGATTACATAGAAGATATATACACACACAAATATTTATTTATTTATTTGCTAAATCTGGCAACTCTATTAGCTTAATAAAGATTTTCTTAAAACTTAAGGTCCATCTTTGTATTTTTCAATCTGTTTAGCACAGAACCCAGCACTAAGTACTTGGGTTTCATGAAACATTGGGTCGGGTTTGGAGTTGATGCAGTGATATGTTTAAACTCATAGTACCTAAGCCATAATTTCTGAGGGTAGTTGATCCAAAGTCCTTTCCTTATACCCTGAAATACCCTTCTTTCTAGTTCCTAAAACCTGTGGTTTGGGAGGTAGGCATCCTCATGGGTTCACAGATTAGGCAATTAGTGGCTTTAGGTCCAAAATCACTTATCTGAAATTCTTAAGGCCAGATGTGTTCCAGATTTCAGAATATTGTGAATTTTATAGAGGTAACATAGTTCCTACAGCATGTATTAAAAGGAATTTCCAGTAAGGTCTGGGCCAGTACCTATAATCAAACACATTTCTATTTCTGCAGCTACTTATGAATATTTACACAAGTGTGAATATCAGTCAGAGTCAGGTTTTACAACCAACTAAGTTTTGGTGTTAATCTTACAAAATGATCTTTCCCCCCATATAACTTTTCAGATGTTAGAATTGCAGAGAAAAGATTATGGACTTGCGTCAGCAAATGGTAGCTGAGAACTCATTCTCTGCCTGCCTCTAAAGAGGCACATCCTTATACTTCTTTTTTGGGATTTTATTTCCTTTAGCTTTGGCATTTTAATTACACAATTGATGGATTTTTAGTGTAGAAAACAACTGGAAAATCAGAACCCTAGGGATTTGTATAATCAAACAACCACCAGAAAAAAAAAAATAACCCTAATCTGGAATCCTGTTGATTTAATCCCCAAATCCCACGATATTCTTCTACTTCCTCTAGTCAGGGAGTTAACTTTGAAATGTAAGAAAGAGGCAAGGGAAGGGCTGGGTCCCCTCTGAACACTGACTGTGACCTGGCAAACGCTTTGCACTCAAGAAGCATTAACACTTTGCTGAGGAATTCTGGGCCAGGCTCTCTGTCTTCCCCTGGCTCTGAAGGGAGGATGGAGAGGAAGTAACAGGTACTTTGGCAAGATAATAATGGGGAATAAAATGTAACCATTTAAGATACAATGATATATGCTTATTGTAGGAAAAATAATCAAATAACTTGAGATTTCACTGTGGCACATGTTATATGGCATAGAGTGATTTAAGTTTCAATTCATACCTTTAAGCCTGTTTAGTTATAAACAAGTACAGCCCAGGATGGCAACAAATACCATAATCTATCTGTGTGAGGGCAGATCCTAAAACAAAGAATGGTTGAGCCTTATGATGAGCATCTGGGCAATGGAAAGACTCTACTACAAGACTACAGATGCAGCGCCCTTCCTTAACCATTTTACTAAATTTCAGTACAACTGGCTATTGATTTTTGCATGCCAAAGAAGCAGAGATGAGACACAGATAATAATCTTAGAGGAAATTGAAATTCCTCTATAATAAAGTAGAGGAAATTGGAAAACTATTTTTAGTTTTGAATTCTTACGGTAGTCAGAACGAGGCAAAGACTGAGGGAAAATCTTAAAAAAAAAAAAGATAGGGAAAAATCTCTATAAACCAAATGCATGTGTCCACACCTGCTCAGCAGTTGCTCCAACTGGGCTGTGCCTTGGAATGGGGGAGTGGCAAGAAGGGAAGCCAAGTTCACAACAAGGCCTTTGCCAGAATGACCCTTCATGGTCCTGGTGGCTTCTCCACTCTGTCGCCAAACTCATTAAACTGAATCAGTTCACTAGGACAGAGGTTAACAATTCTCTCTTCTTTTACTCACCTCAGGAAAGCGCTATGGCCTCTGTGATTACCGCTTCATCAAATAAATATCCTCTCTGGACTTATGTTCAAGTCAAATACTTATGTTTGTTCAGGGTTTACCCATATTCATAGACTCTATCTGTGATGTGGCTACTGTCTGAAAACACAATAGGCAGGTGGCATTTAGCTCAGAGCCACATGGAAATGAGTTTCCTGATGCTTTTGACAGTGTAACTCCTAAGGACAGAGAAAAGTCAGTTCAGGGAGCCACTGCAGACATGTTCAATAAATGTATAGTTGAATACACTGTCTATATTTTATGTGTTCATATTTCATATCCTGTCTATATTTTATGTTGTTTATATCACTGATGGTAGCATATAATAAATAGCAGTCATCTATAACATACAGGTTTCCCCCGTATCTGAAAGTTGAGCAATCCTATGAAACCTTTCCTAAGCCAAAATGGGGTAAAGTGAAGAAGCAATTACCATTAAATTATATGGAAAAAATTTTAAGCCTTCCCAGACCCTCCAAAATAACCTCTCTTAGGCTTTCCTGATACCTTAGGACACGTCTTGCTCATCTAACAGATGTACAGAATAAACAAGGCGAGATCAAGCACAGATACTCCCAGAGTTGGAAGCTGTGGCTGCTTAATGTTGCGATGCTGCTGTAGTTCCCGGGGAAGGAGCCTGATGGCACCACTCTGGCTGCTGAGGGTGCGAGTGTACGCTGCCCCTGTACCAGCTCACGGCAGCACAAATGCTGAACCCTATCCATACACTGAAGGCTATGTTCACTTCTCAACTTTTTGCATAAAAGCGGAAATCCTCTTCGGATTTCTTTTGGTTAGTGAAGGTAGATTCTAATGGAATTCTTTCGTAAATGTGTGGCAACCATAATGTGAACTTTTGAAAAGTGAGTGATACCTGTATATTAATTTATACCAAATAGGTAAAATAGAATGCTAGTTCCCAAATCAGATAAGAGAAATAGTACTAAAGGCTGGCCTCCAGTGCCAAGGAAACAATGTCAATAATTTCACATCGGTATTTGAAATTTGAGGTGTTAGTAAGCCCTCTTCCTATGCTCTAGGCCTTGTATCCAAAAAGCAGGGCCAGGCTTACAGGATGTGCTATGGACATCTGAAGCAGAGCTTGCCCGACGGGGATATCTTTCCAGGTTTTGGTTTTCTCATTCCACAGTTTATATCTGACAGCAGCAACAGGTGTATGGAAAAGGAAACGAGATCCAAAGGGGCAAAGGCCACTTCCTCCTTCTGTCTTACACTCTGGCTCAACTGGCAGTGTGACTACAAGCCCACTGGCATGTGTACTGAAGCAGACCATCCCAGATGGCCTGAACTTGGCAGCACGTAGCTCTTGAGCAGGTGTTTGGCTCAATGTTTCTGTTAAGGGCCCGCCTGGGCTTGCTGTTAGCGGGAGATCCAAGGACAATATTCCTGAAGCATACTGGGTGGTATTCTAGTGCTGTAAGCTGGGTAAACAGTGGGTAGCAGTGCCTTCCTCTATTTTACATGCTGGAGAGGGACATTCATATCTAACAAGCCCCAAATAAATGTGAAGTATGAAATATGGTTTGTACGAGGACTAAAAGAACAACAGGGAGAACATAATCTGAACTGGAAAGAACTGAAAGGGCTTTTCTGAAAAGCTAACAATGAACCTCAGCCCTGAAAGACAGAACCAACAAGATATGGAATTTGGGGAAGGGAATTACAGGCATGGGAAACAGATCTGCAAGGAAACAGATCTGGTAGGGGGTGGGGGTGGGAAGCTCTTTAAACAAATAGAAAGAAAGTCACCATGTACATTGTGTGAAAGAGGGGAGAGTGACAAAGGCACGCGACAGGTCAGGAATTAAGATTTGCATAAAACTTATATAAAATATGGTGGAACACAAAGCAGAGTGAGGTGACCTAATTTATATATTTTAAAAATTCACTCTGGCTGTTGTGAAGAGAAGGAGCTAAGGGAAGCAAATGGGAATGGAAGTAAAGAAGAGATTCTGATGGGTTAGAATAGAACGCTGTTAGTGGAGATGCAGAGAAGCTAAACTAACTGAGAACTCTTAATGTGAAGGTGACGGAGAAAGAAGGGTCAAGGTCTACTTTCAGGTTTCCATTTGGATATAGAGGTGGCTGCAGATGCCATCTCCTGGACTGGGAACACTGGAGGAAGAACAGGATTGCTGGTGGGGGTGAGGTGAAGTGTGGAAGACAAGGGGGAGAAGATCAAGAGTTCATTACGAACATTGAGTCGGCAGTAGCTGTGAAATGTCTGAGTGCAGATGTCAGGTAGACTATAGGATATGAGTCAGAAGTTCAGGAAAGTGTTGGAGGCTACAGACACACTTGACTGTCACCAGCATATACAGGTCATGGGAAGCCATGGCTATAAAAGAATGTGAGGATATAAGAGAAGAGGGTTCAGATCAGAGACAAACACTCTAGCAACTGGTTTTACAGAGGTAGAGGAACAAGCAAAGGGAACCCAGCTGGAGAAGTCAGAGAGAATGAGGAAGAGAAAGAGAAGGGGAACCAGAAGAGGAGGCACCCAGAGGCCAAATGGTGGATGGGGAGAGGCAAGTATGAAGAAAAAGATCTGTCCCCAGTCTTGAATGCTGCCCAGGAAGTCTGATCGCAAGAGAACTAAAAAAATGCAGTAGGCTGGGCAGTACTTAGATGTTAAGAGACACACTTCTGATGGAATACTGGGGGTCTAAGCCAACTGTAATGGGGGCGATGGGTAATTAGGAACTGAGGAAGAGACCTCACAGCATAGCGGGAACACTGTTTGAAAAGCATGGCTACAATGAAGAGAAATGAGATATGGCAATAGCTGGAAGGCAGTTTATATTTAAATAATAATAAAACGTAAAAATAATGTTGATATGCTGGCAGTAACAGTCCAGTAAAGAGGGGAAGGCTGGGGGAGGGGGGTACAGGAGAGCTGACCTTGAGACAGTAGGATGGGATGACACCCACAGTATCTCCAAAGGCATCTCCATCTTTGAGGGGTGGAGAGAACCTTCCTTCATTGTGAAGGATAGGATACATCTGGTTTCTCAGGGAAGTGGGTGGTGAGGTCATCATAGTGGGAGGAAAACAGACCAGAGGTCTGAACAGAATAAAAGCGTGAAACAGCCATGTCTTAAACTAGTATAAGTTTATTTGAAAAATATAATAATGCTGCCAAGTGGTATCGAGTCTCTCTTTGAGTTTGGTTGTCAAAATATGTATGACTAGATATGTCATCTAGTCCAGTCTATTTCCACTTCCCTTGTCCTTCTCTGGAAGCTCTAATCCAAAGCCAGTTTCTGCCACTTTTTATACCATGTGATGACAGACAATAATCCCACTTTCTAAGACCAACGAATCCCCTAACAGCTGCACAAGCCAGTCCTAAACTTCTAGCCCCCTCCGTCCCCTCTCCTATGCACAGCCTCTGTCAAGCTTACCAAAACAATAATAGGAAGGATGGAGGTGGCCTCCTTTCTTGTTTCTGCCCACCTCTCCTTCAGGTCCTCAGGAGTCCCACCTCTCCTTCAGGTCCTCAGAATATAACACAACTTTCCCTGGGAGATGGGATTAAGCTTTGACATGGCTTGCTTCACTTTTGTGTCTCATGCTAATGATAGAGACAAATAGAATTTGCAGGCCATGCCACGTGTGTGTTACACAACAATAAATAACTACATCCATGAGGAAGGTTCATGGAGAACATGATACCCATTCCTATGTCCCATAAGTTTTTCCATATAAAAATAAATACTAATAAGCACCCCAAACAAAGACTTCTAATACTTCCCACAATTTCTTGCTATACCCATGCTGAATTTTGAAAAAGCAGAATCAGCCTCTACTGCAGATCTAGACAATCAATCCTTTGACTTCATTTTGAGCTTTAAAAAAAAAAAAAAAAAAAAAAAAAACCAACAACCCAAATGGGTTTCTTAACTATTTCAAAGTCTGGAGCTAGAAGGAATGGACATAAAACTTAATGTGAAAAAGCTGTGTAGTTAATCTTGACAAGCAGGCAACCAAGAAATTGATGTGTAGCTGTTAGTCTGACATCAATTTCTGACAATATCACTTTGAGTTCATTCTCTGGCACCAAGATCAAATGCCCTTATTTATAGGGTCTCAAACAAAGAAGAGCCTAAAAAGGAGGCCACATTCAGTAGAAATCCTTTCCACATACTACCCACTAGAACTTACTCAAAGTGATTTTTTTTCTTTTTCTCAGCTTAGTGTAGAAGATGGTATACAAGCAAGAATGTGTTCAAGTTCATTTGCTTCTTCCCTCTGAAACTGGAATTTCATTTTTTAATTTTAGGCTTAGTTTAGCTGTAATTAACTCAGAATGTGAGAGAAGAGTGAGTAAAATATTTCCCAGGGGAAACAAATAAATAGACAAACAAAAAAACCAACAACTACCCTGAATTCTAAAAATTGTAGGTGATTTTTCCCACTTTCCCTAGTAGATATCCACCAACATTCAGGTTGCGGCTGAAATGTATGTGTAAGACCTTTTTCTTTTTTTTTTTTTTTTTTAAATTTTTATTTATTTATGATAGTCACACAGAGAGAGAGAGAGAGAGAGAGGCAGAGACACAGGCAGAGGGAGAAGCAGGCTCCATGCACCGGGAGCCTGACGTGGGATTCGATCCCGGGTCTCCAGGATCGTGCCCTGGGCCAAAGGCAGGCGCCAAACCGCTGCGCCACCCAGGGATCCCTGTAAGACCTTTTTCAAGGTAAGTGTCAACTGTGTTTCATGGCTATTTTCCACTTGGCAGTGTGCGAGGATTCCCTGTCAACTCCACTGCATTTGTCAAAGAGCAGTGCTCTTGCATTGAAGACAATGGCAAGGCAAGACAGATGAGATGAATGGTTCCCATTCAAAGTTTTAATAAACAGAAAAATGAAAAGGAAAAAGGCAACCATATATGAATATGCTTAAGTCATCCCCATAGGATACCAGTGGTTAAGTTTAGCATGCTGAAAACAATCTTTAAACAACACAGTGCAATCAGAAGAGCAGAAAGCTGCTGGAAAAAAAGCAAGTCACTCATCTCAAGTAGATTTGGATGCCATGAATATCAGATCGAAAGTTCAATGGGCTCTACTCTCAGCATCCACAGCTCGGTCACTGACAGTTCTTTGCGAAGAACTTACCTCATCTTAAGGCTTTCCTCTAGAACCACTGTCTCCAGGAACATGACACACAAATCCAAAACCACGGCAATTCATACAACATTTAAATTTGACCAAATGGAATCACCATATTGCTCATAAACATTGCATTCGAATATACTTTTCCTTTACCTTGGTCTTTTCACCAACAATGTTCTTTTCCAGTTCTGCTATTTTCCGGTTTAGATGATCCAAAATTTCCTTCTCTTTCATAAGTTCAGTTGTTTCAGATTTTTGTTCTCCGTCCAAAAGAGCACATTCCATATCCAACTGAGGACACAAAACAAAGCTCAGAGGTGTTTCACCTTCAGAGAGATTCTCAACTGCCCACTTTAGAGGTGCATTTTTAACAACTACAAATTTCAAAAGGTACTATGGTATCAGTCGGACTGTGGGATCTAGTCCAGGTGAGACTCAAAATTCCTATATAAGAAAGCCGGACAGCCCACAATGTATTTACTAAGAAATTTACCTATCATTTAATTTCTCTACTATAACTCCTTTTCTACTAACTTCTCCATAATATTTGACCTATTTGCTCAGATTCAGGCTCAAGCACAAACCATCTTGGGAGCAGCTGTGTCTGTCTTTGTTTGTCCACAGAGCATGGGAAGTGAAAATTACACCCGGCCCAGCATGCAAGTGATGCATTCTTAGCAATGCCAGCAGAAGGGACGTCCAGGGTCTGTGTATAAGATGACAGGTGAGCAGTCCCCTTCTACTTATAGCTATCTGCATCATCTGTGAGTATACACATGCTAGGCAGAAGCATTTGCTCCTACTTGCTCCGTGGAGATAGTATGAAAATTACCCCTTTCTCCTATTACAGTAATAGACAATGTGTCTGTCTCCTCTCTGGTTTGCAAACCTCTAGAAAGCTAGTCTATGTTTGATTCATATATAAATCCCCCTATAGTACCAACATGATGTCCAGCTCATAGTAAGCATACTCAGGAAACTGTTGGATTTGAACTTGGACACCTCAGCTGACAGACAAATCTATAGCAAGTCGGAAAACACACACTAGTTAAGACAAAAAAAATTTTTTTAAGATTTTCCTTACTTATTAGGGACAGAGAGAGAGAGAGAGAGAGAGAGAGACAGACAGACAGACATACAGACAGAGACAGAGAGAAAGAGGGAGAAGCAGACTCCATGCAGGGAGCCTGATGTGGGACTCGATCCTGGATCTCCTGGGGCTGAAGGCGGCGCTGAACCGCTGAGCCACCGGGGCTGCCCAAGACAAAATTGATTATATCCAAAGTACATCAAAAATGGCTTCATATGTTTGACTCATCTGACTTAAGAAAAAAAAGATAAGGAAAAAGAAATTTTTTTTTAAAAAAGCTATTTTTACCCTATACAGGGTGCACTGAAAAAAATATTAATTCATTGTTGATTTCTATGTATTCTGCTTCGAAAGTCTATGCCTTAATAGGCAGTAATATTCTTAAGCTAGAGGAAAGTGAGAAACAAGGGAGGGGTAAAAAATCAACTCCTGGTTTATACCTCTCTGGAAGACTCATCCATCTGGTCATTTATGTCTTTGATTTTTTGTTCAAGTTCTTCGAGGTTATTTAGAATTGTTATCCGGGTCTCCTCCATTGCTGCCAACTCCTGAATCCTTTGTTCTTCATTTATACCCTCTGGGGTCTGCAATTAATCAACACAGAAAAGGGCTATTCACACCTCAATTCCAGAATCTCCCAATTTATAAACCAGTAGTAAGTCTCTTGTTTCAAAGTCTCCAGACCTCTTTGGATTCTAAAAGCATCCTGGTGATTGTTCAGTTGCAATTCTGCATTTTCCCACAAATTCGCAGCAGTAAGGTTCGTAAGTTACCTCATACAAATCAACTTAAATTCACCCATTCATATTCTTTTAAGAGGTCATATAGTTGAGGAAGTTGTGGTCCATAGAGATTGGAGCGACTTCTCTAAGATTATAGAGAAAGTTTGGCACAGCAAAGAACTAAAAGCTATACAAGACTTTTGACATCTTCCTCAAGAATCTCTTGGGTATGCTGCTACCTTCACTCCAAGCCCCATATTCTCTCCCATCTCTGAGTGAGCATAGCTCCTACAACAGTCTTCTGAATCTCTAGCCATCCTCCTGGGTCCCACCTTCTGGGCTATCTGTGAATGAGTGCATTCATGCTTATTTGTTTCCTTTCTAACACACTGTGGAAAAGTGGGTATAACGCTCTTGGCCCCTCTCACCGCAATGTTCCATAAAGTGAAGAATCAGGACAATACAAGCCTTACTACTTTGGAGGTTCCCAAAATGAGTGAAAACTATACACTTAATATGAAGTTAACTCATGGTTCACTTCTTGTGTTTGCACATTACTTACTGTCTTTATCCTACAGGACCTTCTTCCTGTATAATGTTTAAGACACTACTGGGCCAATGGGCTTTTGGGACACAAAATAGGACACGGGTCATCATTCACAAAATCATTGCATAGAAAAAAAGCTTGAGTTCCTTGGCAAGGAACGAGAAAGTCAGGAAAGAAATTAAGTAAGAGAGAACAGACTTCCACCCCTGAACAGAGTTATGACAAATGCCCAGGGAAGAAAGGAATATTTAGGATCAGATACCAGCCAAAATGGGACTGCCTATTGTTTTAAGAAGAGAGAACAGTGAATTCAAAATAGCCTCTTCTTTCAGGAATTCTTTCTAGAATTAGTTATTCTAGATATTGCCTTCTAGAGATCAGTCTTTCTGCAAGTCAAAGGATGCTGGGGTATTGGCACATTATTTATTCAGTTTTTATCTCTCCTTGAAAAAGATGTAATTTCTTTGCATTAGTAAGTTAACCATGATATTTCATGGTTTCATACTTGGACATTAAAAATAGCAGCCTGGATAAGTAAATTATTGAAGATTACTCATTAGTCAGGGCAAAGAATATTCATATTAACCAAAGAGATCAATAAAATTTAGTATGCCTCACTAAGTTCATTTAATTTATTTAATGATCTTGAAAATAACGTCAAGATAGCCAGCATGTGGCATTTCTTTATTCATTTCTTTATTCATTCTTTATTCTTTATCCTACTTCACTGCGCCTTAAGGAGATTAAACAATTGAGATGTCACAGGATCTCAGGTTGATTAGCAGAAGTATGCAGGCCTTCTAAACTCTGACATTTAGACTTTTAATTGCCGTCTTATATGCAGTATCTTACCAATTAATAAAACAACCGCTGACTTTTTTATCACAGACAATGAATCCCATTGTCTTAATGCTCAGGTGCCCGTTTTAGGGCGTGAGGAAGGCCTGTAAGAGTGAATGGCATTCCAAAACCACTGACGTGTCATCCTAGCAGGAAAGCCTCAAGAAGGCCAGTATCCTGTTGAGCTAACATTTCATATTAGGTTTCAACTGCCAACATGGTTTAAAAATATCTCTCTCACTTGTGGAAGTAAAGCATTAAGACAAAACAAAAGCTGAACAATTTGCAAAACCCTACACCTTCCAAACAAGTAGAAGGTGAAGAAAGGTGACAGTGGTGATTATAAATGTCTAGCTCAGTTTCTTTCTTCCTTTCTTTTGAAGATTTTATTTATTTATTTATTTATTTATTTATTTATTTATTTATTTTAGAGAGAGAGAGATTGCTTGTGCCCCCATGCCCATGAGTGGGGGGAGGTGCAGAGGGAGAGGGACAAGCAGACTCCACACTGAGCATGGAGCCCATCTCGGCATTGGATCTCACGACCCTGAGATCATGGCCTGAGCTGAAATCAAGAGTCAGAACTCAACCGACTGAGCCACCCAGGCACTCCTAACTCAAAGTTTCTAAAAACTTGATCACAGTAGGCATATTTGATTATAGACTATTTGAGAGGCTGTTTATAGCAATCGATGCTATGTAGGAAATGGTTCTTCTTTGTTATTTATAAATCTTCTAAATCTTCTAAAGAGATTCTAAAATGCTAAATGGTCTATAATGGAGTGGGATGAGAATATTGTTTACACATGTATGAGGATCCCCAAATATGCCATGCACCTGATCTCCACAAAGAAAAGGGGAGAGACAGTAGGAACAGGAAACTTTTTATCTACTTTTTTCCCCTCAAATATCTTCTTGGAAACTCCTTGCAATCAGAGGAAGTTGCAATGTGTGCAAGTGTGAGGGCAATCCAGCGGAGAATGATTACTCAGAGAGAAGAGGGGAAAAGTTCTCAAGGAAAAGAACTTTTTTTTTTTTTCAAATAACTATATGAAGTAATGGATGTTAGTTAAATTAAATGTGGTAATCATTTCACAATATTTGTAAGTAAGGTCACAATGCTGTACGTAAAGGTACACAGCACTGTCTGTGTTGCTTACATCCCAACGCTACAGGAAAAAAGAGAGAAGAGTGAGGTACTCTCAGCTTTCATCTCAGGTGGCAGAAGACGGGGTTCACAAAAGCCAATTAAAATTATCACATTTTCGGGAGCCTGAGTGGCTCAGTCAGTTAAGCATCTGACCTCTGGTTTTGGCTCAGGTGGTGATCTCAGGGTCATGAGATCGAGCCCTGTGTTGGGCTCTGTGCTCAGTGGGATGTTTGCTGGAGATTTTCTCTCCCTCTCCCTCCCACTACACTCTCACTCCTCTCCTTCTAAAATAAATAAATGTTTAAAAAAATAGAATAGAATAAAATAAAATAAGCATATTTCCAAGGTCATCTGTAACTGTAAATGTTAGATAAAACAAGTTCCAGAATGCTAAACCTCAAGTTTCCTAAAAATCATTAAAATCTTTGCTTCCTTAAATCAGGTTAGAGTGTTTGTCACATTCCTTTCTTCTCTATTGATCCTTAGATCAATTAATAATGGACTCTGTTCTTTGCTAAGGAAATAATTGAGTCAGCAGATTACTAAGAAGGAAAGCATCCAAAACAAATGGTCAGGACTTAATAAAACATTCTCCTATCGGTCCTAAGGTAATATATATCTGTCTCCAAAAAGTCATAAATGCAAACCTCCATCCTTGGAATGCATCCCCCTCCCTCACTCTCTGCCTAAGCTGTTGCGTGGTAACCAGAGGTGCCTTTGACATTTCCTGTCTCTAAAGGATGCACAGTCTTATATGTCTTGCTGCAACAGAGGCTGCTCTAAGCTTCAGAGGCCTCCTTTTCCACAAAAGCATATTTGAGCAATTAAAAACATCTGCCATCATCTGCCCATTTACACACCAGCGGCTCTTGTCTCAGGCCTCTTCAGGAAGAAACCTGCCTCCCAAAAGATTGTCCTTAAAGAGAGACACACAGCTCACTGCTTGAACAAAAATCTGGCAGCTGCCCGTGATGGAAGAAATGGAAAAGGGTTTTAAATGAAAAGGAAGCCAAGGACTTCAAAGGAAGCCTCATGGCTGCTGAAAACAGCTCAAGTTTTCAAACGGCGGGTCATTTACTTCGCCTGAACACAAACAACTTTTGATTCCGCCCCCCATCCTAGATTCTAACAGTTACAACTTTCTGGCAGTAGAAACAAATGTCCTATTCAGAAGTATTCTCCATTGAGAATGAGTAAGGTCAACGTGGTCATTAGGAGAAAGAAGGACTGGACGTTTCTGAGTCCTGATGTCAATGATGGGAGAACTCAGAAGGCAGACACAGACGTCTTCCAAGGAACATGGAGTGAAAAAGTCAAAACCAACACACAAACTCCTCCTGAATAATACTCCAGGTGATAATAAACTAACGTCAGAATTTAGCACCATGATAAGGTCTTTCTCTTAATCAGTTTGTGTCCTCCTCCTACAAGAAAAACTTAACTAATGTATCTTTTGGTGGTTTTGATTCTTTGGGTATAATTGCCAAGAATCTCAGAATGGAACTTCATGGTCAGAGTTACTTACTTACTTAATTAATCCTGTTTATTTAAATAAATAAATTATTGTGATTATGGTGTCTGTTTTCCCCCTCCTAATTACTATTTTTGGTGTGTTAATTTTATCTCAATAAAATTTATGTCTTCTTGCAGCTCTCTTAAATCCTTTCTAGATAAGGGGAAAAAGAATTTTTATTTTAATCTCATAGAAAAAAGATTCTTGGGGCGTCTGGATGACTTAGTTAAGCATCTGACTCTTGATCTCTTGATTTTGGTTTAGGTCATGATCTCAGGGTTGTGAGATCAAGCCCTGCACTGGGCTCCGAGCTGGGCATGGAGCCTGGTTAAGATTGTCTCTCTCCCCTCCCTCTGCCTTCCAGTCACACACTTGCATGCCTGCACACACTCTGTCTCAAAAAAAAAAAATTATTTTTTCACACACAGGTGAAAAAAGTAACATCAAAAGATTATCCTTCAATTCCATTTAAGAAATCCTCAAATTTGAAGGACATTTTGAAATCATTATACAACCAGAAGACTAAGCAATAATTATAACCACATATGAATCTTAAACTCCTATACCTCTAAAAAATATCACAAGTAAAGTCAAGGGGAAGACCGCTCATGATAAAAGCTACTTTCCTTATAGGTAGTTCATATTACTTAGTAAAAACAAGATAAGAAGATTTTTAAAAATGGGTGAAGAACATGAACAAGTGGGTCAAAAATACAAATCAACAACTGAAAATATGAAAACGTGCATAATTAAAGAGAAGCAAATTAAACACCAATTAACTTAGCATATTAAAAAATTATGATAATATACAGCCTTGGCCAAGTGAATGGAGAACAAGGTGTGCTCATAAACTGTTAGTGCAAGTGTCACCTGGAAATGTATAATCTTCCCAGAGTATAATTAGGAAATATTGGAATAATATTGAATATAAATATTCAATATTCTTATTAATTTATATTCCAATATAAATATTGGAATAATATTTAAATATTTGGAAAAATGACTTTGATTCAGCAACTCCAATTTTAGTAAATGATCTTGCAGATACATTTGCACAGTTATTTGCTGCCTATAGATTTTAATAGTAAAAAAAAAAAAAAACTAGGGACAGTTTACATAGTATTTCCAAACAACAGAATACTAGTCAGCTATTAAAAAGAATGAGGCAGAGCTGTGTATACTAAAATGCAAAGATGTTCAGATATTTAGTGAGGAAAAGAAAAAGAGCAGAACACTGTATGTTTAGATATGTGTGTGTGTGCATAGAACACATAGCTATATATGCACAGAAATATTAAGAGGGCAGGTAAGACGCTTTGTGTTTATTTCTCAGGTGTACAACTGGAAGGGGGCAGAGAGAAAGAAGAGAAACTTCTTTCTTTTGACTTTTCTGTACAGCTACAGTTTTTTCTGGGGCACCTTTGTTACTTTATGGTAAACACCCTAATTTGCTGCTCCTGTTTAGCTAATGACCTCTTAAATCGAAGCTTCACTGAGAACATTTTGGAAAGCAAGTAAAGGTAAAACCTCTAGTCTCTAGGCCAATAAGCCCCACGTCCTAAATCCTGGTCTTTTTGCTTTGTCGCCTTTACCTTTGGTAGGATACTAAGGTAAGCAGACTCGCTGGAAGTTTTCAGAAAGGCTGACGTGAAGTCCCTGAACAGGTCATCATTCCTGATGCTCCTGGGGGAGAGGAGGCTGGCACTGCTCTGACCGATGCTCCCAAAGACCGGCAAGTCGGCGTCATGGAGAGAAGCCTTCTGGTGGCACCTGTACCTGGCGTCAGGGCTCACCACGGCTTCTTCAAACACGGACTCCTCGTCCGACAGCTGCAGCTTCTCAAGCTCCTTATTGATCTTCTGCACATCTGCCACGGAGGTGCCCGTGGACAAGCGGCTGTCGGGCTTCGTGTATTCAGCACATAGACTGAGGATGGTCTCTAGACGCTGTCTCTCCTAGAACGCAGAAGAGGGGAAGGTCAGGGAGTGTGAGGACACACACAATCACGAATAAAAAGATTGGAGAGGCTGGGACCACTGGCGATTTCATCCCACAGGTCAACCCACAGACGGCAGCCGGTGATGAGTGTCCATCATCTCTCTTGGGTGCGTTTAAGGATCTATACGAAACCCAGGTGAAAAAGGCCTGATTTTCTTCCCAAACTCAATTCTGGCCGTCCTCTCTCCTTGAATGTCCCATTGCTGATCCTACCATGTGGCAGCCCTCGGGAAGCCTTTTCTTGATATTTATCATTTCTCTGAACACTTCAAAGGTTTTTCTTCAATCTCCTTTTTAAAATATCTTCCCTCCCCTTTCCTCCTCTACCTCTCTGCCTCCAACATACCTAGTTCCTTCATCACTATTGACTTCACAGTTGCGCTTAAAGTTAATTCTCTAGCATCCTAGAGATACAGACATGAAAGAAAAATGCTAAAGAATCTTCTAATTTAAAAAACATTTCTCCTTGAATTTTTTCAATATTTTATTTGACAGGCCTCAAAATTTTCAATACTTTTCTTATTTCTTGTCACGAGATAAAGGTCTTTTCCATCAACTTCTCACGTGAGTAATTAAAATTATGAAGAAGTAGAAATGTTGCATAAAAATGAAAAACTTTTCATGTCATGTCCAGATAGAAAGACATCAATGTATTTCAGATTCTGAGATCATTTTGATTCATTTAACTGGAAAATAAAATGATAATTCATGAGGCAGCCCGGGTGGCTCAGCGGTTTAGCGCCGCCTTCAGCCCAGGGCCTGATCCTGGAAACCCCGGGGGGTCGAGTCCCGCATCGGGCTCCCTGCATGGAGCCTGCTTCTCCCTCTGCCTGTGTCTCTGCCTCTCTGTGTGTGTGTCTCATGAATAAATAAATAAAATCTTTTTTAAAAAAATGATAATTCATTGGTGTTCAATTTGCCAACATACAGAATAACACCCAGTGTTTATTATTAAAAATAAATAAATAAAATAAATTAAAATAAAATCCTTATAAACTCTCAAAAAATGATAATTCATTTGCTTAAAAAAATCAGTATATAGGCCACTGATGTCTATAAAGGTATGAGTTACTGGCACTTCACCAAGCACCCCATACAAAACAAGTGGATATTTATGGTTTTGACTTTAGTAAATTCACTATATATTTGTGAGCAAAGGATATAATTTATGAAATGTTTAGCCTAAGCCCTGACAGCACTATTTGGAGTGGGGAACCTTAACATCTCTGCCTCTCACATTAATCCCAAGGCCAAAGTGAAAGAAAAATACTAAAATAACAAAACAATCTGTTGTGATGACAACTACCACATTGAAAAGAGAATTTAAAAGCCTTCCATAGAAAAACATTTTCCAAACTGGTTAGTAGTAACAAAATAGAAAATTTTAAAGTAGCACTGGGGTGCTGTTTTCAATTTCTAATTGTAGCTGATTTGTAAAGACAAAATTCTGAAGGCAGTCAGTTGAAGGACTATCCAACAGCAAAGTTAAATAGAAACAGACCAACACGGTTCCCTGGCTTCCATAAATAGACTAATTAAATGACAAGATAGAAGTCACTTAAGTTGTATCTGACTTTTCTATGCCCCCCTCACCCCTGCAAACACAATAGCTTGATCAAAAGGACTAATTCCACTGGTTCCTGTAAGCCCCCACCTCCTGTTCACTGCCTGAACTTCTGGCCTCCAGCTGCAGCTCCGTCCTCATGGCCTCGTCCCACAGCAGACACTCATAGCTGCAAACCTCATCCCACGCCTTCTGCACCCTGTCCATCCAGGAGCCCCGGTGCCTATTTATCTTCACAGCTGCCGCCAGCTGCCAAGTCCTACCCACCTCAGCTTTATGGGGAGGGATTGGGGGGGGGGGGCACACAGCATTCACTGCCTTATTTTAAACTTCACCAAGGATAGAGATAAGTTTACATGGGAAAATGCAAAAACCACCTGAAAGGGCAGGTGTAAGGAGGGGGACAGGAGCAGGATGTTACATTTTACCCCTTTTCAACAGCATCTGCATTAGAAGCTAATGCTAATCTCCAAAGGAAAGTTCTCTTTCTGCCATTTAGGGGACTTAAATTGAAGCCTCTAAACTCCATCTTTACTGACCCTTAGAGATCACAGCATGTATACATTGCCCTGGACATTAGCTACACGTGGGATTATCTGAAGGTTGTCAATTCCCACTTACCAGGGCTTCGGGGAACAGTGTGGAACCACGGAAGGTACTTACGTCTAGCCTGTTATACACAGCCAAATTCCTCCCACATCCCTTTCCCAAAATAGTTTCTTCTGCTGCCAGTGCTATTGCTTAATTCCACAGGGAATAAATGATCCCAGCCTGAAGATGAATGCTATTTCAGACAGTGAAATGCAGTATTCAAAGGCTTGTGCACAGGAAGTGTGGTCTACTGGTATGTGCTTCTCTCTATTCTTATCACCCCATTCACAGCCAATCTGTCCAGGCATGAATCACACATACAAGCAGCACTGCTGCCCGTGAGTCTCAAAGAAATCCAGCCTGCGTGGAGACACATTGGCCCCATAAAAGCTGCACCAAAGAAAAATAAACTGATGTCGAGAAGTGCGTCAGAAGAAAGTCTGCAAGGTATTTCAGAGAGCACTATATGAAGCCTTTTAAGGAAAACTCTGTACAGCATGTACTCTCATAAAATAATTCTCCCCTGAGCCCTCTTCACTCTAGAGTCTTGTTGCTTCCCATCCATCACTCCGCTATTCCTCACTCTAGGAGGCCTAAAATCAGGGTGGCGATTCCAGACCAGGACACCTTTGAGGACCAAACAGGGCACTATTAATAATGATGGTGGAACATCCAACACCAACGGAGACCGGCAAACTCAGATGTACCGCACCCTACCTAAAACTCCATTTCATCTGGCGCTTCACCTGGCGACCTACCAAGCTTCGAGGGCTACCCTCTTGAAGGTCTCCAATTCCTGTCCACCTCTCCCAGCCAGCATTCTGCTGTGTGTTCTTTAGAAAAGCCACCAGCACACAGCCTATGCATCTAAACAGCACAAAACATTGGTGTTACGGGCTTGGAAAGTAGGTCGTTTGAATCAAATTATTTTAAATACTTTTGTTATCTCCCTGTTTTCCCTTTTCTCCTCTCCATATATCACATATATCAAAGAAAGCTTCAAGAGGACATGAGATCTTAAAATATAAGCCTGAAGAAAATGGTTGTGCGATTCTTTCCCTTAGCATTTAAAAAAAAAAAAAAAGAAAAGAAAGAAAGAAAAAAAAAAAAAAGCTGCAGACTATGTTTTGACCTCAGGGATTTCTTTCCTTTTTAGAGGAATGTATCTGGCATTGCCTCACTGCAGTTCACAGCTCTCGGTCAGGGATCTCATCCATCCCCCAAATCCACCCATCCCCTGGTAGCCAAGAGCAGTCAGTCTGGACCACGGCACTATAAATGTAGTGCAGAAATAAATTATACAGAAAACCAGTTGTCAATACCCAAACACAGTGGAAATCTTTGTTAAACTCCTTCTGTTCTAATTAACTATATTGGGTCACTTGCTATGTAAAAGAAAAGGGTCAACTTTTAATGGCTAGAAATAATTTAGTTGAAAGAAAGTATTTTTTTTCATAAGAGGACTTGCTGTAACTGCTAACTATGACCTTCCTTCTCTCTCCTGTTCACCCTAGAGATTCAATATCTCCATTATCACCAGTTCATCAAAGATCTATTAAGTTACTCTCAGGCCATTGATGTGCTGGAGACACAAAGACAGAGGACAGCATTTCTACCCTTACATCTTTAGTGGGAGGTACAAACAGTCAAAGAGAATAGTGCAAACAGATTTATAGAAAACCAGTAGATTCACATAGAAGGAAGTAGTAGACAAAAATTACAGAAAGACAAATTTGAGTTGAGACTCCGGGATAAATATGAGTCTGTGTGGCCTGTTGGCCAGTGGGGTGGGCTTGGCATTTCTATAAAGGAACCACATAAGCAAAGGCATAGAGCATGGACCAATAGAATATATTTGGGGATAAGCACCTCCTGCGGGGCTAGAAAGATGGGGTTCTTTGGAGGAAGAGGGACGAGGTACATGCAGAGAACCAAGTCAACTTTCTTTCTCTGTATTTCAGGACTTAGGAGATCCCAATAACCATAAATTAAAAACTAGCAAGAGTCAGAGACCCTGGTCAGAAACTAGCAAGAGTGGATGGTAGAATGAGACAGAGCTGATGGCAAGTAAGCAGAATTTCCAGGATTCCATGAGCAAATTCTGATGTCTCATTTAAGTAGGACAATGAGGAAGAAAAACAGAAGCAATGCTCAAAAGACTTTTATGTGAGTCTATTTGTTTTTAGAGATAAATCCCTAAAATTTATCGTTGGGGTAGCAACGAGGGCTATTATGATCAGTTCTCATCTTTCTGAACGCAGGGTACAGCGGTTTTTCAATTTCCCCAAATCCTAAACTAGCTATGACTGTCCAACTTGCACTGGCCACTGAAGGGTGAGAAGCAATGTGTGTCTGTGTGTCACTTCTGCCTGGGTGGCCAACGAGCGATTCATTACCAGTCTTGCCTTGCCATGGCAGAGTGACACTGCAGGTGGCGCTGGCTCCATGAGCCTGGACACCGAGCAAGGAAATGGGGAGCAGAGGCTTCATTCAACCCATGCTGGCCATGGAGACTGAAGGAGAAATAGACCTATGCTGTTTCAAGCCTGAGATAATTTTTTATTTTGTTTTCTCTGCATAAGTCCATTATGATTGATAAGCCTTGCTTAATTCCTAGCAGGTAATGAGCCCAAAAGCTGGAGACCAGAGCCTCAGAGATCCATCCTACTGAAGGCAGCTCATTTATTTACTGTATAATAAAGAATTTGGCCTTGCCCAAAGAGAGGTCTGGCCTTCACTGTTGCCTTCTGGAAGGTAATCTATGTCATCCCTGACAGGATTGTCTTTGTTTAGGACAAAGTTGGGCACTCCTGATGATAACCAGTCTCGGGGTGATGGCTGGCCACTCCAGAGAGACAACCATGTGATTTTTGTGTAGGGGACTGGGGATCTTGTGGGATCAGTCAAACGTAGAGATGAGATTAACCAAATGGACAGTCAGGCCCACATGATGAAGTCCCAAAAAATACTCCGGACACTGAAGCTCAGGAGGTCCTCCCTGGTTGCCAACACTCTCTAGGTATTGTCGCACACCAACGTAGGTAGAATAACACGCCCTGACTCCAAAGGGAGAGAGCAGTGGAAGCTCTGCATCTGGAACCTCCTGACTCTGCCCTCTGCTTCTCTTCTCTTGGCTGATTTTTATCTTAGCCCTTCCCTGTAATAAACAGTAGTCTTGTCTGTAATGGCTTTCAGTGGGTTCTATAATCTTATTCTAGTGAATTCATGAACCTGGAGGTGGTTTCTGGGAACTCTCTGAACTTGTGCTTGATGTCAGAAGAGACGATGGTCTTATGCGGAGACAGTGCCCTATAACCTTGTAACCGGCTTCATGTTTATCCAAATATTACTTAGTACTATTTTTATCAGTTTAGGACAACTGAGCTGATTAAGAAATTGTATATATATATATAAAAAAAAGAAATTGTATATATAAGTAAGGAGTTTGTATTTTTTTGGTTTTACAAATAATCTTCATAAAAGTCAGTTTAATGTCTAGCCAAGCACAGTTTATTTTATAGTCTACCTGGGAAGTCTACCTTCAGACCTGTAATCAGGGAAGTGCTTTCTTCTTGCCATCCATTGGTTAAAGAGCATGTGCGTGAGAACCCTCCACCAGAAAGTTGCACTAGGAAGAGGCCCATCTGACAAATGAAACAGCAATGGCTTTGTGTGACTGTGTCTGTTCCAGAGGCAACTGCAAGTCATCTGAAGAGTTACTGAATAACGTGGCAGTTACAAATTGATCAATAGGCATTTGTTATGCGCAGATTATTAGGATTTTGTACCACATGTACGTATTCTGGCTCCACGATCATGGATAGCCAGATCCTGAGGGAGAGTAAGGCACATGCAGATAACCAGGACACTGTTTACCACTCACTGATTTTTTTTCAGTACCTGCTCTCAAATACAGTCAATATACTCTGAAACACAAACACACCGCCTAAAGAGGTCAAGGCCATCCTGCTCAATGCCCTACACTTCCCTCCTCTACCTCTTTTTATATATCCGGTCCTACTTTCTTCAATGTGCCATAGTGGCTAAGAGCTGAACTCTGGAGCCAGATTATATATATATGAATATGTATATATACATATATGAAATGGCTTCTCGAACACAGGGAATACAATGTAAGTGTTAGCACAGGTATCTAAGGACGGTCCCTCAGTCTTTCCAAAGTGAAACCTTTGCCCGTCTCACTGCATCCATATTCCCTGCCACTGTCCTTGTGGTTTTGTTTCACCAATTTTCCCTGCTCCTATGCACTCATTTCCTCTCTTAAATCCTTCGGCTCTATCTGCAAATGTATTCAAGTCCTCTCCTTCTCCCCCACGCCCCCACCGCCAAACAATAAATGATCCTCATAGGATTACCTAGTAGATTTACTATTCCATTTCCTTACTTCCCTTCACACCTCCACATACTCCCAATCTCAAAGACATCGCCAAAGCTCAACATTCCACTTCCCATCATTCCAAACCCTTGGTAATCTAGAACAGTGTATGTATCTTGCCTTTGTGTGGACTAGACACTCTAAATAGAGAAGGGCCACCGCTCACTTCTCCAGGATTACTATGAGTAAAGTGAGTAGAAAGGAGAAGCACTTTGAAGTTAAGATATCAGGAGTCCAACAGGAAAGCGCAGTGCTTCTCTCTGTAACCATGTATTGGAAGGATTTGTGGGTAAATTGACTTCTTTCTCCCACAGAACCACTGGGCTTTCAGAGCAGAATCTGTGTCTAAGTTGATTAAGTGGAAAGAACAAAGAGTTGGATTTGAAGTTCTGGCACTTACCAGACCTATAACATTGAAGTTTTTATCAGGTTCAACTTTTTGAGTTTCTATAACCTGGTCTGTAAAAAGGAGACAATAAGAACAGCAACTGCTCTAGGGTTTTTGAGAGAAATCAATAAAGGACTGTGTGTGTCTGAGAACGTTTTACTATAAAGTCTAAGTTGCTGCCTGTCACAAGGTCAGTATTTGTTATTAATGATTAGAAATTGGCTTCCATTAAAAATTGGAAGTGAAATTGATAACTGTCTAATGGATCCTAGGGAGCCATCATTAATACAGCAGTCCCCCCTTATGTGAAGGGGATATGTTTCAAGAACCCCAGTGTGTATCTGAGACCACAGCTAGTGCTAAACTGTATATACACTCTGGCTGTTTTCTACGCATACATGCCTATGATAGAGTTTAACGTATAAAGTAGGCACAGTAAGAGATTAACAGCAATCACCAATAATAAAATAGAACGGTATAACAATATACTGTGATAAAAATACAGATGTGGTCTGTCTCTTTTTTTCTCTCAAAAGATCTTATTGTACTGTACCCACCTTTCCTATGATGACGTGAGGTGATTAAATGCTTAGATGACAAGATGAAGTGAATGGCATAGGTACTGTGCCCTAGTGTTAGGCTACTACCGATCTTCTGACAGTAGGTCGGAAAAAGGATCGCCTGCTTCTAGACCAAGGTTGACAGAGGGTAACTAAAACCAGGGGAGGCAATACTGCAGGGGAGGGGGGACTACTGTACTAGTTAACAAGCAAACCTAAAAGCCAAATCCAATTCCTTTCAGGGAAAGGCAATACAGGAAAAATATGTTATGCAATCAAATGTCTCTCTAAAAAATTCACAGGTCTGTGGGGTTCTTTGGCCAGTCTGTCCCAAATTCCCTCCCTGTGGTGCATCACGTGCCTGAGCTTCTGGCAACGGAGCTCTGCCCAGTTGCCATAGTAACCCAAGGAGGAAAAAAATCTTTTCACTCCCTCACTGTCCTTTGTCCCTCTGGTCCCACCATTACAGAGAAACATACATTCCCCATAGCACATTAAGTCCAGCGAAGTAACATCTAGAAAGAACTACCCTCCAAAAAAAATCCATGCTCCTCTTCATGCACACACTTCATCCTTGACATAAAACCCAGGTTTCTATTTCACATTGCTTCTGGCTCCACCTTACATTCCTGGGATCACCAGTATGCCTGCCCCATGAGGACTCACATCGTTCACATACCTGAGGAACCTACCATATCCTGTCTTTGCTCATACTTGAAGAAACTCGATTCTTTTAATCTCATGTCATAAAGCAATCCCTCACATTCCAGATTATTATAATTATTATTACTCACTTGTGTGTCAACATCTCCCTTATTTTTTTTTCAACATCTCCCTTAAAGCTACTTGCCCTGACTGCTATTTTTCTCTGTGTCCCTATTTTAGAAGCTTCTGATTAAGAAATATATATATGTATAAAATTAGTATATATTAAGTTACTAATATATTTACTAAATATATCTGATTATTGACATATCTAATAATCCAGTGATATGAAATACGTTATATAATTATGTAAATTACATATAATACATATATATGCTGGGGTAATGTTTATTTTTATCTTCACTTACATCGAACATGTCCTAAAATACTATCGCTTGACTTCATTGATCCTGTTACTTCTTAGACCAGGAATGTTTTCTTCAACTCACTTTTTTTGCCTCCAGTTATTTCTTGAATTTTTTGTGAGGCCGACTCAAGTTAATCTCTCACTGTGATGACCATCTATCTCAGTTCTGCTGTATTTTGGTCCTTTTCCTGATGACTTTCTGCATTGCTTTCCTATTAAAAATCAATTGGCAGGCATACAAGTGATGAAAAGTTTTATTTTCATAAGATATCAGGGTTGAGGTGAACTATTCTTAAAATATTAGTCGATATCACTTCAAAGAAAGTGCCGATTATGAATGACTCCATAACATTATTGTCTTGACTCAGATAACTAAAGGGGGAAAATAATGCACTTCTCCCTACAGACTGAAAAGCACTGGTTATAAAGAAAGGAAATTCATGTGATCAGTGTAATAATAATTTCCACATAGTGTCTAAAGAAGTATGCCAATTATTTTTCCTCTCACATGGACAGTGTGTCAGAAGAATATCTACAAGCTGCCTAAGCCCCTTCTGTTAAAAAAAATTTGTGCTATTGCTGCACACCATTAAAGAAAACACCACAAAAATCTAACATACTGTCATTCATTTACATTTTCACCTTGGTTTAACCAAGTTCCATGGCATCTGTTTCCCTGGAAGGATCAAAATTTATAAAATGCAATCCACTGAGATACTTTTAGAATTTTATTTTGTTCAATCAAAATCAGTGCATGACAGGTACCACAACTATATCTTCACACTGGAAAACCCAACCTAAAAAAATAAGGAACTCTTCTAATGCACAAAGAAGTTCCTAGAGTAAGAAAGTAGGAAGATCTAACGTGAAAACTAACGTGGACTATTACACACCAACTGAAAGGTTTGTAATGCAGCTACTTATGAGAGAGATACTGCATGGAAAATACTATGTGCTAAAATTCAAAAAAAGCATGCTACAGTTTTATACACAGAGATGCAAAATAAACAGTGACAAGTCTTCTTTCCCTCTGTGAGATGTTACGAAAGTAACTACATTTTCCTTTCTCCCAGAACAACTTTGAAAAGTATAATCTCTGCCTAACATGATTTAGGCCTTGGCCTTCATGATCTAATGGGAAAGACAGACTTTCTATATTCTGGCTCTCTTCTTCTGTAATCAGAATGAAGGAATAATACATGTATGAGAAACTTATTCCTTTTTCTCCTACCATTTTATTAAAATTGTCTTTTCTCAAAACCCAAATTACAATCCCAGAACTGGGCTATGGTCTTAGCAATTTTGAATGAGAAACATCAATTTTTCCAAACCAAAATTCTTCAACAGAACACACCCCCACAAAAAGATTTCCTCCTTGAGATCAATTAGACTTCACCAGAGCAAAGCTCTTGGCTGTTCTGAACTTAAAAAAAAAAAAAAAAAAAAAAAAAAAAAAAAAACTAATCTCCCTGACTTTTGCTTCTGGGAAGATGGAGTGGAAGTATTTTCCCCTATTCCTCCCTCCAAGTATAACTAAGAACCCTGAACACATCATATATAAGACAAATGTACAAAGCCCAGAAGATAGGGAAAAGGCAGCAGATTAGCTGGGCACCTAGGGACCCAGAAATGAGTTCCCTGAGATTTCCTTTTCCTCATGTCTTCCAGATTTGGAGCTGGAGAGAAGGTAATGACATGCAACAATCTGGCTCAGTCTCCAAAGAATTATGTGGAGAGGAAGAAACCAAACTCGAAGCATATGATTACATGTATGTAACATTCCTACAATGATAAGACTAGAGCTATGGAGAACAGAAGAGCGGACGCCCGGGGTTAAGGAGGAGCAGAGGGTAGGAGGAAGGTGGGAGAGGCTGTAGAAGGCCCACAGGACAGACCCTTGTTGTGATCCATCTGGTCTGTATCTGGACTGTATCAATGTCAATACATTGGTTGTGATATTACAACGATAGTTTCCTAAGTGTTAGCATTAGAGGAAACTGGATAAAGAGTACATAGGATCTCTCTGAATTATTTCTTATAATTGCATGTAAATCTACGATTACCTCACCATAAAGAGATTAACTTTTCTGCTAGTGACTTCTAGTATATCCTAATCTGCAACTGAAACGGCTGACAAAGTCCCACCAAGGAAAAAGTGGTATGTTTCTATTGTAATACTTGTACCCTGATTTTTTTTTTGGAAAAACTAATTACAAACTTTAAAAGTATTCTTCAGAGCAGATATTCCCATAAACTTTTCTAGAACTGGAGAAGAAAAATTCACATTATGGTGAGCTGGCACAGGGATCCCTGGGTGGCTCAGTGGTTGAGCGTCTGCCTTTGGCTCAAGGTGTGATTCCAGGGTCTGGGATCGAGTCCTGTGTCAGGCTCCTTGCAGGGAGCCTGCTTCTCCCTCTGCTTATGTATCTGCCTCTCTCTGTGACTCTCATGAATAAATAAATAAAATCTAAAAAAATAAAAAATAAAACAAAAATAAAACAAAACAAACAAACAAAAACAATGAACCGGCACAGTCACCAAACATATTAGAGGATGAAAAATTTTTTAAAAGGTCAATCAATAAATGGCTTTTAACTGAGACAATTTAACAACCAATATGGGGATCATTTTTCTATGAGAATCGCTAGTCGTCCCACATTACCCTGTTGGTACTGACATACTATTTTTTAAATTTTCCTCCTGTTGGTACATTTTTCTGTGAATTTTATTTCAGAGCTTCGTTTCGTATTTCGTCATGAGCTTTCCCATATGGATTTATCATCTTAAAAAAAGAATGAGACTCATTCCATATCTGACATGGCAGCTGCCTCTTAGTCCAAGGAGCTTTCTCTATTTCTACATTTAGCCCAGAACTAAACTGTGTAAAGATTCACAGCACACATCCCTCAATTCCGAGCAGAAATCTTTAAATGTGTGGCACCATCAAGAGGCAATAGCTTGTACTGCCACTGTAACAAGAACCTAGGGTGGCTCTCAAGTATAAGAAACCTGCTTTTAATAGCAGCAGTCACAGACTAATGTAACAAAGAATTATACTGAGACTTTGGCTCAGTGTTTCTCCAATGTAGAGTCTTTGGATTATTGCTAAATGCTCTTTTTTTCCTTCCCATTCCTCTTCTACCCAATTGGTGTACCCAATTGGATCTACTGGTGATCCAATTGAAGGAGAAGAAAACGATCTGATAACTGTTTTTACTCAGTTAACTGAGGACGTTGGCATTCTTAATTTGCTAATGATAAACTCCTTCAATATTTACTGGGCATCTACATACATGCCAAGAATTCACCACCTCAAATACACAGAGAGAAAGTCCGAAGTTTATTTTCTGATGATCTCATCATAGACAGTAGTGCTCTTCATATTACCCACTACTTATAGATTTATTCTTATTTTGTTAGAAGTGAAAGAAGTTTGCTTACGGAATGGGCAGCTTATTTAGGCAATAGACGCATTGCCACTCGAAGCTTGTGTTGTCCCATATATCATAATTAATTTCACCCAAAAAGTTTTCTGAGCATAAGAAAATTTAAAATTGCATACACGGCTCCCATTATACTTCTGAGCTAGAGCCCACTGACCATCCAGGTAAGGCATCAAAGTGAAAGAAGCTGCAGAATGGCAGAGAACTGACAGAGTTAAACATCAGAGCCAAGAAAAAGCAAGGCTTCACAGAAATGGGTCAGTTTAAGGCTCATGCTAACTCTTAAGATTAAAACTAGCAACAATAGACATTCTGAGTCAGGATATAGAAAGTGAGTCATAAAATTTCTAAATATCCCTTTAAAAAGTCTGAGCCACCAAGTTTATTTGGTCAGTCAACCAACCTCTCACCCATTTGTAATTTAACTGGCTCACTTCCCTCTAAGGCAACCATTTTTTAAAAAAATTAAAACTATAGTCAGGATGTAGCAGAAGGAAGGGCCACACCAGGAAGGAATGCCTTCCGAGTTTGTGAGAGTGGAGGACAAAATAGTTTTCAATCTTGAGCTTGCCTTCACATTTCAAACACATTCTTCTTAGGGACAAAAAAAAAAAAAAGTATTAATACTATGGCAGGTTCCATTATGGCATTCTGTTAACATTGTCCATTCTGCTTCCAATCAAGAATTCAAATTCACAATGCAAAAAAATGTCTGAATGCCCAAATTGTCTCTGGGGTCAAGAATCACAAGGAAGTGCAGGGAGCAAAAAGCAGGCAGAGAAGCAATGCATGCCTGTGGTTAGAGTGATTTTCATCTGACAAAGGCTCGCACTTCTTGGTTTCCCAAACAGTTTTTCCTAATTACAAAATTGAATAGCACCAATCTATTTACTCTAGTTTCTAAATGGTATCTGCACCTTACCATCTTAAGATTAGTGAACACATACATTTATTAAATAAAATGCTATAATTCCTTAAATATACTCCATTAAGCTTATACTTAATTTTAGAAATACAGGTCTCCAGCCTGCTCAACAGGACACAAGCAGGACTCTGGGTCCTGCAGCCTTGGCTCTCATATGACCCTGGAGAACACCAGTTCTTACAAGGAGTGCTATGAAATTTTTAAAAATAAAGAAAAGCAACTGATTTTCATCTCTTAATTTTTAACTGCATATCCGAAGGGAATTGCCCCATTTCTGGACGCAAAAAGAATGCATTTATGCTGAGATATTTGCATTCTTTTGCACAGAGCTTCACGGTTACCTGGAACCAAGTGCATAAACTTAATTTAGAGATGTCTGAGAACTAGGGGCAGAACCTTTGGCCATTGAATATGGAAAGCCAGAAGAATGTCGTGAATGGATATCAAAAACATTCATATACTCTTTTCAAAAATGGGTATGCAACACTTCCCATACTCTAGTCATCTGGCTAGGAGGTGGATATACAGCAGTAAACAAGACTGACATGGTCCCAGTCTCGTGCAATCTAAAATTCTTCCATTGTAAAGTGCTTTTTCAGAGAAGCTACTGGAACAAAATATCTTCCGAACAGAACTGCTGACCCACACATTTTACCTACTCAAATAACGAAACCATGGGGATACTACTATCTTCCTTGAGAGAAAGCCAACCTCATCTTTGGGATGGTAGAGCACATGAAAGTTCGAGACCTTATTCTGTGGTGCTTCACGAGATTGGAATCATATGTCAGCATGTTTGAGAAATGAATAGCCAGTGTGGCCCTACATAGTTCTATACAGCAACAATCCTGTTTATCAAGGCACCAGAGAAGACTGCCGTCAGCTAGGAAGAAAACACTGGATTGCTACAGTGCAATTTGTGGGAACCCATTCGTTCTCCACATAGCACACAGATGTTTTTCGCATTGTAGCCAAATGAATACTCTTCACAGAAGTAGGGTTTGCTACAGAGTTTTTTATTTTCTCCCTTTCCTTTTAAAATGTCTTCTCAGGCAGCCCAGGTGGCTCAGCGGGTTTAGGGCTGCCTTCAGCCCAGGGCCTGATCCTGGAGACCAGGAATCAAGTCCCACATAGGCTCCCTGCATGGAGCCTGCTTCTCCCTCTGCCTGTGTCTCTGCCTCTCTCTCTCTCTCTCTCTCTCTCTCTGTGTGTGTGTGTATCTCTCATGAATAAATAAATAAAAATCTTTAAAATAAAATAAAATGTCTTCTCCCTGAGCCCTACAATGTACTACATGCCATCACTATCACTATATTACTGGGAGGGAGGCAAATAAGAGGAATAAAAGAATATCCTATCTACTGTACAATTATTTCTCCAGCCCCTAGAACATCTAGTTTGTCAACGAATCAGCATCCTAGCCCTCTAGAGATATCTTATCCATTCATGTGTCCTCTACTTGGAAAACAGCTCAGCACTGAAAAGTTTAAACAACCACAGACCGGCCCAGAAGAATGTCACAAGGTCTACGAGGTCAAGTACACACAACACACTTCATGCACACAGAACCCTCTTGAGACCTCACTTGGACCTAGTAACTCTTAGTTTAGAATATTTTTAAACAAGGCTTGATATCTGGTTTCTAAAATCATAAAAAAGAAAGAAAAGGTTGGCATAATGACAAAGGCAAGAATTGGCAGCCTAGAGCAAGAGAGAAGGAATAAAAATTATAACAAATCAAATATCTCAAATAGCACAGCAGTTGGAGGCCATTTAATGAGACTCAGTGTGAATTATTATACCTCAAAAACAGGTCCTTGGAGGTTCATAATTAGGGTTCAGTCTTTAAGACTCAATATAATTACCTTAAGTTTTCAAATAAAGATTGAACAAGGAAAAAAAAATCCAGATGAAACACTCCTATAATCACAGTTTAGCTAGAAAGTCTACAGAAATTATAGTGAACCACCCTTACTCTGCTTGGTTTCCACACTAATGAGTTAAATAAATCTTTGGCATCTATTCATTTTATACTTGTAGAAGAGTTCTGTTATTTTTTTGAAAATTATGCTTTGACATTTTGGAGGTGCCTGTGAAATGTCCAAGTACACTCGTCTTGTGGAGTCCATTAAATTGCATTGCTCATAAAATAGATCTCGGAGGCTGGAAACCCAGGCGCAGCTTCTCTCAGCCCCTGGAGTAAATCCCAAATGGCAGGAGAACTTTACCTTCACTGACTTTTCACAAACTTTTTTGCAGTTTTTGTTTTCCTGGCTGTGCTTTGTTTTTGTTTCTGATTCTTGGCTAAATTTGACCGGGGTTTTGGTTTGCATACAGCCAATATCTCCACTGGTTATCTCCACTGGTGGCAGCAATGACTAGGGATCTGGTTTTACAGTCTGGTCACGTGTAGTTCTCCAGGTAGAACTGAAATTTAACCTTGCTCAGGTGAGAGGTGACAGAACATTTGTGTTTGCTGTTGTTTTAATGTGTTGGTTATTTTTCTATCTGTGAGTTCAACTCAGGACAATATTTTGTGCCCAGTGGAAACGTGAGCAGTCTCTTGAGATATGGAACCATAAAATTTTATGTTCCAGTGTTTACTTCTGATCTGTAGCTGAAGCTATAGAACTAAGCTTTAAGTTCTTTATCTGAGTCTCTGTAGCTGAGGGGAAAAAAATCACTGGAATGAGTGAAGTATTTTCCTACTTTCTGAAGATAATAATAAATTAAAATAAAGGCCTTCTGCTCTGATTGGTTTAGGAATTAATAAGCATTTAGATAGATAGAAATCTAACCTTTCCAAATTTCTAAAAAATAAAATAAAATGAAATTCTAATAATTTAAAGAAAAAGAACTTTCTCATCAAAAAAAGTGCTGATTTCAGAAGCATTTGTTTCCCTTAGAAAGCAAGTTTATGTGAGCAAAACAAACTCACGGACAAGTCAGACTGATTTGACAATCTGGTTTAAAAAACAGTTCTATGTCTTTTGTTTTACCAGTGTACAGTATAATACATGTGTAATTTCCTAATTTTTAAAAGATTTATTTATTCATTGGAAAGAGAGAGCACGAGTAGGGCAGGGGTTGGGGGCAGAAGGAGAGGGAGAGAATCCCAAGCCGACTCCAACTGAGCACAGAGCCCAATGCGTGGCTCGATCCCAGGACCCTGAGATCAGAGTGGAAACCAAGATGCTCATCTTTGACTACGCCGCCCAGGCGCCTCTGTAATTTCATACTTGAAATAAGTTTGGATTTATTTTATCATAAAGAGATTAGTTTATCTGGATTTTTAAAAATATCATATCAGTTTACTGAAAAGATAAGCTAAGATTACTTCATATAATGTTTAAGCTCAACAAAAACATAAAAGTTGTGCTCAACTAAACAGAATTATAATTGTGACACGTTTTTATATCAATAGTAATTATGTTCTATGATGTGTCAGTTTAAGCATAATTTTCAGTATCTTTAAATTATGTGCTTTTGTCTTACTGCTTTTGTATTAAAGTATCCTGTCGTTTCAGGATTGAAAGAGGACCGTAAAAAACAAAAGTCGGTGAAAATTTAAAAATTGTAGGTTTGCACAAAGGGAGCTTTATCTGACTTGGTTTATAATACTTACAATAGTAGGTCTATAAAAATGCAATAAAATGTTAAAATTTTGGCAAAGTTTCGACAACTTTGATGGGTTTATTCATAAAGTAATTTAAAAAATGTAATGCATGACAAATACCCTATTAACATAAAACTTAAATGTGGTTACGTATATTGAAATGATAGATTGATCTTGGAGAAGTCAGCCTCCCTTACAAAAGGTAATAAAAGGTTATTTTTCTATATAATTTCCAGAGAGTAGAGAGGTTCAGTAACTCATGAGAGTAACTTTTTTGTGCTTTGTGCTAACTGGGATACATCCCTGAATATTTAAAATGATGTTTTCTAATGATTTAAGATTTATTGTTTATTATAAAATAATATTTTTTAATTATTAAATAAATAAATATTATTTATTTACTTTATAGAAAAAGAGAGTACTAGAGAGAGAGGGAGAGAAAGCAAGCATGAGTAGTGGGCAGAGGAATGGGAAAAGTAGGTTCCTCACTGAGCAGGGAGCCCCATGTGGGACTCGGTCCCAGGACCCTGGAATCGTGGCCTGGGCCAAAGGCAGACGCTTAACCGACTGAGCCACCAGGCGCCCCTATTATAAAATAACCTATTATTGCTTTATTAAGAAGGAAAACTGAAAATATTCATTGTTGTCATGTAACCACAAACCTATCTTTGTCATGTAATGAAATTTCCTCTAATTATTATTTTTTTGAAGATTTTTATTTAATCATAAGAGACATAGAGAGAGGCAGAAATCTCCTCTAATTAATATTTGACTCTGCCTTCCCAAAATCAGACACTAAATTCAGAAGAAAAAAAAAAAAGTTTTCCAAGATATTTTTTATACCTGAACCCTCTTTAAGTTTTCCCAAAGGACCCCCGGGCAAGTGCAAGATTTGTTCCTTCATCCTACAAAAAGAAGGATGTTACAAATAATTAGGTTTGCTCTGTCCTTCATGTATGACTAGCTCAACACCATCAAAAACTGCACAGGAAGATTTGTCAAATCAAATGAGAAGCTCGGCTTTCCCTAGGCTAATTTTGTATGGATAAAATATGATAATAGAAATAAAGTGGGCAACCTGGGTGGCTCAGCGGTTTAGCGCTGCCTTCAGTCCAGGGTGTGATCCTGGAGACCCGGGATCGAGTCCCATGTCAGGCTCCCTGCACGGAGCCTGCTTCTCCTGCTGCCTGTGTCTCTGCCTCTGTCTCTGTCTCTCTCTCTCTGTCTCTATGAATAAATAAAATCTTAAAAGAAAAATAAAAAGAAAATTCACAGATTGCATACTTTACAGAAAGGTCCTGGATATATGTCAACGGCCTCACTCTCTGTGTGACTCATTCTTACCTTCCCAGGAAACACTGATGAAACAAGACCAATGTCTTATGCCCTGGCAGAGGATATTAAGTTGCTTTCTTGCTGATTACCATTCATTAACTTAACCACCGATTAACCATAGCTACTTACTCTTATCCTCACCAATGGTCTCTGCTTTCCCTCTCATATTAGCCTAGACACTCTGCTCTGAGTTATAGACTAGAATGTGCCTGTAACAAAGAAAGAGTCTCAGAGCCTGGTGGTTAGAACTTTACCAGATACTTTTTCTTCAGTCTTGAGATTTCAGACAACAGACTTGTGAGTAGAGGCTTCTGGCCTGATCCTGCATAGACAAGCATGAGACAGTAATAGGTGGCTAAATCAGATTCTCGGGACTTCTTCTAGTCCACAAATAGATGCCTTCATGAAATCAAATTAATGACCCAAGATGCAAAGGAATATCAATTAATTATACAGAACTCAGCAAACTGACACTGGAAATCTAATATCCATATGTCTTGTGGAAAATCATTGGCATTATGTGTAATGTTCTACTGTCTAAGTGGGGAAAACCTCTAGCATTCATTCTCCATCTATCTCTAACCCTCAATTTAGTTGACTCTGATTCTGCAAACTAAATGAAACATTCTTTCAATGGTATCTTCTTCTCCTTGTCCCTCAGAATTCAGGAAGAAATATTTCTTCTAAGTCACTGTATGTTTCAAAAGCAGTAACAGTACTTGCATAGGCTCAGTAAGAATCTATCTTCCCTTTTACTGGGATGCAATTAGACAGACTAAGCAACAGAGGCCAAACCCAGAGTGTCATATTTTAAAATAAACCTCATTTCATCAAATATGACAAAGCCCATTGTTGAGCAAAAAAAAAGGTCTAACTTCGTATTTGGAGCCAATACCCACAAAGTTCTCCCCAGAAATTAAACCAGGACCTGTTTGTGACTTACAAGGCACTGACTTTATAGGCAGTGAAGAAGGTCACCTCCCAGATTGCCAGGAAACTGGAAAAAATGACAAATTCACCAACACTTAAAAGTGCTAAAGATGAAACCTGGAGGTGGTTTTCGAGGTTGGTTTCCCTGCCCTTGAAACAGAAGAGGAAAAAAACAACATCTCAGGAAGATTGCTGGAGTGAGGGAAGCCATTGAAACGCTCTCCAAGATTCCTTAATAAATTATCCGATATAAGTTAATTTTCTGGCTTCATTAATAATAGTCATTCAGGAATGAAAGGTACAGCATAGGGAATACAGCCAATGGAATAGTGTTGTGTGGTTGTATGGTGACGGATGCTGGCTGCATTTGCAGCGAGCACAGCATAAGGTACAGATTTGCAGAATCACTATGTTGTACACCTGAAAATTAATGTATCTAGTGTAACACTGCATGTCAATTATACTACAATAAAAAAAAAGAGTTGTTCAGCACAGTGTAGAGCCAGATTTGCTATCCAACATACAAGAAGGCTTTTTCATATGCTAATTAAAACTTCTCCTAAATTTATGTCAATGAGTCAAGCCCAAACACAATGCCTTTCTGTGACCATGAAAAATTCTCTGGAGATTACTTACGATAACAAAGGAAACTGTCATTTTGGAGCACCATCTAACAGACCCACCCAAGGACTACAGAATTCTCTAAGGGTATGCGCATTCGTTTTCATTCACTACTACTGAGTAGGATATCAGAAAGGATAGATATTAACTTATCAAAAACTACGAGTGATGCAAATGATTCTTCTAAAACTCCAAGAAATCTTAATCCAGTATACTTCCTTTTAGCAACTGAAATGCTTTCGGTACTCTTATACTTTTGTAAATCAGCTTTAACATCTTGCTGCAACCTTCATTAAGGAACAACTCATCATTAATGAATTAAAATAATCTCTGACCCTGTACATCCTAAAAAACAAATAGACAAAAAAAAAAAAAAAAAGTCTCTGCTTAAAAGAAAAAAGAGGGATCTCTGGGTGGCTCAGCCGTTTAACGCCTGCCTTTCACCCAGGGTGTGATCCTGGAGTCCCAGGATCAAGTCCCACATTGGGCTCCCTGCATGGAGCCTGCTTCTCCCTCTGCCTGGGTCTCTGCCTCTCTCTCTCTGTGTATCTCTCATGAATAAATAAATAAAATCTTAAAAGAAAAAGAAAAAAAAAGAATGCGGTAGTTTGTCCTCAATCATTAATGGGACTCTCAGAGGATGTTTCCTCCCTTCTTACTATTTTCGGTATTTCTCACAATAAGCATAAATCCATTTTAAATAGGAAAAGACAACTCAAAACATTTTTCCGGATGTATAGTTGGGTGTCACTGCATGTACGAGGAGACACTGCTGACAGGCGTATGGGGCCGGGAGGGTGTGTGTACATGCACAGTGCAGAAAAAAAGGTTGAGCCACACTTAGCCAACCTTTCAACTTTCCAGACCACTTGCAATACAGAACAATTTACTGCCTAGCTGCCAATGAGTCACGATTTCACTGATTATTTCTACCAGACCATGCACATGCACACTTGATGGCATCGGTAATACAAAGCAGTGTCTACTCGTAGTCTTAAAAGTCTCTAAGGCTTCTAAGAAATTCAGTAAAGGCTCTCTGTGTCTCTCATGAATGAATAAATAAAATCTTAAAAAAAAAAAGAAAAGAAAAGAAAAAAGAAAAGAAAGAAAAGAAAGAAAAGAAAAGAGAAAAGAAAAGAAAAGAAGAAAAGAAAAGAAAAGAAAAGAAAAGAAAAGAAAGAAAAGAAGAAAGAAAAGAAAAGAAAAGAAAAGAAAAGAAAAGAAAAGAAAAGAAAAGAAAAGAAAAGAAAAAAAAAGAAAGGAAATTCAGTAAAGGGCAGCTCAGGTGGCTCAGCAGCCCAGGGCGTGATCCTGGAGGCCCGGGATCGAGTCCCACGTGGGGCTCCCTGCATGGGGCCTGCTTCTCCCTCTGCCTGTGTCTCTGCCTCTCTCTCTCTCTCTGTGTCTCTCTGTGTGTCTCTTATGAATAAATAAATAAATCTTCAAAGAAACAACTTTAAAAAAAAAGAAAGAAAGAAGAAAGTGATGATGATAAAATTCAACATTAACTATCCCATCCTCTTGCTCCCTTCCAGAAAATCCATGTTTGGGCAGCCCGGCTGGCCCAGCTGCCTTCAGCCCAGGGCGTGATCCTGGAGACGCGGGATCGAGTCCCACGTGGGGCTCCCTGCATGGGGCCTGCGTCTCCCCCTGCCTGTGTCTCTGCCTCTCTCCCTCTCTCCGTCTCTGTGTGTCTCTCACGAACAAATAAATAAAATCTTTGAAAGGAAATTCGGTAAAACCTGCAACCGCTTTGTCAGGTTCATCGAGCATCTGCACCTGGGGACCGTGCAGAGCAACTAAACAGAACACGAGGTACGGGTGGGCCTTGCAGGAGCCACACGTGCCTGAGAACAGCGACCGGGGAAGGGGAGGGGCAGCGGATTTCTAGAGGGGCCGCGGGGCGCGGCCGAGGCGGGGGGGGGCCGTGGGAGCCCCACAGCCCCGCACACATCCTCGGGGCGCGCCTCAGGGAGCGGCCGAGGCCAGGTCGGGCGCAGAGGAGGATTACCAGTCGCTCCATCTCCTGCTCCCTGAGTCTCTCCTCCCTCTGCCGCCGGTGATAATCCATGAGGTCCTCGCGGCCCGAGATGGAGCTGATGCTGCTCTTCCTCTCCCGGAGGGCGGGCTGGGGCGTCCCCGCGGCCTGGCGGAGGCCGTCGGGGTCGGGGTCGCGGTCGGGGTCGCGGTCGGGGTCGGGGTCGGGGTCGTCCAGCTCGGCGGAGCCCCAGGAGAGGTTCCTGCGGGCGGGCGGGGCGCAGGGGGCGCAGGGGGCGGCCGAGGCCAGCAGCATCTTGCGGGCCACCCGGGGGCTGGCGGGGATGCTGAGCGTGGAGCTCGCGTACGGGGCGCCCTCGGCCGCCGCCGGCCTGTAGGGCGCGGGCCCCGCGCTCCAGGAGGAGAAGCTCAGGTAGCCGTCGTGCTCCGCGCAGCTGGGGGGCGGCTCCCGGTCCCCCGGCCTCGTCCGCCTGGCGCCGCCCAGCGCGGCCCGGGGGGGCAGGCTGAGCTGCGGGCCGTCGGCCGCCCTGTGCAGCCGGGGCAGCGAGCGGCTGTGCGCCCCCATGTGGCCCAGCCCGCCCCCCGCCGGCCTCCGCGCTCGGGGCGCCGCGGCGTCGGGCGGGGGCTCCCGGGGCCGGCCGGGCCGGTCCTGCAGGCCCATCCTCCGCGCCTGCTTGGGGCTGGACGGCATGCTGGCCGCCCCCGACCCGGGGCCCGCGGGGCCGCCTCCGCTCCACGCCGCCTTCCGGGCCTCCAGCGCGCCCAGGAGGCACACGTTGTCGTGGGACTTGTTCCTGGGGCTGTACTTGCAGTAGGGGGGCCTGTCGGCCAGCCGCAGGGGCCGCTCGGGGTCCGGCCTCCCGGGGGCACAGGCGCCCAGCGGCGGGGCGGGCGGCCTCCCCGACCCCGACCCCGGCCCCGACCCCGACCCCGACCCCGCGCCGGGCAGCTGCCTGCCCCCGGGGCCGCGGGCCAGCGACGGGCTGCTCCGGGCGCCGCTCCCCAGCGGGGACGGGCTCCTCCGGGCCGGCAGCGGCTGCGACAGGGTCAAGTACGAGCCGGAGTAGTCTCCGTTGGCTTTGAACCTCAGACTGGAGGAGTACTTCTTGGGGCTCAGGCTCTCCATCATGGTCTGGGATCGGTCGTCGTCGTCGTCGTCGTCCGGGGAATTGGCCCCGAAACCCGCCTCTAGGCTCCCGTTTTGTAGATCGAGCTGCTTTTGCACGTGGCTAAGCTCTGCCATGGTCCTGCTGGAATCTGGAAAGGGAAAAAAAACAAAAACAAAAAAAGAGTTGGGTTGAATTTAGCAAAGATCGAAAAAGTGCAAGCACTGGCCAGCTGACGTCTGCACAAACAGCCCTGCGGGCTGAGCTGATGGGATTAACCAACGCAGGCTCTTGTTTTATTAATAAGTCCAGTAAAAGTAAGGCGAAATGAAGAGGCGTGAAGAACACCGATGTGGGATGCTGCATGTGCAAAAGAAAAGCAATCAAGGGGATCCCTGGGGGGCTCAGTGGTGGAGCACCTGCCTTCCGCCCAGGTGTGATCCTGGAGACCTGGGATCCAGTCCCATGTGGGGCTCCCTGCATGGAGCCTGCTTCTCCCTCTGCCTGTGTCTCTGCCTCTCTCTCTCTCTCTGTCTCTCATGAATAAATAAATAAAATCTTAAAAAAAAGAGAGAAAAGAAAAGAAAAGAAAAGAAAAGAAAAGAAAGAAAAGAAAAGAAAAGAAAAAAGAACTCAAGAGGCCACTGATATTTGCAAAGGACAAGTCCCTAACAAAGTACAGGTGAGGCTGGTCCATAAGAAAGACCATTTCCCGTCAGTTGTTCTGGTCCTTGGGGGACCACCTGCTTCCTGAGTACCAGGAAAACACCCACCATGGCGACGCAGTGCACCCTCCTTTGGGTGTCTCTGCTAGACTCATTAACTGCTCAGAAGTAAAGTTGTGCAGAGACAAAATTCACATTCTGGCACACAAAGAGAGTTAGTTTCCCATTAGACACTGATCGGTATCATGAGGGGCACAGGATGACTATGAGAGTTCCCTTCTCAAGAAAGAGGTCATAAAGCTCCTGTACCCATCAGAAAAAAGTCAGGTCAATGAGGAAACAGAGAAAAGAGGGTTCCCCAAACGACCACCATATCAGGGTCAGGAGGCGGTATTTAAAACCTGAAACTGGAGGATCCTTAGGTTCCAGGTATCCTAAATGAATCATGCTCATCCTTGATCTCACACTCTCTCCTCTTGTGGAAACACTTTTCTCCCTCCTTTGTACCCACCCGAACCCACCCATCCTTCATGGCTCAGATTCAGATTCTATCTTCCACGCTTACCATTTATTAGAAAAATGTGTGCACCCAGAAGAGTATTTTTGGACTCTAGTTTGAATTACATTAACTTAAGAAACTAACGTTTTAGGTTATGAAAACATACTTTAAGTTCAAATGATCACTGCAAATGAGAAGGCTTGCATTTGTAATTGATAAAAGTATGTATTTTTCAGATTATCATCAAAGCAAAATCACAGTTTAAACATTCTCATTGAACTCATGCACTGCTGAGACCTGTCCAACACCTCAGGCCCCTTAGATACTAGTTATTACATCCTGGTCTTGTATCAATAGATGAGTAACCAATTTTATAACGTGCTTGTTCCTGAAACTAGGTCACAAGTTCAAGGAAGAGGGGTAGACAAAGTATTCCCACCTCATCTCCAGCCTCTCCTGACTCCCACAGACCCATTGGTGAGACACTCTATGAGCACTAGTTTTCAATTTGTCACAGCCTTCCCCCACTGTGTCCTATCCAGAGATTGGGGACTTTGCCTTGCTTGCTCAGCTTTGCAGACTTCCTGGGCAGATTCAGACAGTATACTAGGGAACTGCTTCCTATCCAGGCTGGGGCCAAGAAACAATCTGGGTACTTAAATCCTAGTGATGGGCTAAGTATCCATCCTCTTGTAAAGCTCAGCTTGCCCCAACAAGCTCTACCTTGGGTTCCCTACCCTCCAACCCAAACCCCCGCCCTGATGAGCATGATTATCTTTTGGAGTAAACCTCAAAAAAATTTTTTTGAGATTCTCCCTTAGAACTGCCTCCCAGATAGAATCTGGTCTTGCCATCTGGCTTTTGTCAGGTCTTTCATTCTTCAGGGACAGGGCCATCTCTGCTCCCAAGACAAAGTCATAGTCAGCAACTGTCTATGACCACCAGCTATCACCTTGAAAACAACACAAGTCTGGTTTGAGACTTACCTCACTCTGCCCTCTTGGAGGACTGAAACGAAGATGACCTCGAGTCATGATCCCCTCTGTTCTTAACTAACTGAGTTGCTTTGACAGTTAAGGGGTGGGGGGGACACTTAGTGTAAACTACTAGAATATAATCTGTAGCAATACTTCTTTTTAAAAAAAATTTGCATTTACTTTATTTTATTTTACTTTTTAAAGATTTTACTTATTTATTCATAAGAGACACGGAGAGAGAGGCAGAGACACAGGCAGAGGGAAAAGCAGGCTCTCTATGGTGAAACTGATTGTGGGACTTGATCCCGGGAAGCCAGGACCACGACCCGAGCCAAAGGCAGACAGACAGTCAACCACGGACCCACCCAGGTGCCCCTATTGTATTTTATTTCTGCTTTATTGAGGTATTACTGACAGATAAAATTGTAAGATATTTAAAATGGACATTGTGGTGATTTGATGTACATACATGTTGTGAATGGATTTTCATCATCTGGTTAGTTAACACATCCATCGTGTGTGTGTGTGTGTGTGTGTGAGAGAGAGAGAGAGAGAGAGAGAGAGAACATTCAGGTTATAAATGACTTGGTAAAAGAGTATAGACTTTCAGCTATAAGATGGATGTATGAGGATCTAATGTAAAATATGGTGACCACACTGTAGTTGAAAACACTATTATATAATTGAAATTTGCTAGGAAAGTAGAACTTAAATGTTCTCAGAAATACTTCATGCATAAGTTGATTAGGCTCTCATTTTTCCTAAGCTCATGTACAACTGTTGAGCCAGATATTAACTCTTCTTAAAAAGGTTCTTGGACGACTAACTTAATATGTAAATATTTGACAACTTCAGCATTTTCCCCAGCTCTTCTTAATGACTCGGGCAAAATGTTAATCATGCAAGTGTAGCCATTCCGTACTCTAAGTGTCTGAAAAACTACAAAATCAAACACAACGCATTCCCTAATATGAGTAAACAGAGTGGTTACAAAAGAATTCTCAGAAGTTTGCTGAACACAGCCTGTACAATAATATTAGCATCCTCGTCTCCTAAAAAATGTGGTTAACAGGATGCACATTTAACTTGGTTCTGCTTATCGTACAGAAAAAAAATTAAAATCCCAACAGAAAGTTCTAGATATTTTATTCACTAAATGGTTCTTGGGTGCCTACCGTGCATTGGATATTGGTTCAGGTATTAGTGTTGCTCACTAACATTCCTGTCCTCTTCTCATAAACAAAGAGGTGTTTCCCTTCTGCACCCCTGTAACATTGGGTATGGCTATGTCTCTTGCTTTGATCAAGGAACCATGAGAGAAAGTGACATGTCAGTTCCAAGCTGGGGCATGATTCACTCTTTCCACCCACCCACCCCCACGATAAGATGACTAGCATGCATCCAAGTTTGTGCAGACTTTATTAGCCTATACCCGTCAATGGGGACGCTGTGAAACAGGACTCTTGCCAACCCAAGATTGTCTTAAGCCACTGAGATTTGGAAGTTGTTTGCTACTATGAAGGTGTTAATCTTCCTTAAGTTCTTACCATAAACTAGGCTTTCAGCTGGGCACTGGGAAGCACGTGGCCATATACCACTTCCTGCCTTTACACAGCTTACAGTCCAGAGGGAAAGACACTCATATGAACAAATGATTGCCATACAGTGTGACACGCGCCTTAATAGAGAAGTGACGGAAACACTGGTAAAGGAGCATGGAGGGGACTAACCCAGTGAGAGTCAGAATCTGTGGAGATTATGGTGCAAAGAAATGACAATAAAGTTAAATCCACTGAAGGAAAGGGAATCTGATGAGTACTACCCAATAGCAGCATAAGGCTACTTTTACATTCCATGATTTTATGAGTATAAACAAAATCCCATTCATTTGGGGAATATAAATAATAGTGAAAGGGAAAAGAGGGGAAGGGAGAAGAAATGGGTAGGAAAAATCAGAAAGGGAGACAGAACATGGAAGACTCCTAACTCTGGAAAATGAACTAGGGGTGGTGGAAGGGGAGGAGGGCAGGGGGTGGGGGTGACTGGTTGGCGGGCACTGAGGGGGGCACTTGACGGGATGAGCACTGGGTGTTTTTCTGTATGTTGACAAATTGAACACCAATAAAAAATAAATTTATTATTAAAAAACAATAAGCAAAATAAATAAAATCCCAAGCCCATTAGAGGTCAGACTACTGGCACATGCAGCAAACGTCCTGTCTCTGACTGAATTAATAGCAAAACATGGGTAAGGAAAAAGAAACGGTTATTTTCTATATTACGGTCCTTTTTGAAAAAAGTCTAGCATGTAACTCTTCCAGGATGAACTATAATAAACATGCATTTCTCTCTCATAGTGATCTAAATCCTTTCCCATCTCTACCACCATGTAAGATATGCCCTCAAGAGTCCGAGCCCTTTGCCCACCCTAAGAGTGGCTTAAATTGGCAAGCAATTTCCAACCATTTAGGATATTTTCGACAAGGCTACAAAAGGAAACCCTTTAGTGAGATATTAGAAGAGACAAGAAAAGAATTAAAGTCAGTTAGTGGGGAGACTTCGGTTTTAAGATAATGTATACAAAATGGGAAGCAGAACTAAGTTAGAAGAATTCCCACAATGTGCCGAGACAGCAATCCAGAAAGCAAGCCAAAGCACACGTGATTAAATGGAAGTCAAAAATTAAACAATGAGCCCAAACACTACATTTTAAATATTTACTCTGTTAACAGCACAGAGTTGAAGGGTTTAATACATCATGTCAAAAATGGATATTTAAAAGTTTAATTTCTTAAAGGGCATAGTTTTTCTGTTTTCTCTTAATAAAAATCAGTCAGTTCACTATGTATAAAGCAAATAAATTCTACTCTGATGTGAAAAAAAATAGTTTAGTTTTTGACGCAGCCATGTAAGATAATGATGTCATTTTAGATGATAAATACATTACTACACTTGAACTTGTTTGCAGTTGCAAATGCTACTTAATCACCCAAATAAAATACTAGCAAATTCTCTTCTCTCTTCATTTAGGCAAATAAAACTAGAGAGTATCAAACTACTACAGGTTTCTTACTATCTCACAGGGTGGTAACATTCGATACCGCTCTCCACCTCACACAGGCTTTTTAAAGAAATCAAAAAGTATAATTACTGAAACAGTTTGGTTGGCCAAACAAAATGCAACACCAAAATACTGCAAAGTAGTACCTGCTGAAGGATCAGCTTTGCAGACTCCAGGGAAGGAGACAAGGACACTTGCAAATAAGAAGTCACATCTGAGAAACGTGTAACATTTCTCTCCCAGGCATTCTTGAAGGGGAAAGTTAAGCATGATTTGGATGTAAAGACATTCCAGAGACTATTTGAAGGGATATTCGCGTTTGATACCCCCGTTTTTCAGTTCAAACTCCCTGGCTCAGTTAAGGATACATAAAAGGTTGTACACTTAAAAATGTATCATCAAACTACAAATATGGAACTTCCTCATTTTCCCGAAGCTTAGTTTACCTGCCCCAGCTGAGTGCCATGTGTGTACTTGTCCCAACTCATCTCTCTTGCTCCCACCAACCAATTCAACTCAAAAGGTAAAGAATCCGCTTTTGCCTCTACGGACCGGGGAGTGACAATCGTGGTGCGATACCTCTCTCCTTCCCTACTTCCAGAGTATTCTTTTCATTGCAGATGAGATTACATGAGTGGGGGCTTAGAAAGGGGGAACAGAGAATGGTAACCAGCATGCACTCTTTAGGGGGACGTGAGGGTGAGCAAGGAGGGGAGAGGCGGGAGGGTGGAGAACACAGTGGAAGAGTTTGGGTTTGGTGAATCCCCCGGCAATGAGGGAAGGAATGCTGCAGACAGGGTGCATCAGGGGCCCCAGCTGGATTTAGGACGAGGAAGGGCGAGGGCGGTGGCAGGTAAAAGAAAGCCCCAGGAGAGGTGCTGCGGGGGTGGGAGACCAGAGGCAGGCAGTAGGGGGAGAGATCTGTGGTAACAGGGGTAAGACGGGGGGGGGGGGGGGGGGGGCAGGCGAGGAAGACTCCGTTTCCAGCCTGGCTTCTTGGCCTACACCGATGTGTTTATTTTGGGTTTCCTATACATGTCATGTAAACAAAAAGAAGTCTCGGGGAAATTATAAAATAACTGCATTGTTATGGTGGCAGCAAAGGAGTCCCGGGGCTTTAACCCCTGCCTACGTTCCACGCGCATCCACAGAACGGGCGTGGAGAAGGGGAGAAGGCATCTGGTGCCCATCTGGAGAAGGGACAACAGCGGGAAGTCTAAACAGGAAAGGAGTTAATGTGTGTTGAAACGTTTGGGCTTACTTTCCAATCCATACATTTAATCCCCCCAGAGCTCTTGTTATTTTACCACCTGAAATGTACATCAGCTCGCTGTCAATTAGAAAATGCCAGAAGGCACGAAGAGGTGTCTGGAAGATAGCACAGCAGCTCACAGCGCTGTTTCCCCAGAGAAGATGATTACTTGAAACACTAATCTCGAGGATCATGTGGGTAAAGTTTCTTGGTAGCTCCTTCCCTCCTGGACACACGGTTCTGGCATCTGTTGTACAACAGAGTTCTCCGGCGCCCCTTACATTCAGTAACAATAGGGTGAAGCTGACCCCATTGAAACTGTGTCACCAGCAGTGAATTTACAGCACTGCAATTGCCTGAGCTGTAGGGATCTCCTTGGATTCAAGATGATGAAAACACGCCCAGAGAGAAAAGTCTCCAGAACCCAAGAGATGAAGACAAAGTCTGTGTCTCTGTGTCGTGGTGTGTCGCGCTGTGCTGCGCTGCACCGCATCGCGTGGTGTCAAGGGAGAAGGACTTACAGGCCTGGCCCATATAAACGCAGAACGCAGTTTATCCAGAAGCCCAAAGGGGTTTGGGGGAGTCCTAAATCATACGACGAGTTACATTGTCATTTGATGTTGCCATGTAGAGACTCCTCTCCGGGTCACCCAGAACAGCGGGACTAATCAGAGCAGGGGGCTGTTAGAGCAGGTGATGGAAAAGTAGAGATTGTTCCATATGAGCTGGGAAAAGGCGAGGATGTAGATTACAGGAGCAAACTCAGAAAAAAAAGAAGACCCTTCAAGATCAGGGCGGTTAAAATGTTCACTTTATAGGGGCAGCCCCGACGGCCCAGCGGTTTAGCGCTGCCTTCAGCCTGGGGTGTGATCCTGGAGACCCAAGATCGAGTCCCACCTCGGGCTTCCTGCATGGAGCCTGCTTCTCCCTCTGCCTGTGTCTCTGCCTCTCTCTCTCTCTCTGTGTGTGTGTCTCATGAATAAATAAATCTTAAAAAAAGTTTCCACTTTATAGAAAGGTTTTGAGTCTACTGCGCCCTGCACGGGCCCCGGGAGCTGAGGGGCTGGCTCTGGGCGCCCAGGCTGTCGCAGACAGTGGCTGATGTTGGCGTTCAGAGCTCCCCCAGAACGTTGGTGGTCCAGGGGCTGGTCTCTTTCAGCGCTGATGTTTACAATATGGCAAGGCTATAAATAAGCACACACTGATGACATGTAATTGAATTCAGACACCAGCTTAGAGCAGCCCCTCAGAAGCAGTGCCATTCTTTACATGAATCCTGGAGGAGGGGTGTCCCTGCGGCAGCAGATGGGGCCTGGGGGGGGAGCTTATAGAGGGCGAAAAGGGAAAACCGGGAAATCTATGTCAGCCTCAAACTCCAAGCTTAAGGATGGAGAACAATGGATACAAACCCTCCCTCTTTTTCCACTAATCCCGACAAGAAAACATGATGGGGGGCGGGGGGGGGAGGCTAATGTGAAGCTTTGGGAACAGCCACTTCCTTCTCTAGCCATCGTCTCCTTTCAGAACTCCCCAAGCAGCATCTCCCCCATCCTCTGTTAGCCAAACAGCATCCTCGATGAAACCTTCAGTTCTGCAGCTCTCCCGTTTGCAAACATACCCTCCTTTTACGCAAACATTTCCTTTCATACTAAATCCTCCTCGGCCTCCTCCATCTCTGCAAACAAGCCTTAACCTCTCCACTAGGCCCCACACCCACTGGCAAACACCTGCTCCTGGCAAATATCCCCGGATCCTGTCTCCCCAACAGATCACCTCCTGCACAGTTAGTTAATGCAAGCATCCCTAGGTCATCCTCTCAACACTCATCTCACCTCCCACTTCCTAAACGCTGTTCCCTTAGCCTCCTGCTCCTCACGTGAGAGTTTATATCCCCGTGCAAAGAACAACACTTCCGTTGGTAACTAGTACCCTTCTTGTTCTGTCTGCGGATAAACACAGCAGCCAGTGGATTCCCACTCCTCTTCCCTTGCACCATGTTCTTTCATTTAAAGATCAGCCCGTTTGAACAAAATTGTTATTACCCATCAGACACACGTGCATAGGTTGATCATCTCCAAGGAGGATATTTTCACATCTACATAAGATCCCCCAAAAGCAGGGGGCACCTGAGTGGCTCGGTCGGTTAAGTGTCTGCCTTCAGCTCAGTTTGTGGTCCCGAGGTCCTGGGATCGAGTCCCGTGTCCGGGTCCCCTGCTCAATGGGGAGCCTGCTTCTCCCTCACCCTCTGCCCCTCCCCACTGCTTATGCTCTGTCTCTCTTCAATAAAAATATAAAATCTTAAAAAAAAAAGAGAGAGAGAAACAGTTCCATGGGAATAAATGTATTTTAATGGCAGGATAAGGAGGCTGTTTTGTCCTTGCAGATGGGACCTATTCACAGGTGGCCGTCTGTCTTACTGGGCGCACACATGCACACACACACAGACGCACGCTGGCCACATGCCCACAGCAGCCTGCAAGGCACGAAGGGTTTTGTGACTGCCAGGGGAGACTCTCCAGAACCCGGCAACTCGCGGCACCCTGGGAACCGGCCGGTGTCGAGGGGACCCAGGGCCAGGCTGGGGAGACAGGTGAGGCCCGCTAGAATGGCTGACATGACATCTCAGGACACCGATCACACAGTTTCCCCTCTTGGTTTGCTTTTGGCTTTGCTTTTGAAGTTTTGCTACATTATATTCTGAAGTCACCTAAGCAAAGAGATCAGGGAAACCAAGAAAGAAGCATCAAACACCACTGCAGGGAGGCCAGAGCACAGATGGGAGTGGTGAGCGATGGGGGTTAATGAGGACATTCAACGCAGATGGAAGAAGTGAGGACAGAAAGTTAAAGAGTTCCAGCTCCTTCTCATCATAATAAAGGAGTCTAACCCCACGCTACCGATCTCTTCGGTCATCTCTCGCTGTACTGAAGTCTAAGCTCTGTCCAAAAAAGAGCTCCACATGGTGTTCAAAGTTTCCTAAAAGTCATCACAACCAACAGCAATAGTCATATTTCAAATGAGGGTCTTTATCTCCTGTATCAGAGGCCACTTTGAAGTAAGTCTACAGTGTTTCGCAGGAATAAAAATCTTAGAGGACCTCAGCAAAGAGGGCAAAACATCAAATACGGGGATTTTAAAAAAAATCTGTGCTAGTCTCTTGAATAAGACTTGTTTTGTATGAACTTTGAAATATTCTTTAGACTCTCCAAGGAATTTGGCGGCATGTTTCCCGTGATAGCTCTCTGCAGCCAGTGAGGAAAGTGGGAGGGAGGCCACAAAGCACAAAACAACCTCAAAACACATATGGGCCATTCAAAATCCCTTCCCACTGACCAAATTCCTGACTTGTACCTAAATCCTCAAGATGTGGCTTTTATCAATTAGACTCACTTTGGTGTTTATACCACTATTGAAGTAGCTCAAGCAATATTTAAAAAAAGAGACAATATTAACCTAATAAGCATTTACATACATGTATTATAAATTAAATTCAACACAGTGACATGGCAGGAAAGGTCTGAAATTAAAAACATGCTGTTTTGATTATAGAAAATATGAGACCAAGGGAATAGAATAAACACCACAGAGATGCTATCACTGAAATCTAGAATACGGGAAAGGCTACAGAAAAAGAATAACCAATATCTTCAACCAGCATATGGCAAGGAAAAAAAAAAAGAACAAGAAAGAGAGGGAGCTATTCTATATTAAAAGAGACTTGGGAGACATACCATGAAACGTAATGCATAGAACTTATTTGGATCTTGTTTTGAACAGTATTTAAAAAAAATTATGAGACAATCAGAGAAGCTGAACATTGACTAGGTGTGCTAATGATATAGTTGTATTTTTGAAAAACCCTAACTTCTGAGAGTGACATTTTAAATTATTTATGAATGAAATAGTACAGTGTTTAAAGTTTGCTCTACAATAATCCATGTTTTGGGGATAGAAGTAAGGTCTACAGATGAGGCAAGATTAGCCTTATATACGAAAGTTACATGAGATTTCACTTAATTATTCTGTTAACCTTTGTGTATGCTTAAAACTTTCCATAGTCAAATATTTAAAAAGTAAGAGTATGCATTTTTTAAATAAATATGAATAAAAATATATGAATATATACTGACTTAAAATTATACTGGTTCACTTTACAAGCCATGATGGGGTCATATCAGTGGCTCCTAGCTTATTTTCTTAAGTATGAAATACTAACCCTCTATCATATTGAATTAAACTCCTAAAAGCTGATATTTTTTTAAGTACCTGGGGGAAATTTGAAAAAAAAAATGCATTGTCCAGACTGGCAAGTATCAGGCCGTTATATTCTGAATACTTAAAAGATAACACTAGGTACAGTAACTAAATTTCACCACTATGTGTACCCAAATAAAAACCGTCTCTTTAGAAAGTTAAAATGTAAAATTATTCACAAAAACTGCCAAACTTGCTATATGTTGAAGAATGTGAGCCTCAAAAAACTTTAACACACATACACACACACACTCCTTATATATTTATGCTAAGAGAGACCGACATGCTTTGTAGATTCTTAAACTAGGTTACTTCCTCTTTGAAAGTGGGAAAGTTATAGGAAATTATAGACTCATATTTTCAAGGCTCCTTATAGAATCCTAAAACAGTTTCAGAGCAAGATAAAGATTTCTGAAATTTTTACCCCTTAAATCCAATGTTTCCAGATGTTTCTTTTTTCTGATCATTGGTATAATTCATCCCTGGGTTGAGGTGGTTCTGACTATAGACCTGGAAGCCTCCTCCCCTGTTGTGTGATCACAACAGTGAAGATAAAGACAGAGAAGTCAGGAAATAGCTAAACTGGGGATCATTACCGGGCGTGTGTACATCTTACTTCAGATCCACTTCCTGAAGCAGAGGGTTACTCTAGGAAAAAAGCATCCTTCAACTCAAGGCCAATTTCAGGGAAGAAAAATACTGACCCTAGGATCATATGGGGATAAAGATGCTCTCTCTTGATTCTGAAACCACCACTAGGGACTTGAATTGGAAGTTGAGGGCTTATAGGACCAAACTCTGATCTTTCCACTGCCCTGTCCACATTCCATTCTACTGATCAAAATACACTCTCTTAAGAGTCATCTTTTACTCTTCCAAAGTAACATTTCCTAAATCCCAAAATACTACATTCCCCATGCTCTGACCCAAAATTTATGAACTGGGAATAGTCAGAACACAACTACGCTCAGGAGGGATGGAACAAACACAAGGTAACCACATCTTCCATAGCTGGGTTTTCCCCTTCAACTCAAAAATTGAGCAGATGGCTTTCAAAACTACCATAAAGTAAACAAAACAAAACAGTAATGATACAATCTCCCCGTTACTTAATAGTTGATTATGCAGAGTGGGTAATATAAGACACTGCTATCTTTGGACCGTTTATTGCTTGGAAGGGAAAGAGAAAGGACTTGAACCAGCAGGGGTCCATAATCAACTAACTAAATTCAATTTAATCGATGCCGTTGTTTATAACTCTGGCCAAAGACCTAATAAAGGAAATGGTTTCATTAGGATGTTATTTTTATTGTAATGGCCAATCTAGTACAAAGAACACTGGATAGGCTGCCAGGAACATGAGTCAGGAGACCCGTCCTAGTCGTGGCTCTGCCAAAATCACCAACTGAAGTAAGAGCTGGAGCAAGTCACTTCGCCTGTCTTCACCTTGTATTAGCAGAGGCTTCCCATATTTTTAAATGGTAAGGGTTTCTGCTCCAACTTTCTGGACTCCCAGAGATACTGGTTAAATAACACAGGAGTGCCAGCTCTACAATGCAGGAAATGGAAATGACCACAGAACAGAAACATGTTTTAGTGATAAGGTGGCAGCTACCTAATTGGGAAAAGCTTTCACCGGCGCTATTGCCCATGACATTCCAAGGGCATGGTAAATTGTTTCAGCATAACATAGTGGGAAAAAGGCCTAGTCGGAGTTATGTTAATGCAATATAATATGGGTATTTGATTCAGCATGATGTATAAGAAATATTTGCTCTGCATTCCCATGGCTAGCAATTTCCTTAATAAATCTTAAGCTGTTTTTAAAAACCTACTTCTGCAATGACGTAAGCAGTGTGGCAGCCAGACATCACTTCCCAGTCTCCTCTGAGTATCTCTTGGCTATGAAGCACTACTCACGCTGGGTCTGAACTGGTCAAAAGAATGCAGGGGCAGGCTCTCCTTTGCTTTTACCTGCCTTTGTTTTAGCAGCACAGTGGTCAAGAAATATAGCTGGGAAAAATCTCGTAACCTTTAGCTTTTTGCTATTCCATATGTTAATTCCACAAGCACACCACCATTTGGAGAAGTCACATACAGTGTGTAAACCAAATATTCTAGGATGATCAACACTAATTTCCACTGAAGTCCAGAGTTAGCAGCAAGTCTTAGAAAAGACTGATCCTGCTTGAGGTGAAGATCTTAAATTTTGGCAGGCACGAACTTTTCCTTCCCCTTATTTTGTAAAATTAAGAAAAAGCAGTCCGTCTAATAAATTGACTTCCACACACTAAACAAGCAAAAACTTTTCCACGTAACTTAGCTGGCTACCCTAGATCTCGCTTGTTTCTTTGTATATCAAGCTTCTCCGACTCCTTGGCTTTCCACCACATTCCAATAAAATGCTTTTTAAACCTAGGTTTCTTTTCTATTATTGACCACTAGCTCCTATACATAACAATCTTGCCTTTAAAGCAGATAGATATGGCACAAAGCTTCTTTTTCCGCATGTTAAGAAGCATCCTTAAATATCGTGAAAACAACTGTAAATTAATTCCTAGAAGATTCAAATCCCGTGTGATGGAGACAAGTTCTTGTCTAACTGTTTATCTTGAAGGGATCTGGCAACCTGAGTTACTGTTTTTGGCCTCATTCACTTTCAAAAGACAAGAGTCACATTACTCAAAGGCCAATAAATATTTCCAGCCAACAATTATTTAAAAAATTAGACAGGGGGCAGGAGGAATAAATAAATAAATAAATAAATAAATAAATAAATAAATAAATAAATAAATAACAAGACAAAGCCAACTCATGTCTTCCCTCCCATCATCTGAAAAAAAAAAAAAAAGAAAAAGCTAAAGAGGGGATAATTTATTGTAGCACCTGCAGGGAGCAGACCCCTTAAAAAAGTCATCACTTTCAAATCCTTTCTAAATATACTACTACATACTTGGCTTTGAGGTACACCCACTGGCTAGCTGTCAAAATGATAAGAACTTACCTCAGCACAGTTCAGAATTCTGACCTCTCCCAAGAAAGGCATATGAAAAAAAGTCTCCTCTACTGCCCAAACCTCCCAGAGTTGAGGGTTGTAAGTACCGTGGCGGGACCACTTAGCACAAAGAACTAGAATCTGTCATCACAGGCCTAATGGCCAAACACAGAAGTGTAAATGTGAGAGTACATATGTTTGTAATTGATCAAGCCATATGGACACGACTCTTCTGATAATTCAAAACTCACTAAGATAACCCCTTTCTATAAACACAGCCATTCACAAATGTCACGCTTTTAAAACTCTCCTTGGAAATTAACACTAGCTCTATACTACTCTCATATTCTTCCCCATGAGGTAAACAGATGGAATGTTAGAGACCGGGGTATAAGAAAGTGCAACGGTGCAGAAGTTAGATGATTTGGCTTTGCAGGTCCTGCACTATCCAGTCAAGTGAGTGCATCATGGGCAAAGGAGTCACATAAGAGGATTTCCTTTCATTCCCAGGATTGTTTCGTGTTACTTGCCCCAAGGATGGTCAAGCTCCTAACCCAAGTTCTATGCAACCACAGTTACTGTAGATAGCCATTCATCAGCTTATGAATTTCCCCCACAAGTGCCCCGTGTGTGCTCTTTTCCTTACGTGCCAGGTGTGTTTTTAAACCCCATACTCAGGAGGCTTCTCTCATTTCCCTTCTGTCCAAGACAACTCTATCCATTCACGCACTCTACTCTTAACCCATACGGCAGGGAGGGACGGAAAATCTCAAATGTTCTGTTTTGTACCTAGATTCAAAAGCAGCATCTGCTATGTTTGTAGAACCATCTGTTGCCCACTTTGCCGTGGGAAGGATGGTGTAGGCATCAGACGTGGAGTGTCACAGGTCACACAATGGAATTATCTCCTCCTTAGGGCCGACACAGCCAAGCATATGCTCCACTGTCACCATGGCTAATGCCACCCTTCCCCCAATCAAAGGGTTTCTATATTTCCTCATGGATAATGGTACCTCCAAACTCTCACAAAAGGTCAAGTCCAGTTTGGTGTTTTGTTTTGTTTTGTTTAATCACAGTGCTTGAATATCAATGTCTAAACTCTCTAATTCTGGGTCATACCTAGAACTACATCTGCCACAAACTCACTTGAGGCCTATGAATCACTAATCTCTGGGCACCTCCGTTTTCACATCTAGGAAATAAGAAAGTTGAACTTGGTGATCTCTGAGGCTCCCCTGTGCTCTAACACTCTCAAATTCTGTGATTCTTAAAGTGAATTCAAAGTTGTCAATGAGTACAAGTTCCTTCACATCTTTGGTATATCAACACTTTTCATGCCAGGGGCAAAAAATCTGGCGCTGACAAAAAGGCTTCTATGATCGTGTTTAACAAGAACACAGTTGGTTTCTTGAGGATCCAAAGTAGACTAAGATCCTTAATCTTATTAACATATGCCCACGGGGTAGTACTCTAGTTTATTTTTAGAGTATTGCTCTAGTATTTTCTAGAGCAATTTTCTAGATTGGGGGGCTGAAGAATTCTTTGTGTGTGTTCTGTGTATTGTAGCATATTACACCGCAGTTGAGGCCTCTACCCACTAGCTGCCAGCCCCAGTTAGCAGGTGGAGCTGTTCCCTATCTCTAGTTGGAACAGCCAAAGATGTGTCCATACTCTGACCAATTTCCCCTGGGGTGGGCAAAAATCTCCCCCTACCCTCAATTGAGAACCACTTGAGAATCCTGATATAATGGATATCAGGGCTTTAAAATAATGCACATCACTTAAAAGTTGTTTTTGTTTCAAATGGGTGGTATTTACAGTTAATAAGTAAAGTACACCGAGACCTAACAGATTTATAAAGCACATGTATTCCACTTGGAAGAAGTACAAAGCACCTCCTTTACAAATCGCTCATAGCAGGCCTCCCTGCTAAGGGTTGAGAATTAGGACACAAAGCCATAACCTCATCTGCTCTTTAAAAGTATCCCAAAGGAAGCATGGTTTTCACAGTACCTTCTTCAGGACACTCTTACTTACAGACTTCAAAACAGGGCTTTGAAGAGAATAAGAAAAACCAGTAGTTGGTTTAATCACTTTGGCTTTTTCTTTCCTCTCTTATGCAAAAGCCAGTAAATAAGATGTTTCTGAAAAGGTTCCCAATGAGTTCTGGCTTTGGTCTAGATTCTCTAAGACGGGGGTTTGCAAACTCTTAGCTCAATTTCCCAAGCATCTTCCCCTCCACCACTTCACAGGGATCCAAGAGACACCCCCCACAGTCAGTCCCCAGCCCAAAGGAACAGCAGCTGCCAGCTGCGTGAAACAGAAGGAAGCCTGCAAACTAACTGAGATGATTACTACTCTTACCCAAACATCTCATTTTCCCATTGGTGAGAAAGGCTGAGATTTGCAAACCTCTGGGTCTCTGGAGGTGAAGGCTACACCAGTCAACTAAATGCAAAAAACTCAACTCTCCCTGGCTTTTAAGGAAAAAAGCCAATTATAAGCATTATAAGGTCTTCACCGAGTTTCTTAAGCACATACGATGTTTACGTTTTTCCACATTAGGAGTGTAAGGTGAAAAAGAAACACGTTTAAAGAACTAAGACCAGGATAGGAAAAGGGAATCGTGAATAGACACAACTGTTACTTTTCAAAGACCTCAGCTCTTTATTCAAACAAATATTTACACAATTGAGGGCCATGGTTCCAGGGATCTAGCCATTCTGTTAAAATAGTGGGCAACTCTAGAGGTTTATTTATCCCCAAATCCAACTACTCTGTTGCTACCCTACCGGGAAGCAAGAATTCAAGTGCTCCCAGGGCAAAAGTTTAACCCTCTGAAACTGAACTTCATTTAGATCTCTCCCAGCTGACATTCGGGTTATGTCAGAATCAAGGCCTGAATGAAGCCAAACTGGGAAGCTCAACGTTGCACTGCAAAACTTGAAAATAAATACCTGCAACGGACACATTCGTAGAACGAAGGGGGGTTAATACGGCGGACAATTCCCTGAACTGAAAGAAAATCCACCTGTGCGCGCCCCTCCTGCCAGTTCCACTGCTGGCCGCGCTGGGCAGGGCGTCCTGGTGCCTTCTAGAACTCCTGGAGCTACTTGAGAGCCGCGCAAGGGAGGCTTCTAGGGATCAGGGCAGGGCCCCAGGAGAGTAGTTCCAGCCCCGGGCAAGGCTCCCGACGTACAAGGCTGCAGGCACAGTTCCCTCTTTCTACCCTTTAACTCCAGGGCAGGCTCTGGAAGCAGGGTCGACTTCAAGTGGGACAGCTCAACCCTGGAAGGGACAGCCTGTCAGCCTTTTAGTGTCCTGGCGGTGGCGGGAGTTAGCCGGTCCCGGCGCTTCCAGCAGCGGGGACGGAGCAGCCGCGCACCCTGCAGCCGCGCCTCCCCCTGCGGGACGCGGTGAACCGGGGGCTCAGGACTGTCGCCAACGCCTGCGGCCGCTCTCCCCAGGGGTGCGGAGACCTCCCGGGCGCACACTTGCGGGGGGATCCGAAGCCAAATCGCAATCTGAGGTTCTGCGCGGGTCAGGCTTGCAAGCCCCACTCTTGAAACGGTGGCCTCGGAGGCGCAGCTCCCAGATACTGGGGGGGGGGGGGTCTTCTCTGGATCCCGCGCCCCACTCCATGCAGCAGCCCTGCTCTTTCCTCCACCCACCACGACAAAGCAGCTCTCCGCCGACGAGAGGTGGATCCCGACCCCCCCACCCCCCGGCATCCTGGAGTTCCGCGCAAAAGTTGCCTCCGGGCGCCCCAGATCCCGCCCGCTCCCCGCAATCGCTCGGTGCGCCTCCGCCCCCCGCCCCCCGCTCCCCAGCATCCTCCCCAGCGCGGCCCCGCCACCCTCCGGGGCTCAGCACCCCCCCCCCACCCCAAAGCTGCTCGGCCAGGGTTCCGCTAGCCCCAGCCCCGGCTTTTGTCCCGAGCGCCTGCGAGGGAGGCGAAGCAGCCCCGCGCACCCCGGCGCCCACTCACCGTCTCATCGCTCCTCCCGCCGCCGCCGGCCCCCGGCCCCCGCCCCCGCCCCCCGGGCCGCGACCCCGGCCCCGCCGCAGCCCGCCGGCCCCTCCGGACTCGCCGAGCGCGGGCAGCGCGCCCCTCCCGGGCCCGGGCGGCCGCTGCCTCCTCTCCGCCCCCAGCCCTCGGCCGCGCAACCGGCGGCGACCAACCGGCGCGGAGGGGGGAGGCGGCGCCCGGGGGAGCCGCCCCGACGCCCCGAGGCCGCGCGGGCCCCGCTGCCGGCCGGCCCCGCCCCCTGCTCACCTGGCGCGGGGGGTGCGGCGGGGTCCCCGCGGCCCCGGCCCGAGGCTGCGCTCCGTGCGCCGCGCCTCGCCCTGCGGCCCCCCTCGGGCCGCGGTGGTGCGCTCCGGGCCCCGGCCCCCGCCCCGGCCCCGGCCCCGGCCCCGGCCCCTGCGCGAGCACCGCGGCGGCCCGGGGATGGGGGCCGGGAGGCGGGGAGGCGGGGAGGCGCGCAGCTCGCGGGCCCCGGGCAGTCGGGGCTCTAGGGCCTCGGGACGAGCCCGGCCCCTCGCCCCATCGCCCCGCGCCGGGTCTCCAAGCCGCCTTCACAGCAGCCCGCTAGAGACTTTGGGTTGGGTTGGGTTGGGTTGGGTTGGGTTGGGTTGGGTTGGGTTGGAGTGGGTGGGGTTGGGGTAGGTTGGGGTGGGTTGGGTTGGGTTGGAGTGGGTGGGGTTGGGGTAGGTTGGGGTGGGTTGGGTTGGGTTGGAGTGGGTGGGGTTGGGGTAGGTTGGGGTGGGTTGGGTTGGGTTGGAGTGGGTTGGTTGGGGTAGGTTGGGGTGGGTTGGGTTGGGTTAAGTTGGGGTGGGTGGGTTAGGTGGGTTGGAGTGGGTTGGTTGGGGTGGGTTGGGTTAAGTTGGGGCGGGTGGGTTAGGTGGGTTGGGGTGGGTTGGGTGGGTTGGGTTAGGTCGGGTTGCATTGGGTTGGGCGGGTTGGGTGGTTTGGGTTAGGTCGGGTTGGGTTGGGTTTTACGAGCTGGAAGAGGGACGGGAGGGTGCACGTCCTCCGGTGATGATCTCCTCCCCCGTGTCCCCTGGGGAACTCCAGGGGACCACACCTCACCTGCTGCCGACAGTGCGCCCGCGGGCAGGTACCCGATGCGTCAGAAAAGCAGCTTTGCCAAATCATCGGGGCACGGCCTCAGCGAAGGGACTACCTTACTCTGATTTCCTTTTGAAAGTTTCTCTTATTTTCCAACGTGATTTTCTGAGTCGCTGCAGCCAATGGAAACAGGGCTGGTGTGAGCGTCCTCCACCGGGTGCTTCGGAGGGGGCAGCGCGGGGGCCCCAGGGCACCTGGGAACGCGAACCTCTGCCAAGTGCCGAGCCCGACCCTGGGTGGCAGGGACCAAGGCCCTCGCCTTCAAGGACCCCGCGGCAGCAAGGAAGCGAGCGCCCTGAAAGGCGAACTCTACCGTATAGGCTCAGTGTGGCTTTGGGGAACTCGGGTTAGCTCCCGTAACAATTCCTTCATCTCCCAGTGTACTAGGAATGGTACTGATGTTGGAAGTCCGTTTTAATGAGTTTTGGGATAATGTATGCAAAGTACCTGACACCGTAGGTGGCCCTAGTAGTCATTCAACAAACGGCTTATTTAATGCACTTTTCATTTGTGCAGGTTAGGAGCCTGGTTTCTAATTTTAAGGAGACGCTCATCTATGAACTGCCTGGTGTTTTATAGAACTTTTTTTTTTTCTTTCTTCTCCTGGCTCTTTGCCCCCCAGAAACATACAGGGGCCAATCCAACGGTTAAGTGCTCCAGCAGATCTCTCTTCTCCCCACATCAATTTTCTCCCTTTACTGGATCATCTCCATCAACATTAAAATCATGTTATTTGTCCCATCTTAAAAACAAAGAACTCCCTCTTGAATCCACTTCCCCCACCAGCCACTTGCTCTTTTTTTTTCTTTTCTTTTTTTTTTTTTCTGCTTGGCTACAGGCCTTTAAAGACTTGTTAAAAAAAAAAAAAAAAAAAAACAAAGCTGTCTCCTGGTTCTTCTGTCCTCCCATTTACTCTAGTCAGGCTTTTGCTTTTGCTTCCACCATGTCTCTGGAACTCTTCTTATCCAGATCAAACTCCTAAATCAAAAGGTTTTTCAGTCTTTACCTCACTTTGAACTATCAACAGCATTTAACAGCTCATCATTTTCTCCTCCTGGAAACGATTTTATTTGACTTCCACAAAACCATATTTTCGTAGTTGTGTTCCTAACCCATCCGCTGCTCCTTGTCAGTCTCTTTTGCTGGTCCCTTCTCCTCTCCCAACCTCTGAGCAGTGGACTTTGGTTCTCTTGTCTGTCCACACTCACTCCCTTGGTGATCTCATCATGTTTCATGGCACTAACTACCACCTACGTGGTGATGACTCCCAAATCTTACCTCCAGCTGGGCCATTTCCCCTGCAGGCTTCAGGCAACTGCCCTTTGGATGCCTACCTGGCTCCTCCCACTTAACATTTCCAACCTTGAAATCCTGAGAGTCTTCCCTCCGTCCCCCAACCACTTTGTCCCAACTGAAGTCTGACTCATATCAGGCCTAAAACTTTGGTGTCATCCTTGACTTTTCTATTTCTCTTGCATTTCAAATCCAATCCATCAGGAAGTCCTTTTAGCTCTGCTTTCAAAATAAGTCCAAAATTCAACTACTTACCACCTGCACTGTTAATCAACACCCAAGTCTAATCCACCAGCATCTCTTCACTCTGATTACCCTTGTCCTGTTTCTACTTTTGCCCGCCAATGGGCCCTTCTCAACACAGCAGCCAGAGCAATCCGTTTAAACATTAAGGCAGCTCATCACACTCCTCTCCTCAAAATCCTACAGTGGTCCCCTGCTCAATCAGAACAGAAGCCAAAGTCCATAGAATAACCCAGAAGGATAATACATGATCTGCCATTCTCTGACCTCAGCTCGTCCTTCCCTCCCCACACGCACTTAGCTCCTGCCACAGTGGCCTCCTCAATATTGCTGAACTGGATTCCTGGACAGGCATGCTTCCCTCTCAGGATCTTTATGCTAGCTGGCGTCTCTGCCTGGATTCGTCCTCTCCCCCAAGTATCATGCTCCCTCACTTTTCAAGACCCTGCTTGAATGTCACCATGTTCCTCAGGCCTGCCCTGACAACTCTATTTAAAATTAAACATGCTTCATACCACTTAGCTTTCTTTATTATTTTATTGACAGAGTTTTTACCTTCTATGATATTATAAAATGTACTTTTAAAATTATATGTATTGTCTTACTCTCCTTGCTAGCATGTGAATTTTAAATTCTGTGCAGGCAGGGACTTTTGTCTTTTCTCGCCAGTGATATATCCCGATGCCCCTGGAATGATGGCTGGCAAGTAGTATGAATGATAGCTCTGACCCAGAGTGCTGTAGCTGCAAACATTTCCCTGCCCAGAACAATGCCACTTGACCAGACAGACATTTCAGAGAAAGTTGTTCTCCCCCAAAGGGTCTGAAGAGTATGTCTCCCAACACAGCACACCTAGAATGACACAGCACCCCTAGAATGACCGTGATTAAGTTAACAACATGCATATCTGCGAAACTATAGCTGACATTCATTCAGACCAATAATTGCTGTATATACCAAGCACTCTTCCAAATACATTAAAGTGTTAGTTTAATCCTATAGCAGCCCTACCAGGTAAGTACTATTATTACTAACAACCCCATGAGGTAAGTACTATTATTACTCCCATTTTATGACTGAAAAAATGAGGCACAGAGGAGTTAATGGTTACTCAGCTAATAACTTGTTAGAATCAGAATTTTAACACAGGCAGGATGGTTTCAGAGTCCATGCTCTTAAATACTCCCCTCCACCTTTTCTTTAAAGTAGGAATGATATTATCAGGGGAAGTTTCTGTATAAAGATTAACTCATAATCACAGGACAAAAAAAAAAAAAAAAAAAACAGATCCTCATTGGCCTCCTGTCACTGCCTTGTTTTATTTGTTGACATTTTGGTCTCTTTTAGTATACAGCCAAGCTCCTTAACGGCTAGAGGGATCATTTTATTCATATTTCTATGAACCATACTCCAAGGCTGGATACTTAATACTCACTCGGAAGGGGCTCAAAGGGGATTCGTTCAATGTGACTTTTTAAAGTAACTAAAGCTAGCAAGGCTTCTCACTCCTGCTGCATTGTTGTGGTTTTCCATAGCTTGCATAATGCCACAGGGGCCTGGAGATGAAGAGGTCCACCCGGAGGTGCAAAGCTTAAACTAAATGTTAAATGCAGACCCCAGGCATCTTCAAATGTGAAGGCACTCAAAATGTAACACCTGTTATTATGTAATAATTATTATTCACAGAATTTCCTTTAGTTATGATGATATTTTTAAAAATAGAAAGAAAAAAAAAAGAAATGAGCTCTTCCCTTTTCCTTTTTCCATTTCCTAGGTTCTTTACAACAAAGTTCTTTATTTAATCCCAGACCAGAACCACACCTCACTCTCTCTGCCATTTCCTCTTGTCCACTAAGATGTTGTGTTGTAAACTACCCAGCAGAACTTCTTCCCCCGTCCCCTTCTCTAGGATCTGTAGTGGTTGCAATACCTGATCTTACTTTGCTGTATCCTTCCCTTAGATAGGGAAAGGAGAAATGTTGCACAAAGGGATATTATAAGTTACTTATGGATCATTCCATTTGAAATTACTTTTGCTATGCTACCCTCTCAATAACAAAGACCAATTGGACTTGATTAACCCATGTCCTGAATTGGTTCATCTCTTCCTCTATAGTGATAGCCTAAAACATGTCTGTAGCTATTAACATGGGGCCATCCTCAACCCCAGGCCAACTTGTGGACCAACTATTTGTACTGGTGTTCTTTTTAATAATATGCCAATAGAAAGAATCAAGAAGTTTTTATTTGCAGAGTGCAGTGGAAGGATCACAGATTTTGGAATCAGACAGACCTGGGTTTAAGCCGTGGCTAAGCCTATTTGAATGTGTTATTTACTTCCATTGAGGGACAAATTTCTTTCCTGAAAAATGAGACTAATAACACTCAACTCATATTTTAATCAATGAAAGTGATAAGGCACCATGCTTTCCACAGGAGACAGGTAGCACACAGGGAGCGTTAGAAAATGAGGGCTGCTTCTTCTTTTTAAAAAAAATATAAATGGCCTATATTTAAGGTATACAACACGATGATTTGATGGACATACAGATAGTGCAAGGATTATTTTCTGTACTGTAGATTGCTACATGCAAACTAACAAACATCTTCCCACGTAGTCACCTTGTTTGTGTGGGTGGTAAGAACACCCGAAATCAATCCTTTTATCAACTGTCCAATATTGAGTACGATATTATTAACTGTGGTCATCTGCTGTACATGAGCTCTTTAGACTTATTTATACTTTAACTTCAACCCCCATAAGCTTTGACCAACATCTCCCCATTTCCCCCACCTCCCTGCCCCTGATTATCACTTTTCTGCTCTCTGCTTCTAGGGAATTGACTCTTTTAGATTGCACATATAAGAGAGATCACGCAGTTTTTTCTTTCTGTGCCTGGCGTGATTCACTTAGCATAAAGTCCTCACCAAAAGAGACGTTTCCAACCACACCTGCCTTCTTTTATGGAACTGTTGTCAATGACATCAAGCATTTTGTTTGTACTATCCAATGTAAGTTCGGTTCCACATCATAAACTCATTTTAGAATTTAGTGCTAGGATGAATTTTCTCTGTCTTAAAAAATTGATATTCTTTCATTCCTTAGAAAGGATATTTCATCCATTTTCATAGTGGATTTGCAATCGTTGTTAAGGAGACCTATGTAAACCCATGTTTCCCTTTGTATCCTGGTTGCCAGGAAGAAGCTCAAAGTCATGAAATGATTGTGATATGGAAATAAAGATTTTGCTTCCTACTACTCTTTTTTTTCTTTCACATCTTTGATCTATTTTTATTCGAATAACCTTACTGGATATTTGGATTTCATTCTGTGTTCTCACATATGAAGTATACCTAACACATTAGCTCTTCAAATTAACACCAAAGAATTAACCAAAGTTAAAGTGGAATTTATCCCCGTGCACAGCTTTATGTTCAAACTATTAAGATGGCTTATCTAATTTGGAGAATAATCTAAATATATTTCCAAATGATTAAATTCTGCATCAGATGTTCTCTTGCAGTCAGTCCTGCCCCCAAACTTTCCTGTGAATTTGTATTGGAATCAGGCAGGAAAAGGATGCTGGGAGTGTGTGTGTGTGTGTGTGTGTGTGAGTGTGTGTGTATACTTTAGATTAACCTATGTCAGCAGTGTTTATCAGGCCCACTTTTCTAATCATTCGAAGAGTCTGGATTGGTTGACTTTTCCTGAGGGGCAGACTTGAAGTGTCTTTGTAGCTTCTCTGCCCATCCCAGAAAAAAACAGTACCCCATGAGCACTGCTCCTCCATCCTGCAGGAAGCTCAGCTTATCTCCTACTCCTCTTCCTGTTCCCTTTCATCTGACTTTCACTATCTCTCCAGTTACCTCACTCCTTGATTTCAGATTCCCTCACGATATCCTAGGCTACGACATGTTATAATATGATAAGAGAAGAGATAGTATAATTCTTCTGAGCCACGTTGGACAGGGATTAAGTGTTCGGACTGACATGTCAGATCTAGACAGACCTCACTGCTTTAGAGATTTCTGACAAATCAGAGCAGGGGCCAGGATTCAGAATACGAGGACTGTTAATCCCAAAGGCAAATTTACTAAGCATCTACTGAGTTCCAGTCGACGGGCCTAGATGAGTAGAAGATGGAGCTAAAATAAATCATTTGCTATGTGTCTCTATATAAAGAATTTACTGCTGAGCCTATAAGTGTAACATGGTAATCTACTATAAAACATACGGTAAAAAGGGATACAAATGAGTTCAGAGGAGGGGATATCTTTGCCCAATGAGACAATGGATGTGACCCTCCTATGGAGAAAGGGTCTTCTAGACAAAAGAGATAACGTTAACAAAGCAAAGGGACAGTAAAGCCAAAGTGGATTAGGGAAGTGAAGAGTAACACAGGCTGCCTGAGCTCACGGTACATGGGATGGAGGGGTGAGAGATAATGGGGCGGGGGGGGGGGGGGGGGGGGGGAACTGAGGCCAGATTTGAGGGGAGGGCAGGGGAGGGGAGGGATAAGGCTTTGACTTTTAGATTTCATGTCTAATGCCATTTTAATTAGGTCATTTCCTTGCTCTAAACTTGCACTGGCTCCTCCTTGCTGGACAAATACAGGAAGAGCCGGTGGCTGTGTAGGAAGTAGACGCTGATTATATGGGGCTAGGATGAAAGAGAAAGATGAGCTCCAGCCACACAGTTTGGAAACTCCAATAAAGAAATTGGATTCTATTTCCTAATATGTTAAACAAAGCTGTCAATCCAATCAAGGCTGCTCAGTTGAATATTCATTACAGGCCCAGTTAAGACACTGAATCCCTCCTCCCCACTCCTGACTGCCATTCTTATTCTCATGTTATGATGATTCCATAGTTACAGATCTTAAGATTCTCACGGAAATAAGCACAAAACAGGTACCTTTTGGCTGTTGGGCCAACTGTAGGACTGGAAATTCAATGACTTAATGTTCCAGTGAACTGGTTGTGTCACTAGGAGCTTGGGGCTACTTGCTTGCCCTTTTTTGTAATATTTCACATATGGGCATAATTGCATTGTTTCTCTCAAGGGAATTGTTAAGAGAGCTGACAAAAACACTTGTGTACAGAACCCAACGCTGGCTAGAGACTTAGTGTCAATACTCAGTAAGTTCTACATAGTTGTTTGAAGCATTTATTTTTGAGGTACAGATGGTGATGTTTATGGCTAGTACAGTTCTTCTAGACTCATTTGAATTTCTGGCCATTGTCAAGAACCAAGTTTCTATGAGTTACAATTATGACTAAAGAAATTGAAATTCATTTACTGTTTCTCAAACAGGAACCAAAAAAAACCCCTCTATTTAAAAGAGTTTCTCTTATCATTGAAGAGGTTGATTCCTGAGGTATTGGCCTTGCATTTATAAGGTTGACATAAGAATCTCCTGAATTTTAACATGGGTAGATGAATACATTGTACCTTTAATATTAATATTAAAGTTAGTTTTATAAAGGCTTCTCAACCCAACAAGGTACAAGGGAAAAGTTGCATACACTGAAATGAATTTGCTAGTCAAGAAGGCAAATATGGATACTTTTAAAGGGGATATTTCTTTCCCCCTATCCTAAGCCTGCTGGTAGAGCAGTAGCTGTCTCTCTGTTTACTCTACAAAAAAAGCCCAGATAAAGTCTGGGGATCCCCAATAGCAGCAATGCTGGTGGGAAGAAATCACTTAAGAACTCTCCATTTCTCTGGTCTGTTAGCATTGATGGGCAATGCAATCAAGACAAGCCCTAATGTGGTTTATTGTTTTCCTATTACACAAGCTAGTTTTGTCCCTCATCCCATCTGGCTCCTGAAGTTCATCAAAGTGACTATCCGGGTGGAAAATTCTTTACACAGTCAATTTTAAAGGAGCCATATGGATGGAGAGTAACATTACCCCTAATAAATAACTCACTGATAATTAGTTCTCAAAAGAAAGTTTTATCTCTCTTGGGCTATTAGCATTTCATGTTAAATTCTCTAGGACTTTGTGAATAGTTGAATGCTTTGATCCTATTGGAAATATCAACCCCTTGTTTTCCATTCCAGCTGTCACCATCCTTAGTACAAGAAAGAGGAGGGTTGAGGTTGCACAGGAAGGAAGGTGGTGATCACATACTGTACACCTTAACAGGGAGTCCCTTGGGCAGAGGAGATCCAACATGCCCAAATCATCATGCCCTTATCCCATGTACATCCCTCAACCCTCCTTCTTTGTTATCATAATTAAATATAAATCATCCCCTTATAGTCAGTCATTCAAACCCCTAGTTTGGAAAATTTCCCCAACCCCTATTACCAATCTACTGCTAAACCTTATCATCTTTAACTCTTAAATATCTGTCGGTAGTACTCTTTTCTCAACCCCCTTTGCCTTCATTGATCACCTGGTATTCTTAACCTCACCCCTAGAGAAGGTCAGGAGCAATTCCAGGGCTCAGGGGAGATATAGTTTCATTATCCCTGGATCTAGGAGCACGGAAGTCTTGTGGTTGGCAAGACTCACCCAAGGTAATAGGAGGTGGAAGAGTCTAAAGGGAAAGCTAAGATCCACATTTTGGAAAGAGAGAAAGCATCAAAACCCATGTGTCTTGGTGGAAGAGGGGATGAGGTTATAGGGCTGTTGCTGAGTGATTACTCAGTATTTAAACTTTACACTTATGACAAGAATGTGATGGCCCAGTGGACACCAGTAGGCAGCTTGGAATTGTAAACTTGCAAATCAAGCCTCTGGTCTCAACAAAACTAATTAAAATTCATAAATATTTTATTTGTCTTTTTCTTTTCTCGCATCTCCACTAAAATCTCAGCTTTGAGTCAGGGACTCTTCTATGCGTGTCACCATTATATGCCCAGTGCTTCCCACAGTACTTTAAGCATGAGAGACACCATAAAATATTTGTTGAATAACCACATGAATTGGTCTTGAATACTGAAAATCTAATCTCATCACTTCAATGCTTAAGAATTCTTTAGTGATCAAGACTTTAGATAAAATAAATCCAGAATCTTCAGTTTAGCATTAAGCAAATAAACAAAAAAATAAATCATTTGCTTAGTTCAGGTTAGTTTCCCAGTGAGTAACTTACCATTTCCTCCCTCTCTCCCTGCAAGGAGGGCCAGTTTCAATCACAATACACTACTTATGGCTTTTTGCACGTATCGTATTCATTAATCTCTTTCTTAATAAGAACAGCAGTTCAGAAAACATACTTTCCAGAAAACTTATCCCAATCTTATCCCTGGCCTTGGTAAAGTAAGAAGACAGTGATGGTGAATTTTGTGCCAACTTAGTTAGGTTATGGTGCCCAGTTGTTTGGTCAAACAAGAGTCTAGATGTTGCTATGAAGATTTTTTTTTTACATATAATTAACATTTAAATAAGTAGACTTTGAGTAAAGCAAATTGCCCTCTGAATGTGATTAGGTTTCATCCAATAGAAGAGAATTTAAGAGTAAAGATTGAGGTTTCCCAAAGAAGAAATTCTCCCTGAGGCTACAACACAGAAACACTGCCTAAATTTCCAGCCTGTGGCCAGCCCTACAGACTTCAGACTTGCTAGGCTTCCCAACCACAGCGGACAATTCTGTAAAATCAATCAATCCATCAATCTCTCTCTCTTCCCTCACTCCATATATGTGTGTATATATGTAGAGAGAGATTATGTGGAGAACCTATACTGATACAGAGGCTTTCTATTTTAACTTCTATATCTTGAACTTAGCAGAATGAGTCAATTAAAATTTAAATCTAGCATGAAATCACTCTCCCTTAATAGAAGAGGGCTTTGCAGTGCAGAGATAGTCAGCTCATGGTGGGGAAATACTAGTGAGGTTAACTGACACCCCGTCCCCAACATATCTCTGAACAGCCTCTCCCATGCCCACTGTGACTTGATCATCTGAGGGATAATAAAAAATATTAAGGAAAATATGCATTTTATGAGTCCATTCTTTCTGTTTTGAATGCAGAGGGAATACATTACAGATTTCAACTCGCACTGCAAGCCCTGTGGATTGGAAATGGCTGGGGGTCCTCTGCCCTCCTGGAAGGAGGTAGCAAAATCAGCTGTTCTTCTAGAGTGCCCAAAAAATGGAATGCCTTTCCCTGTGCATCCCATCTCATCCCTTTTTTGTGTGGCCTTTAATTTTTGAATGACTGCTGAGTCACTGAAAAAGACCTCTCCACACCAGTTGCTTTGGCCTGCTTGTCATTCAATCTCTGGTCTAAACAAACCTCAACCTGTCCTCAGTGAGGTAAGTAAGCACATGACTGGAGCTCTAGACAAGGATTGTTGGCCTCCGGCTATTTTTCTGGTGCTTACTGGACTTCTTGCATTTACGCTGGAAAATGCCAGATCATTCCCAGCAGGTATGGCAGACAGTAGGCACTGGTACATATTTACTGAAAATCTCCACCAGTGAAATGCACACCGAGAGTTCTTACCGACATGCACCTCGTCAGCTCCCTCTTGCTTGGCCTCCTCCCTCTGAGTATTGTCCTCCTCCATCAGGGTCTTCTGCTGAATCTCAAAGGAGAAACTGGGATGGATGCCAGCCTGTACTCAGTGAGAAAAGAAAAGTACCATGACTGGGAAGCCAAGGCGACCTCTGAAAACCAAAGGTCAGCAGAGCTAACATCTGGGGAATGCTAACTGCTATTGAATTTGGAAAACATACATCCTGGATCATTTATAATCCCCCTGCTGACTATCCTTTAGAATGACAAATTTAAACCCCATCACCACCAACCACCACCAACAAAAGCTCACTTTTGGGTAGAATTGTTACAGACTTAAAAAAACAGATGTCAACAAGAGTATGGTCAATACTTAGAAGAATCAATTTTCAGCATAGTTGTTTCAGCTTGGATTTTGTTGTCACTTATTTTCTATGTTTTGTCCCATGTTTTGCGAGACATTCTGTTAGGTACTTTGTCTTTATTATTTCTTTTTTTTTTTTTGTCTTTATTATTTCTATTAATTTTTACAACATCTCATATTATAGAAAAAAAAAACCCACAATATCTTTGTTCTTAAGAGTTCCTCAAGGAGGGATGCCTGTGGAGCTCAGTCAGTTAAGCGACTGCTTTCGGTTCAGATCATGACCTCAGGGTCCTGGGATTGAGCTCCACCTCAGGCTTCCTGCTCAGTGGGGAGCCTGGTTCTCCCTTTCCCTCTGACCGCCCCTCCCCCACCCAACTTGTGCTTTCTGTCTCAAATAAATAAATAAAAATCTTAAAAAAAAAAAAAAGGAGTTCCCCAAGGAGCTCCTGACTTTAAGTCGGGCCTTTCTTTAGCTCTCAAATGAGTCTAATGTTCTCTGCAGACTCAGAGGTGCCCTACAATGCCAAATATTTCTCATCCAATTTTCACAGTGACTCTAAGACTAGGTATTTTCATTCCCATTTCACAGATGAGAGATGGAAAGCTCCGGAAGAACAAGAGAGTTATAAAAAATCACATAACCAATAACGCATATTACCTTGTAAGGTTAACAACCCTTATCTACCATTCAGATGCTGAAAGAGTAACAGGTTTTGCTTTAATTGTTCTTGGTATGTTAAGGAGGATGGGTTTTAATGGTGACAGAACTAGAGGCAGAAAGATCGTTTAGAGGTCTATACGATATTTCTAGGTAGAGATATTAAGAAACCAAAATAGGGTATTTGTTTAAGACAATAAGGTTCAGACTGTAATATACATATAGATATAGAAATAGGCATAGGCCTAGAGATAGATACAGATATCTTACCAGCACAAGATAACTTAAGAAAATTTGTTGGTACTGGAATGTGGGTACAGGGAGAGTCTGGTGTGATTTTGGTAGATGATGGTGCCATTATCTAAGAATGGAAATAAAGTAAGTGGAGCAGAGGTAGAGTGAGGGAGGGAATTCAATCTTAGATGTGTTGATTTGGAATATGTCAGTAGGGCATCCAAGTAAAGTGCAGGGTAGAGACTATGGCTAGTGTTGGAAATTTGGAGGGTCAGATCATGAGAAGTTTTGCTTTTTCTAAAATGGGAGGGAGTAAGCTAAGTTGGTTTATATGCTGAGAGAAGATAGAGAGGGCAATGGTAAAGATCTAGAAGAGAGGGAGATGAAGTGATGGAGCAAAGTTGTGGGAGAGAGTGAGGACTGAGTTAAGAACCCAGTTTGAGGGTTGGCCTTGACTAGAAGAAGTGGTCCTCCTTTCAGTAGAGCACATAAAGGACGATGCCCACATGGCTCAATGACTATGGCAGGAAGCAATAAGAGTCAAGGATTTTTACATGCCGAGGGCCTCGTGGTTGTCAGTGAAATACAAAGCCAACTCTCCCATGGAAGGTCCACCAGCTTGAGCATTTTTGTAGGAGATAAATGCTGAAATATAGTCTGCCATAAGTTATATTAAAAATAAGCCTGTAAAACTTCGTGTTATAAATAATGCCATAAGAAAGGGAAAGACACCCCACAGAATGATAGAAAATATTTGCAAATCATACATCTGATCTGGAACGTGAAAGGACTCTTAAAATTCAAAATGGTCACAGGATCTGAATTTCTCTAGAGAAGATATACAAATAGCCAATAAGCAGGTGAAAAGATGCTGAACATAATTAATCATCAGGAAAAAAACACATCAATAACACAATATGATACCACTTCATACCCACTGGGGTGGCTTTAAGGAAAAAGAGATAAAAACAAATATTGGACAGGATACTAGCAAGGAGCTTGTGGGAATGTAAAATGCCACTTTGGAAAACAATGTGGCAGTTCCTCAAATGGTTAAACACAGAGCTGCCATAAGTTCCAGCCATTCTACTTGTAGGCCTATATCCCAAGGAAATGAAAACATATATTCACATATAACTTACATACAAATGTTCACGTCATCATTATTCGTAAGAGCCAAAAAACAGAAACAACTCATATGTCCTCCAACAGGTGAATGGATAAATGAAATGTGGTATATCTGTATGATGGGATATTATTTGGCTGTAAAAAGGAAAGGATGCTCCAACACAGACAAACCTCGGAAATACTATGCTAAGTGAAAAAAGCCAGTCACAAAAGACCACATCTTATACGATTCTATCTATATAAAATGTTCCGAATAGGCAAGTCTATAAAGACAAAGTAGATTGGTGGTTGCCTAGAACTGGCTGTGGGAGAGCCGGGGGTGGGGTGGGGTAGGGTAGGGGGGGTGGGATAGGAAATGACTGCTAATGGATATGGGTTTTCTTTTGGGGGTTAATGTAAATGTTCTAAAATTAGATTGTGGGACATTCTGAAACATATTAAAAACCATTAAAGTCTATAATTTAAACTGATTAATTTATGGTGTAGGAATTACATTTCAGTAATTTGTTTTAAAGAAAGAAGCTCAAGGTCTGAGGAAAGGACTATGGACAGAGACAAGACCTAAAGAACACTGTTGAAGACCAGATAATAATAATAATAATAATAATTAATAATAATAATAATAGCCTTGTTACTTGGGGATTCATGAACCAGGCATTGTGCTAAGTGTTTGACCTGCATTAGCTCCTTTAATCTTTGCCACAAACACCTATATGTTAGGTACGTTTTCTTATTTTGCAGACAATATAATTAAAGTTCAGAAAACATAAGGAACTTGTCCAAGGTTGACAGCAAGAAAGAGACAGAAACAAAATATATGGACTGTGTCTGTGTCTCTTTCTTAAATACCCGATCTATGCTGTTTCCCACAAATGTTGCTCTTCTACTTAGCTCCAAGTTTCTAGGTTTGGCAAAAATGCCAGTGTCTTTAGGCCAATCCCTTTTTCCCTGGCACTCCCACAGCATTTTGTAGGAGCCCTCGACCAATCTGAGAGCAGTAGATAGCATTTTCATCCCTGCCATCCAAATAAAGGGTTGTAAAATAAATATGTCAGTAATAAAGAGTTGTAGAGTAAACACATCAATAAATTAGCACTATCCTTACCTCCTCCTCACTTAGGAGTCTTAGAAGCAGGGCTACTACCTTGTCCAGGGTGGCTTCCTGATGTGCAGGACACTAAGAGATAAAGGAGCCAGGAACTCAGCCCAGAGAGACTATATCTCTCCATTCCCCTCCATTTGGAGAGGTCTGAGTGAGAAAGAAGAGAAGAGAAAAGAACAGAAGCCAATCTTGACTCCTAGGCAGAGAAAAAATGCCCCTACCTATTTATTGCCTCTTGAGATGCTTCTCTCAGGTTTTGAGATCTTGATGCTACCTCTCAGCTTTCCTCACCGATTTAACTGCAGATATACGTGAAGTAGTCCCTGGCATGGACTAGAGTCTCAAGAAATTGTATCTTCTTTTTCCATTCCTTTCACGGTCCTCCCTCCTGGCCCCACTTGGCACTCAGCAAGTGCTAACTATCCACATACGAACCTCTGGTATAGAATGGGGTGGCTGTAGAGGCAGAGACAAAATACACACCCAGCTCACTGAGCTGCTCAATCTCTGTGCTCAGTAATCGTAGCAAAATGCTGGGGACCATTTACACCGAGACATCGAGTGTCTATGGAAACCACGACATCTCTTCACATATATTCCAGCACCACTTCCTTTATAACGTGAGCAGCAACAGAAGAAAAATATTTGTAATAAAACATTGCAATGCTGTTGTGAGCTTCCATTGTGCCAGGCTTTGGGTTGCAGATTTTGCAGATGTCATTTAGCCCCCACCTCATTTATTGTGGTGGGTTCACCCAACTGACATATGAGAAAACTGAAGGTAGGAGAGAAGAAAGAACTTTTCCCAGGTCACAAAGTCAACAAAGGGGGCCAGCAGCCTTCAAAAGGTGTGTGTGACTCTGAAGTCAGATCTCTCCATCTCCCCATTACCCCTGTCGCCCACAACTTTTCCATTGTCACCAAGTGCCCTTGGTGGAGACTGCTCTGCTCCAAGCAGTATGGAGGAATGTGATTCTAACACTTGAATACTTTTGCAAGCAATCATCCAATGTCAATGCAAAAACACAGATTAATTCAAAAACAAATATCACATTAAGAAAATATACCATGACCAAGTGAGATTTATTTCGGGGATGCAAGGATGATTCGGTGTTAGGAAATCTAGTCATATAAACAAAAAATTAGTAGATGTAAGAGGAATAATTATGTGATTATGCCCTATAGGGAAAAAAAAACTTTTGACAAAAAACTTTCTGATAAAAACATTCAAGAAAATAAGAATTGATGCATATTTCCTGACCACAACACCTTGGCCCTAAAACCAGGGCCTTAATGAACTTAATGTACTTAATGAAGAAATACTAGAGACATTTCCACTAAGATTAGGAAAGAGTCAAGAAGCTTATTATGTATACAAATCTTGCTATCTCCACTACTACTCTTGCACATCGTTCTAGAGATATTAGCCAGCACAATTTAAAAAGACAGAACAGTGGGAGGCACAAGAATCGGAAAAGAAGTAACACTATTTTCAGATGATACGATAGTTTATTCAGAGAACCTGAAAAAATCAACAATAAACACAAACTATACAATAAATGTTAATTTATTAATATTACATTTAATTTTAAGACTACATTTTAGTCTTGTTAGTTTTAGCATAACCTCAAGCTTCAGAAAAGCTGCAAGAAGAACACAAAGGATATTTTTCCCAGAACCATTCGGAAATAAGTTTTGAACATGGTGCCTGTCATTACTGGTTTGCTGATGTAACCCATCAAACAAGAACATTCTCCAGAAACTCACAGTATCAGGATCAAAATCAGGAAATTATCATTGACACTAGTATTGAATTCACAAACTCTTTTCAAGTTTAATGAATTGTCGCAACGGTATTCTTTACTGGAGCTAGTTTAGGATGGTGTGTTGCATTTAATGGTTTTATCTCTTTGGGGTTTTTTTTTTGTTTGTTTGTTTGTTTGTTTGTTTCAGTCTGGAAAAGTGTAGCACAGGTGGCCTTTCATAGACTAATTTACCTTCACTCCCATCCTCTGTGTGCCAGAGGTTTTGGGAAAGGCCAGGAATGACCACAGCCAAAACCCATCTTGTCAGACATACAAAAGGCACAATTCCTTGAGTGTGTAGAGAGAAGCTTGAAAGTGATGCCATACTTTTATCTTTTTATTTTTACCAAAAAAGTTTTAATAGGACTGTATAAGTAGAAATATGGTAAGCCATTCACTCTTTGTTGAATTCTTCCCTGATAAAATGCTCACAGGAAAAAATTGTCTCCTTTCCAAAATGGTTCTAGGATAATCTTTTTTTTTTTTTTTTTTTTTTTTTTAAGATTTAAAAAAATGTATTCATGAGAGACACACAGAGAGAGGCAGAGACACAGGCAGAGGGAGAAGCGGGAGGGGAGCCTGATGTGGGCCTTGATCCCAGGACCCTGGGATCACGCCCTGAGCCAAAGGCAGACGCTCAACCACTGAGCCACCCAGGTGCCCCTAGGACAATCTCTTTTAGGTTAGATTTAACAATACATCTCTTAGGTTGTGTATTATTGGCCCTGATTGGTCTCCAAGTAAATCTTAGGTAAGAAGACTGGTCTTAGATTAAATTTTAAACAGGTACACAGAAATACAACTGTCCCTACTGTGTTAGATACAAGTTCTAGGCAAGTTAAAAAAAAAAAAATTTTTTTTTTAAATTAGAGTCTGACTTTGTGTCAAAGTTCTGTTGGGGATTCTGGGAAATCTATTAGATTTCCACTAATTCCATGAAATGATAATTCAAATTTCTTTACATGGAGAACCTACAACTACTTTACCACAATTATACTTTTTCTGATATCAAATCATTAGCTTTCATGAATTATCTGCAGAAATCCGCATCTTAAACTCATTTATAGTTCAAGGGAGAGAGAGAGAGAGAGAGAGAGAGTCTTAAGCAGACTCTGCCATGAGCCCTGAGCCTGACTTGGGGCTTGATCTCACCATCCTGAGATCACAACCTGAGCCAGAACCAAGAGTTGGACGCTCACCACCCACCACTCAGGTACCCCAATAATATGGATTTTTTAAGGAAATTTCTCAAGAGATTCCTCCTTGGCTAACTTTGAGACATTGTGTTCTACATGTTGGGTTAGCAGAATGATCTGTAGAAAAACTTACAAGAATCTGGAAAATGGTGCTCTTGATAGCCCTTTCTTAGCCAACCATGGCTCATGTTAACAGATGCATTTAAGGAAACATCTATTTAATTCTGTATAATCCAGCATTTCTCAAATTTATTTGAGTATAGAACATATTTTTTTCACACAATGCATCACTATACCACCCCAAAAAGCACAAACTTTGTGAAATGTTGGTATGGGAAATACTACTCACCATGTTACCCCCCTTTTTTATTAACAAAATCAGCAACTCTGATGTTTGGAAACTCAATGCATGTAACTGTAACTGCATCTAACGTAAGAGAGATCGTCCTAGAACCATTTTGGAAAGGAGACAATTTATTCCTGTGAACATTTATCAGGACTGTTATATAAGCTTTCCTAAGGCCTTCACTGAAGCTCAGCATTATTCTCTGGCTCTTTCTCTGCTCATTCCTAAACTTTAGATGTTAAAAAAAATATAATAGTTTTAAAAACTAAGTACTTTGCAGGCATTATATTATTTAATCCATAGCCCTATGGAGTAGATTTTATTATTATAACAATGTTATAACAAGATACCAGGGTACAGAGAGATTTAAATAGCTAAGCCCAAGAAAACACATAATTAGTAAGTAGTGAAGCAAATGTTACAGGCATTAAATCCAGGTGTTCAGAGTCTGAGCCTATAGTATTAATCACGTATTATTTTGCTGGAGCATTAGTCATCGGTCTCCCTCTATTCACTCCTCCTTGGCAGTCTCATCCAGTCAAAGCCTCACCTTGTTCATGGCTTCTTAAACATTTCCCCTCAATTCTCTTCTGGGCCACAGACCCACTTGACTAACTTGCTAGAAATCCCAGTAGGGAACTATCACTGGAACTTCAAACTCTATATAATTCTAATATAATTTCATCTTTCTCCCCGCTAACTTACGCCTCTTTTTGTGCTCCCTTTTTCTAGTCATTCACATATTTCTTCCTACGACATATCTGAGCATCTGTTATGCATCTGGTACCATGCCCTGTTGGGGATATGCATAAAAGTGAACAGAATTGGGGTTCTTCCTCCTGGTTTCTATGGCCCCATAACTTCAGTGGTTTCATATGATTCCCAGTCCTAACCTTCAAGCCACCATAGCTTATGCTGAGGCATCTCCTTTGAGCTTTACCTGAATTACAGATATGTGAGCCACGTAAATGTTGTCATTGTTTTAAGTAATTGAGTTTTGACGTGGCTTACTAGGTAGCAACTGACAGCCAGACTAGGTGCCCACGTTTGTTTTGACCGCTATTGTCAGAAGCAAGGTCGCATAGCACAAAGCACTGTTGCTGCCAAGGAGGCAAGCACCATGATTGTCAATCGTGTGCCATTATTTCTAAAATTTTGATCCTCTCTAGCATGTAGCGAAGTGTTTTGCATGGAGCGTATGTCAAATATATATTTGTTGAATTGAATTATATTGTGATAGTAAGAACATATGTTTTGCTATCAGATACATTAAAATTCAAACCACAATTCTAGATGCTACAGTTCTAATTTTTAAATAGGACAGATAAGGGTAAAATGAGAAAGACTGAAGCTTGATCGTGAAGGATCTTGAACGCATGGTTAAAATTCTTTTTTTTTTTTTTTAGGTCATGGGGACTCATGGAAGGTTATAGAGATGTGATCTGTGCATAGCAATTTTTGAGAAGGTTAATATGACTGTTAAATGTGGAATGAGAGGCCAGGTAAACAAAAGCCAGTTAGGAAACTAAAGTCAGTGTCCAAGCATGTTAGGATCTAAACAGTATATAGCCAAGAAATTGTCAGGGCAGGATTAAATGGCAGGATGATATTACAGGTGATGTTTCTATAGATTTTTTTAATTGGAGCCTATAAAGGAGAAGATTAGTATAAGGGAGAAGAGGAGTCCAAACTTGATCCCAATAATGTCGCAGAATTTATTAAAAGTTGTTCACACAGGATACCCTATGTATGCTATAGCAATCTTACTTCTGAAAATCTGCCTTATAAAGACATGATAGCAAAAGTACTTAAAGCTATATATTTAAAGATATTTTCTGTAGCCCTTGTTCGTGATAGCATAATGTTAAAAAAAAAACAAAATAACCATCGTAAGGTATCCTTAAGCATGGTATGTCTACACAATGGAATAATATGAGAATGAAGTAAGCCTAAATAAACTGACCTGAATAAGTTTTAAGTGAAAACAGCATGTTATAAACATATATACATATACACACATATATAAACACACACACATGAATGTGTCACATATATGTGTGTGTATGTGTGTGTGTTCATGGAAAGGTGTGGGGGGTGAAGTGGTCTTAAATACTTTGAAAATTTGGTATGATTTTACCTTTTGGTGTTCTTCGCTTTTTTTTCTTTAATAAAAACATAACAAGGCATTTTAAGTCTACAAATTCAATGCCATTATAAGCAAACAGCACCGTTGATAGAAACAGTAGAGTCTGAAAAGATGATTACAGAGCAGAGATGATGGCTTGATGTAGATTAATGTGTATTTGGTTATACAGGGCTAAATCGTGGTTGGAGCGTAGCTGGACAGGCCTTCTAGATTCTGGTAATGGTAAGGCCGGTCGGGAGATGTGATCGATCTGGAGAGAGCTTGCTGCTCAGGCTGCAGGGTCAGAGGAAAGCACCACAGATCTTTTCTATTTCTGCCTGTCCCAGGATTGGAGGGAATGACTCTTTCTGACACAGCCTGTTTATCCTAAAGAAAAACTCATGCCATCTAAGTGATTCTGTAATAATTAACTCTGGGCCTTCCAACCTACTGTGAGAGTTGGTAGGTAGGGCAACCTCTTCCTGGTGAAACTAGTCTTCATGAAGGTGTCTATGTCCATCTTGAACTTATTTACATTTATAACATTCCTGTAGAGATATCTCTATAGCTATATCTGTATCTATATCTATACTCAAAGCATCTGTATCATCCAAATATCTGTCTAGATACATGGACAAATAAAAATATCCTGCCTACATAGTCTCATATGAAATAACACTTATTTGAATTTAGCCTTGAACAATATTGGGTATTGGGGCATATTAAATACAGGGTAAACATACTATAAAAATGGATTCCACACAGACTATTATAGTGGTATGTTGTAGGGCCAGGATTCTATTACAGGATTACTGATTGCTTCTCCAGATGGCTTTAAATTGATGACTCTGAGAAAATTTTTGCAAATGGGCCCCTTCTATCTTATTGACCCTAGAAATTTGTTTATCACTGCTCCTGGGAAGATCTCATTTCCCTGCATGGCTTCAAAATGCTTTCGGCAAAAGAAACATTATGTATTTTATTAAGTGAATATTATCTCCAAAGCCCACTAATGATTTTTTTTTTAATTCATGAAAAGCCTCTTTTAAAATCTGTTCAATATTTAATATGCATTGCCTTGAATAGGTATTAAATAATACATTTGACATTTTAAAAACACATATGCAAAGTCGCCTGCAGAAATCCCCACAATATTTGTAATTCTACTCATATCAGTTTCTTTTACATATTCTTCCCCAGTAGATTCGGAACAGAGACAGGGATAACAAAAAACCGTGTCATGATGCCTTTCTTTTCTTTCCCTTTTTTCTTTACAAAGCAAGAGAAAAGTCATGGGAGTATGTTAATTGCCTAAGATCTCACAGCCATTCATGCTGACAGTGCTAGGGCTGGGATGTGTTGACTCTCTTTGCTCTCTTCTTTATTCATGATATTTAGAAATAAGCAATTTGTACATACCCAATAAATGTGTATACATTTCTTGTATATGGAGGTACATTTGCATACACACACTTCTCGGGTGTTTATATTTTTAAATATTTTATTTATTTGTTTGAGAGAGAGAAAGAGCACAAGCAGGGGGAGGGGCAGAGGCAGAGGGAGAAGCAGACTCCCAGGCGAGCAGGGAGCCTGATGTGGGGTTCAATCCCAGAGCCCCTGGATCATGATCTAAGTGGAAGGCAGATGCTTAACCGACTGTGCCACACAGGTGCCCCTATACATATATTTTTTATTTAATTTTTATTTTTTTATTTTTGAAATATTTTATTTATTTATTCATGAGAGACACAGAGAGAGGCAGAGACACAGGCATAGGGAGAAGCAGACTCCCTGCGGGGAGCTTGGTGTGGGACTTGATCCCAGGACCCCGAGATCATGCCCTGAGCTCAACCACTGAGTCACTCAGGCGTCCTTACATATATATTTTAAATCACTGTCATGAATTAATATGCTTTCTCATAAGTTAATAGAAAAAAATATAGCATTTCAAGTAAAGACTTCAGATTGCTTTAATGTCAGTTTCTTTCTTCCCTGAACAGAAATGCCAGCCTCAGTTTCTCTACTTGTCCTCAGGCAGAAGATGCTGCCAACCTATTCCAGAGTGAAAATCGTTACTTCCTGCACCTGCTATTGGTCTAGTAGATGGATAGGAATGAGAGGAAGAAGACAAACTGCTTTTCCAGCAACCAGGAACCACGCTGAGGCCGTGGAGGCTTTATGTGCCTCCACATTTTAGCAGCTCTCTGTGTATCCTTTAGCATGATGGGGGAGGAACAAAATTACCAATTTTTCCATGATAGCTTGGCTCCATTGTGGTCTTAAAAAGTTGAAGTTGGGAGTTGGGAATAGATCTGAACCCTAATCTGTTAGGAATTGGAATCATACCTTGTTGTTTTGAATAGTTCTGTTGGTTTGGTGATGAGAAGATGTAAGACAAAATGAGGCAAAAACAATGGAAAACAGAGTTATGAGTTTAAGATCCAGTAAAATAACGTGAGCAGCCTTCCAGAATCCAGTTAAATAAAAACCAAATAGGATTCTTAGAAAGGTAAGATCTCAAGACTTTTTTCCTTCCAACAAAAGAATAATGAAAAATGCAGGAATCCAGGATAAGAAAGGAGTAAGTACGATGCCTTCCTTTGGGGAAGTGGAACCGTCCATCCATTATTGAGTTGTTTTTTGGCTGTAATGCTAGATTTGAACAACCTATGTGCACACTTTCACCCTGTTCCTCTCTCTGCCGATGGCAGGCCTTTGTGAGATGGCGCAATGTGGACAGAATGAGGGAAGATAAATGACTCTCAAGCGATTTCCATGACCTTTATCATTAGTATCCTGTCTTTAATTAATGCTGATGAAAGGAGAAGAGAAATGTCTTAAATCCTGGGTGAGCAGTCATTTAACTACTCAGAAAACCATTTGAAAACTAAAAAAAAAAAGATAGTAAATATTTGTCTCTGTTTATTTTGCTCTCATAACTGACTGAGTTCCCTTTCCTCTACCTAAGAGAAAAGACCCAGTAGATGATCACTATGGTGTGTTCATCTATATTTTACTGTGCTTGCCACCTGGTGGGGTGTCGGTGAATATTTGCTAGGTTTCATTGAATTGATTGAGTAAAAAAAGGAAGTATGATCTTTCAGAAGGCAAAACAATTTTAAAATCTCGATAAGAAGTTTATCAAGTACGTCATTCCGTCTGTGTTCATAGGTCAACTGAAAAGGAGGAATAAGAGAGGAAAGTCTAGAGATAATCCACTGACCCATAGGTAATTTGGAGATATCTTTGCAATCCACTCTTCCTGTCACTTCTGGGAAATATTGCCATTATATAAATCAATCAGTGCCCTTGAGGCTGTCCGGGAAGGGAGCAGAGCAACGTCCCATGGCCGCGTGTTTACCAGTCCAAGTGACATCAGCTGCTGTCCCCCTCTGGGCCTCTCTCTCTCCCGCTTGACTCACTGACCCAGAAGAAAAGGGGCAACTCTCCTACTGGTGCATTTGGGAAATAAACTGACTCTACATAGTAGTTGGAAGCCAGTTGACCTTAAGAATTACACATTCTGGTCTCCCTCTCCACACTCTACATTGTGAGATCTGGGGGGGCGGGGGCGGGGGCGCTGGTGGGTAAGTCTATCTAACAACTGAGTGCAGTTTTAGAAGTCTGCTGCTGTCATGTCCCTGAGCCATGCCCTCCTTTAACAGCTTCATTAGTTACGAAAATGACATTTGTACCTCCTACCAGACTTCCATGTCTACCTTTCCATTGTTTTCACCAAGGACCCTTGGCTCCAGCAAGTCTACAAATCTGTATACTTTGCATCTGGTTATCTGATGCATATTCATGCATTTATTCATTCAGCCTTTCCTTTGGAAATAGTTCTTGAGCCCCTGGAATATGCCAAGTATTGCGGCAAGCCCTGGGGCTCTACCCAGAAGGAGCTCCCGGTGTAGTGTTCTTATAAGACAGTTTGATAACTGGGTGAGCCCAGAGCTTCCAAGGCGGTAACATAGTCTCAGTTGAGTTGCTCAGTTTTTTGTGTTTTCTTAACTGAGTCCTAATGGAGTAGGATTTGGCCGGGAGGTAGCCAGGTCTGGTCTATCTGATCACAACTGAAGCTGTAGGGGCGAGAAGGGGCTCAGTTTTAAGACACCCTCCTCAGACACCATAGTAAAGGCCCTAGACTGCCTAGTAGGTCCCAAACCACTGCGTTAGAGATCAGAGGAGGGATATGGTCAGGTTTTCTGTTCTAAATAGGCCACTTTGAAGCTTGGAGGATCAACTCGAGGAAGGCAAGCCCGAAGAGACCAGTTCGCAGATTGTTGTAGGTGAGAAATTATAGAATGTGATTTAGCAGCACCTCTGCTTATTTCTGTTTTTCTTTTCTCTTATTATCATTATTATTTCTTGGCCGCCTTGACATTTTGTAGGATGAGCAGTAAGGAAGAAATTCCAACCTCTGGTGATGATGATGAAGAAGAAACAGAGGACGGTGATGGCCAGCATTCACTGGGTTCTTGCTATAAAGGGCCATGAGGCCCTTTTGTGCATTAGCTTACTTCATAGTCACTAAAAATGTGTGAGCTAGACAGTTTTATTCTTTTCCATTTTACATATGAGAAAACTAAAGCTTTCGAGGTTAAAATCACTTTCCCAAGAGTGCACAGGCAGTAAGTAGCCGACCTGGGACTGAACCTCTAGCCTGACTTCACCTTCCGTTCTGATAACTCTGTGCTTTACAAAAGCTTCACAGCACTTCACCAAGTGCTTTCTTTCTTTTTTTTTTTTTTTTTCACCAAGTGCTTTCTTACACAATGTCTCATTCATGTTTTACTCGAATCGGTGAGTCAACTTTAAATTCCCTCCAAAGAGAGTGGTTTATTCTCATTTAATAGAATCATATAATCATGAAAAAAGCTTGTGATGTATTATGAAATCACAAAATATGTTGCTCCTTATTTGTACATAGATAATCAATTTAATGCCTTCTTAGCCAAATTTTAATTGTCAAATGTCTTCATCTTACCATCCAAGAGATACATATTGGATGAATTTTAATGTCAACTTTAAATAAAAATTCTGCAAAATATAATTAAAATATAACAGGAGAAGCGACTTCCTGTTTTGTTTTGTTTTGTTTTGTTATAGATGATTCATTCAGCATTCAACAACTACTAAGTACCTGGTGTGTGTTATGTATTATTGCTTTTAAGCATATGGAAGATAATAGCCCGTAACTTCATTACGTTTGCTCTATCATGTAAAGCTTAATTTAGTGTCATTATACAGAGGTTCTCACTATCTGCTTTCAGAACAAAGAAAACAAAGGAGTGCATCATACAGGTCAAAGCATCTAATAAATTAAATTAATTAAATTAAGTATCTATACTACCTGAAATTTACTACCTTTATTCCTTGGAAATCTTTAGATTAGGTTTTAATTCCCATCCATATTAATAAGGTAGAGATGATTGAGTTGCTTTATATTCATCGAACATTAGCTTACATAAATAGGATAGATATTTATTTTCCCAGGGTTGTGCGTGCTTCCTCGTTTGTGTTAGCATTACTTATTCCAAACATCCTAGGTTTAAATAGGTCCCCAAAGTGCCATAATGAACAACTTGTCATTCTCCGTGAATGGACTTGTGCTTGTTACAAGTGAAGGAGCTACTGATGAAGAGTGACTCAAACAACCCAGCAGGTCCTGGCTGGAATCAGTCCTACACTGAGATATTATAGATACATAGCTCTGATTGGCTCCTAGAGATAGGCTGTCTCTTCCAGAGGGTTCTGGTTCATCAAACTTTCCCCTCTACCCCTACCCTGACCCCCTCACCACATGACCACACCTCCCTGGGCAAAATTGCCAAAGAAATGTAGGATCGCAGACTTCCTTCCTTGGCTAACGGGCCCAAATGATGGCATCACTGTTAGACTTCAAGGATTCCCCCTCCCTTGTTCTAATCTTATGTTTTCTTGGGCCCTGACTCTACGTATTTGAGAGAAAACATAGGGTCCAATTTTTGTTTAAGTTGCCAAGATTCCCCAGTATTTAGGCAAAGAAAGGAAAAATGGAGCAAGTGCTTAATAGGACCCATAGACTTCAGACGACTATGCTTTCTAGACATGAGTAAAGAGCATGTGTGTAGATTTGTCCCCAGTGGGCTAAGTTTATCCCTTTGAATAACTGGATAATTCCAGAAAATACCATATTGAAACAGTTTTACCTGACCGGTATATTTTTGAGGGTTACTTAAAAGACTATTCCAAGGTGCTCCTGGGTGGCTCAGTTGGTTAAATGGCTGACCCTTGATTTTGGCTCAGGTCATGATCTCAGGATCCTGAGATCGAGCCCCAAGTCAGGCTCCTCACTCACTGGGGAGTCTGCTTCAGGTTTCTCCCCCTCTGCCCGTCCCTACTTGCACACATTCTCTCTCTCTCTCAAATAAATAAATAAATCTTAAAAAAATAAAAGACTATTCGACAAGACAATTCAATATTTAGTTTTATATTATATTAATTATAATGAACATACTAAAAAGAGATGCAGATTGATTTAAAGAGAATCCAGATTTTATTCCAGAGAATTCTTTCGTAAATTAAGCTTCTCAAAACGACCAGAGAAATGAATTGATTGTACTTCAATCGCCCTTTCGTTTTTTCAGCTCTCTTACAGGCTAATGATTAGAGTGAGGCAAAAATTGAGAACATTCAAGTGAAAAAGCTGTTATAATAATGTAGTGCTTATAAGGGTTTATTTAAAAGGAAGTGTGGTTTAGTGTGTCCTTCCAAAGGAAGATGTCTATTTATCTGACTCCAAGCATTTCCCAGTCCACTTGGCTTTATTAAGAGTTCAAAAACAAGAGGATCTTTTGAAACTAATAACTTAATGTCTCCCTACAGATCTTTCCTTTGGTGGGGTAAGAATCCTCATACATCACCAAAGCAGTAGTATATTCACACAAAGTTAGATCCAGCTCTTGAGAGAAAATCTATATTGAATTGTTCTATACCATTTGTTGTTTGTTGAATTGTTCTACACTGATTTGTATTTGTGACGATTACCCAGATTATGGAAGTTTATGGGCTTAAGCAAGTCTTCCTTTTTACTATCTCTGTTTTTTCACCTTTGTGTTGTTGATAATATTAAAGCTAAAGGGGGAAAAAACCTCAGAAGTACACCAAGGAGAGTCATTCTTTGAATTTATACAGTAAATGTTAAGTAAGATGAGGCTATCAAGAGATGGTACAGAATGGTAAAGTGTTGAGAAGTAGAACTGAAAGGAACAAATCCCCCATGGTTTCAAGAACACCCAGGCAGAATTATTCATGCATTTATGACTAAAAAAGCTAAATTGATTTATGGCTTCCCCCCCCTCCACCCCACATTGTACCTCTAAAATATACAGTAGAGCTTATATCTATTAGGACACTCTCAATCATATGTCCTTCAAATTGGTTTAAATAGTATGGAAAGTCATTGACTCATGAAACTGGATGTCAAGGACTCACTGGGCTTCAGTTGGAAGAGTCAGGAATGCTTCATTGCTGAGCTCTGCCAAACACAAGCTTCATCCTAACGATAGTTTCCCTCATGACTGCAAGACAGCTGCCAGCTGCAATCAGGGTCACACGCTTTTCCCTCCATGTCCAGTGTCAAGGAGACTGGCTTTTTGAAGGGCTTCTAAGGACAAAGAAGCTTTTTTCCTGGCAGTCTCTAGCAGAAGCTCTCTGAACCCCATCAGTTAGGTTTGGATCACATGCTCACTCCAGAACCAATCACAGGAGGAAGTTATGGGGTGACCTTTTGAACTCTCAGGCCACTGAGGGACATGGGCTGTGTCAGAAAAGGATGGACACCTAAATGATATCGTAGTTCTATTGGAAAGGAAGAAAGGGCAGTGAATGCTGAAGACCACCAGTAATGCTCACTCCAGAGCTCCTGAGAAGACATGGCTATACAGTAAGTAGAAAAATTATCATGACCATTAATATACAGTAAGAAGGTACCTAATGGGTCAGAGAAAAGATCTGTTTATAAGAAGTCCTGCCCCTGATTCCTGGAGACCTGCATGGCTCACAGCATGGCTGGCAGGCTATTTCTGGTCCAGGCTGCTGGAGGGAAATGTGGAGACCAACAAATGGATTGGAGGATGAGAGCATGTAGCGAGGATCTCTTCACTTCTCATGGAGAAGAGGAAGCATGGTTACAAGTTGTCTGCATGTGGGGAAGTTAACAGAGAAAAGATGCTGTGCCTGACTGCTCTCTCTCTACTATCATTTGTGCCTAAGCTTTTGCGTAGCGGGGGCATGTGATGTTCCTTCCACATGCTTGAGACTTAAAATTGTAAAGACAATGGGACAATGGGACAGTCAGCAGCTGATGCTGACATCCCAAGTGGCACATTTGAGTCTGCAGCAAAGAGACTCAAACACCAGATTTTGAGGGGGAGAAAAAGGTATTTTACATTTCTTTCTTTCTTTTTTTTGGTTTCTTTGATATACCAAGAAGTAAGGCTGAGTGGATATAATCCTAGAGCTTTAGAAAAGGAGTGTCCAAGTTAGATAGGAAAAGGAAGCTAGGAAAGCTTAATTATTTGGGTCCTGCTGCATAGCCAGGAGGCAGGCAGTCAGCCATGTGCTTAGACTCCCAGTCTGCGAGCTTGTGGAGGTGGAGGTGGAATAGGGCAAGATTAGACTGAGGAGAACCCACAGCGTCTGTCTTGCTTCTGTTTGGGATGTTGGAAGGAGTCCCCTCTTTGGGACCCCAAAGATCCCAGCTCTCTCCTGGGGTGGTGCATTCATTTCCTGGGGCTGCTATAGCAAAATACTGCAAACTGGGTGGCTTAAAACAACAGAAATTTATTTGTCTCACAGTCCCAGAGGCTGGAAGTCTGAGATCAAGGAGTTGTTGATAGGGCCCCACTCCCTCAGAAACCCCACTGGGAATCTTCCCAAGCTTCTGGTGTTTGCAGGAAGTCCTTGGCATTCTTTGACTTACAGCCACAGTACTTCTGTGTCTGCCTCTGTGGTCATAGGGAATGCCCCCACCCTTCTGTGCCTGTGTCTCTTCTCTTGTAAGCATTTTGGATTAAGGCCTCATCCTGCACCCATCTGGCCTTATCTCAGCTACCTTATATCTGCAACAACCCTATTTCCAGACAAGATCACAATTTGAGGAACTGGGGCTTAGAACTTCAAATATCTTTTGGAGGGGGACACAATTTTTAACCCATAACAGGTTGCCACATGAAAGTAAAAATGGTACATATTAAAAAAAAAATGGTACATATTAGACAGTCCTGAAATTTAGTTTTGTTCCCACACGAAATAGCTTCACAAATTCCCACTTGCCCCAGGGGGGGTGGTGAAAAGTTTGCTGCAAGTCACCAAGTGAGGGCAAAGTGGCTCTGGAGTTGGGAGTTGCAGAACCAAACATCTGAGGTGGGACCCATTAGGGAAGAACAGTCAGACCTCAGGCAGGATGCAGAGTGCCCCTGAGGAGGGGCTGAGTTACAGGAGAAATTCTTCGGTCCAGATGAGCTGAGACGACAGACTATAAATTATGAAGTACACCGCTGTGGCTTTCATCAGCAGATGCCAACAGAGTCATCAGTCTGGGGAGCAGCTGAGATCAGCCATTCCACAGAAGGGACCAGCAGAGCTCCAGGCAGCACAAGATAGGCCCTAGAATGATGACTCCTCTCAATTACCTAGAGTTACATGTCCACACTCAGACACCATCTTGGAGGTTAATAGGGGGAGGAAATGGGGCTCTGAAAGACTAACCATTTTTCTGAATAACCCAAGCTGAGACAGATGAGACTATGGGCTGAACTAAATGTATACACCATTCCCCTCCACCCCTTTCTCTCTCTCCCTCTGTCTCTTAATGTCTGTCTGTCTGTCTGTCTCTCTCTCTCTCTCACACACACACACACACACACACACACACACACACACACACACCACTGCTACCCAGAAGAAAGAAGGCTGGTGAGGAACATCAGGCCAGTCACAGAGAAATCAAGAAGACACATTTTCTTCTCTACCCCTTAATGGTTAGTGAACCCAGCACATATTCTCCATTTTATAATGATCAGGCTTTTCTAAAGATCCGAAAGATGTTAATAATGTATACCGGTGGTGATTTTAAATTTGCCTCCAATGTAAGTTTGTTGTGGACGCATCTGTCTCCATGCAGGTGTAAATAAACAGGCCGTTACTAGGTTTATGATGGTTTGGTGGCGTTGGGTCAGTGTGGGCCCAAGGGCCAGTGAAAGAACTTCATGCAGACTCTACTCCACAGTTCTAGATGGCAGAGCGAGTGGCTACTTGACAGAGGCCCCCTGAGATCCGTGATCATTTGCCTTAACTTCTTATTTTCTACAGACACGTGATTCCATTATTCCTTCAACAATAACCACCTTTTCTGGTACCGTTGTGATGTGACGCTGCTGCATTTGAAATTTCTGAGTTGAGTTGATTCAAATGACATCCTATTGGGAAGTCTCTGGAAGGGTAATGATAAGCATTTTCTCAGGCAGAGTAGCCCAGGGTACAAACGGGGGTACACGTTGCACAACATTCATTCCCTATCTCCGCTCTCATCCGTGGCCACTGTTAGAATTGCAGCTCTGTTTAAATCAAGAATTCTGGTCTGAAGCGGAAGGGATGATCCGGACACTTGATCTTCCTCCTGGATCCTGAGGCCACCTGGCTGCAGGTGACTCTGGAAGTCGAGCCGCTTGAGCACCCCAGCATTTCAGGTGATCCCACGTGCCACTAACACCACTGCAGCAGCTCTCCAGCCACCTGGTCATCATCTCTGAGGCTCCTCCAGGAAAGCAAACGCTTGGTGTCTTAGAGCCTGTTCTTTCCTCCCAGACCATCCATTATATGACCTGTCACTCTGCTTGACCAGATATATTGTAATTATGTGTGTATTTGTTTTCCTTCAGGGCTAGAGAGCGAGTTCCTCAAGGGCAGGGACTGTGCCTTCATCTCCTTATTTGTCCTGCTATGTCTGGTATGTACTATGTGGCCAATGAAGAAAGGAAAGAATAAATAAAGGAAGAAGAGTTTGGGTGACATTTGGTACTGGTCCCTGTCACCGGTGTGGGCCAAGGAGGGGAGAGAGGACTGAGAAAGGAACTCGAACCTTCAATGTAATCCCTCAGGCTTTTCTTCTGCAATTTGCCAATCTTGCCTCACAGGAAAAGCTTCTGTGCCTCGACTTTTGAGTCCCTTTCATCGACTTTTCACTGCAGTGGAATAAAGTCTGTTTCTTTAAGAGAGAGTGAGAAAATTCCAGAAATGTGAATGGTCTGGAGACCACACAAAGGGATCTTCATTTCCAGAAGTCAGGACTACTCTCTGTTCACTGAAAGTTTGGGGGTTTTGTGGATATTCCTGGAGTTGAGAGGAATCTGAGAGGTGTCTCTCGTACATGTGCTTTTCGTTTTTCACAAAAAAACAGCTGCTTGGGCACCTGGGTGGCTCAGTGGGTTAAGGGTCTGTGGGCTCAGGTCCTGATTCCAGAGTCCTGATCAAGCCCCAGGGCAGGCTTCCTGCTCAGCAGGAGGTCAGCTCCTGTCTCCCTCTAGCCCTCCTCCTGCTCCTGCACTCTTTCTCTCTCATACTCTCTCTCTCAAATAAATAAATAAAATCTTAAAAAAAAAAAAAAAAAAAGAAAGTAAACAGCTGCTTGAATCCTAGCAGAGCAAGTTGTTTTCATTGTACTTTAGGCAGGTCACTCAAACTTTCTGAGTCTTATCTTACCTTTAAATCAGGAGAAATGACACTTACTGTCTTGTGTTTAGAACTAGAAATAATGTTATGCATAACGTGCCCAGCAGTGTTTGGCATTTAGAATTGGTGTTTAATCCCTACTACTGCTATTATAATATTTAATATTCCTATTTTACATCCTGCGGATTTCTTACCTCTTTTTCTCTTTGGTTAGTTTATATTGAACAGACGGCAGAGCCCTTTTGATTTCTCATTTGAGTGTCAATAAAGTATAGTAAATTTTGTTTGGACTCTTAGAATCCTTAGAATTATATTCAGAGATAGAAAACAAGTATCTCATTTTGTATATATAAAGGAGTTTTATATTTAAAGACTTTAAATTTAAACCAGTCAAGCCATTTGTATATAAAATGGGGGAGATTCCTCCCCCTGCCCACCTGCCTGGGTACAAAGTACAAAAGAAACAGAGAAAAATACCATGTGAGACACTAATACCTAACTTTAAAACCTAAGGGTCTGGCTCCAAAAAATGGACTGGAAAGGTAATCAGCATAGTTATAAGTAACCTGGCCTGATTTTATTTATGGGGCTTGACATATCATTCCTATTTGCCAAATACAGGATTTCCTGACAACTGAAACTCAAACTCTTCTTCTAGAATGTGATCATGCCCAGTAAAGCTGTTACTCCATGGAAGCTATATGTCTTTTCAGCACTGACGTTTTTGCCTGCCAGCAGTCTGGGCTGGAAATGAAACCTGCAGTTTCTGACCATCAGACAGCCTCCTGGGCCTCCCGTAGATTACTGATACTTTCCTAAGCAAAGCAGTAGATGATACATTTTAATACAACCTAAGAAAAATATAATAACACTTGGCAAACAAAATCTTATTTTTAGTATCATCCTGCTGGTATACCTAAGAACGGATTCATGGTCATGGAGCCCATGATGATTAATCTTGGGTCAACTTGGCTAGGCTGTGGAATCCCGATATTTGGTCAAACACTGGTCTGGATGTTGATGTGAGAGTGTTTTTTAGTTGAGAGTAACATTTAAATAAAAAGATTGAGTAAAGCAGCTTACTCTCCATGATGTGGGTAGGCCTTGTCCAATCAGTTGGAGGCCTTAAGAGAGAAAAAGGAGACATTCCCTCCTACCACCCCAAAAAGAGGGCATTCTGCTAACAGATTGTCTTCCAACTGGAGCTGCAACATCACTTCTTCCCAGGCCTCTCGCCTGTGAGCTTACCCTGCTGATTTTGAACTTGCCAAGCTCTATAATCATGTGAGCCAATTCCTCAAAATAAATCATATATGTTGATTTTGTTTCATGATAAAATAAATCATATATATTTAAGCTAAGGCCTCCTGACAACCCACCAGCCAGCCCCTACCTGGAGGCCTGGCTACTGCTCCCTGGAGGCCAGCTGCTCCTTTGTGATACTCTACCCCTTTAGCCGATGAAATGGATAGCCATCACACTGGCACCTTCGTCACTGAGAACCTTGGAAGTGCCAATCCCTTAGGCTTTCCCACCCAGTGTCTTGGGTCTTAGAAGGACTGAGTCTCGTCTGGCCCAGAAAAGGTATGTGAGATCCATCGGGGTGGCAGGACATCAGTTTCTTCGGGGCCTGTCTTGGGAGAGTTTCTGAAGGCAGACCTGATTCATCTCAGAGTCACACGAGAAACCCAGGATCTTTGTGGATCTTAGCCTAGGACCCATATAAGACCTAAAAGGAGACTTCCCTTGAGGTCTCCAGGGAGGGAGAACTTCAGACACTTTCTTAGAACTGACTCTGGTTCTGGAGTAGCACTCTTTCCACTAGCACATTTTGGCTGCTGAGGTTTGAAGGCAGAACTATGCCTGACTCTGGAATTTGTTCTTGTGTTACGCTGCTATGTCAATTCAAAAGTGAGTTACTATCCTGACAACTGTCGATATTAGTAAACACAGTATCATCCTTCTACTGGAGCAAAAAGACCCCTGCACTGGGCCCCATGCTTGGAGAGCTCCATTCTGGCCATGCTCCTCTGGCCCTGCCTTTTCGGGTTTCTTCTTCTTCTCTCTTCTTCTTGACCACGAAGTGGGTACTCCGGATTGGGGAATCCCATGTCCAGTGTCTCTGTTTATAGTCCCTGTAGATCTGTTTCTCAAAGATACATACTATCCAAGTCTGAGAGGTGGCCATGGAGCAACTGTTTATGGGTAATGTGGGTTGAATTCATAGGTGTGGGCTAGTGTGAAACACAACACAGTGTTAATGGATCTGGGATTGAAAAGAGAATGATCTCTGACTGGGCCATAGCTTTCCCTGCATCACTATTTTAAAGTGGAATTCTAAGGGATCTAGGATCCTACAGTTGCACCTTGTTTTCCAGGTAGTCATGAAGGTATTTTTTATTAAGATTGGAAGACAAAATATATGTATTTAAACACTTTTAGCTTTGTTTTTAACTTTTAAATATTTAGACATGGAGTATTCATTGGCGCTCTTGACCATCTATGTCAATCATGACAGCAGGAAGGAATCTGTGACTCAAATAAGATTCAAACTAGCTGACCACCAAGTCCCCTGCCAACTCTGATTCTACATGTAGTAGTTAGGGGCAGAAGAATGTGGTCAGACTCTCTCTTGAGAGCTCAAGAAAAACAAAGAGGAACAACCTCAAGCCACTAGGGCAAGGATGGTTTGCCCTATGTCCAAGTTTCCTTTGGTTGAAACGTCTATCGGACACTGCTTTTCTTCAGAGCTTCTGACCATAAAGCCCAAGAGACATTTCATACCGTGCCAGATGTGGTTTGTAAAGGAGGTCTGACAACTCTCACCAACCTTGCTTGGTTTCCAGCCCAATAATGTATTTGATAAACATGGTGGTATCTTGAAATTTAAATTCACAGATCCCATTGAGGCTTGTTTATCTTTGGGGTACACATGTAAAAGAAAACCAGAATGAGCCATGATATGATATGGGGATATCTTTCTAAAAGATAAACAACATCAGGGTTGATAAAATAAGGGGTTTGTTTCCTGAAAGGAAGTATAGTGTATCTGTAGAGAATGTGCTAATTATATTTCTAGGACACCCGGACACCCTCTTCGGTTTTTTGGACATTCTGGGCAGCTTCTCAAAATTCCCTGCTATATAAATTTTCTAGAAAAGATACAAACAAACAAACAAACTAGATTTTGAAATGAAGCTCGCCTGTGCTCAGTGTCGCCAGGTGAAAAGCAGTCAGTGTTCTGGGATATCTCAGGCTATGTCATGCATTAAAGATGTAGAGAGGCCTCCCACATCAGGTGATTAGACAGGAATGAGATTAAGTGACCTTGAATTTAGACGGGTTATCTACCCTGTTTTGTTTTTGCTTTTGCTTTTTTTTTCTCTCCTTCTTTCTTTCTCTCTTTCTTTCTTTACAGATTCTCATACAGAAAAATTTGTAAGAATTCTGTATCTCTGAAGTTAAGAAGATTTATCATCATGAACTAGGATGGACATGGACATTGGGAAGAGACATTGAAAAGGAAAAGCAATAAGATCTGTGAAACAAAACGAATTTTGGAGACTGGAAGTACCTAGTATGGTAACCAGAATTCAAGATGTATCAGAATGATTATGGCACAGCATGTAGCAAATGCCAGAATTTCCTCAGGATCCAGCCAGTCTGGACTGGTCCCCACTGACTGTGGAGGATGATATAAAAGAGCTGCACTCTGGAGCCTCACTACTGGGTCCCACTGTAGCACTAGCAGGACTCCAGCTAGCAAGTGCATTGCTGCTAAGAGAGGTGTGATCCCGTAAGAACCATCTTCAAGAGTGACATTGTCTGATATTGAAAAAACACGCAACCATGGTCCAATCAGACTCTTACCTTATAGAGACTCACCCACTTGGGGTAAAGTCACTACCTAGAGTTCTCAGATAATAAGGTTAAGTAGGAGACTTGAGAGTAGATCTCAGAGGGAGAAGCTGGACTGAGTACTACTAGCCCACGTGGAGGGAGACAGTAAAGTAAGCAACAGCAGTAATAACAACAAAAATCTATGTAATCATATTTCATGAACGTACAGGTATACCTCATTTTATAGTGCTTTGCTTGTGCTTTTATTTGCATTCCAGTTTTATACAAATCAAAGGTTTTTAGCAACCTTGCATCATACAAGTGAATTGGTGCCATTTTCCCCACAGCATTTGCTCACTTTGTGTCTCTGTGTCACATTTTGGTAATTCTCACAATATTTCAGACTTTTTTCATTATTCTAATATTTGTTAGACCTGTGATCAGTGATTACAGCTCACTGAAAGCACAGTTGATGGTCAGTATTTTTTAGCAATGCAATATTTTCAAATTAAGACTTGTACATTTTTTACATATAATGCTATTGCATACTTAACAGACTACAGCAGAGTGTAAAAATAACTTTTAAATATTCTGGGAAACCAAAAAATTCATTTGACTCATTTTATTGCGATGGTCTAGAACTGGAACAGTATCTTCATGGTAAGCCTATACTTGAACTAAGTTTAGAAAGTAGATTGTATCATTTATTCAACATATAGCCCCCTAGAGGATCTCACTCTCCTGCTCTCAAAGGCCAGCCTAGGACCATTTGCAAGGCCACTAAATTTCTCTCTGATACTCTGCTGAATAAAAACACAAACACACATGCAGTTAATTTTTTATTTCTTTTCAAGCCAGACTGACTTTTTTTTTTCAACCCATTTCTGACTCAGCTTATATTTAATGGAAACCACAACATTTTACCAAAGGCTTTCATGCAAGAGATCAATCTCAGACATAAACAGTACCATATTAAAAAAATGAGACAACATCACTGATAAAAATAAGATGCCACAGTGGATCAGAGAAGAAATAAAGGCCTAAATAGTCTACAGAATTTAGTTCACCATGTACTTAATAACTTAAATAATCTATCACCAGCCTATCTTCTCCCCTCAAGAGACACACTGCTAGTAAAGTGTATAAAATTTACTATCCTTTCTATTCATTCTGAATCCATTCTTACAATTTGACCAGTTAAGCACGGTTGTGATTAGCGTGTCTAGAAATCAGAGAAGCCAAGGTCCCTAGCAATTTTCTGAGCCTATTTTTATATGTTGGGCTACCTCCACCTGGGGTAACCTTGGTCTTAAATAAAATTGGCTATGAGATAAGTGTTTGGAAAGGTACAATATAAATGCCAGAAGCTATGGGAAAAGAATTGTAGTCAACAGATCCAAACTGCTCTTTAGCCTAATTGGAAGAGTAAAGAATTAAAAGGTGGGAATTGTAAAGGCTGTAAATGTGGCCTCCTCAGAAACTGGCCTTTCTAATGATTTACTTCTATGACTGAAAACTGATGAAGAGCAGAAGCTATACCAATTTTAAATAACAATGGAATAATAAGCCTGTATTCAGCACTCTCTAGTGTTGGACATTGTGTTTAGTTTATAAATATCCATATATGTACATATAAAAATTTGTGTATGTATGTATGTATTATTTACATGTGTAATATGCTGGACATACTGGCATTCTCAGTCTAAGCAGTAAAAACAACCCACGCACTCAACTAATAAACAACTCTTGGGTTTTGCTACATTGCATATGGCCACAGAAAGAGAAGGTGGTTTTTGTCTCCCACACCCCACCCCTTATACCTATAAGATAATTGGTCTGTCTTATCTTGTGTGCAAGAAATGTTAAATGAACTGCTCCTCTTTTTCACAAAATAACATAAGACATGACTGTATAATACTTAATGTCATGGGTTGCAATATGAAAATCTGTTTTACAACCTTATTCTAAGGGCTGCTCTAACCTCCTTCAAGTTCTTTTCTAGAACTTTTAGTCAATCATTTGCACTCTTTATGATTTTGTCATATTATACATTAATAGGACATATTTGTCACATTATACATTAATAGGACCGTTATTTTTTCCTTGAATCAACTCACTGTTAATATTTAAATTCACAAAAGCAAATTTTATATCGCTACTACAAAATAAATAGAAGGAAGGCATAAAAAGAAGCAATACAAGAAAATAGAAGAAATAGAAGAAATAGAAAATTCTATGACTTACTCCATTCTAGTTAAATATTGCTTCTTAAGAAAGCTGCGGCCCGAAATCTACTCTCCCTCTATTAAAAAAGGCAGATTGGGAAATGTCAGGGAGGTGGTGAAAGGTACAGCACCCCTGAGACTTACCCTCGATGGAATCAGAAAGATAAAAAGGGAATTGAGAAGGACCTCACTTTGCGACTGATCATTATCTCTCCCACTGTCAAGAGCAAGTACTTTACCTGTTGGGAATCACTGATGCGAGCCTCCTACCTATTAACTTGGAGACTTGGTTATTTAGGCTATAAACTCATCACAAATGACTGCAGTTAGACTTGGCTAGGTACCAATTCTTGCATTCATTTGGTTTTTCAAAGGGCAGAACAGGTTTACAGATGGGCCAGTTGGGGCATTTTTCAGGCCATGGTAAAAGAGGCACATGCAGTCTAATGGGTCTTGAAAGGTGTGGAAGCAGAGGCCTGCTCTAAAAGCCCCAGGCACTCTTTTCAGCCCACAGAAATGCTGCTCCTGGTTTAAGGCCAGGATTCTTGAGCTTCATGTGCAGAAGAATCATCTGACAAGCTTGTTACAGTGTGAATTCCCCACTTCACCCCCACAGAGTCTGCTCGGGAAGGTCTAGAGTGAGACATCTGATGATTCTGATGTAGGAGGTAAAGGATGACACCCTGAAAAACCCAGGAGAAGGGAAAAGAAGGTTCCAGTTTGGGAGCTGGTCTGTCTTATCTTGTGTGCAAGAAATGTTAAATTAACTGCTCCTTCATCTGGGAGTCAGATGGTGAGGATGGAGCCAGTGTTCTGAGTATAGGACAAAGGGGTACCTCAGGGGAAGAGATGGGAACTCAGAGGTGGAATCCTACACAAGTAAGTGGGCTCCAAAAGCTTTCTCCTGCTGGAGTGAGAAGAACTAAGGCCCTAGAAAAGTCTCCATGGACTTGTGTACTGATGTATACCAAGTGTAAGGCTTCTAGAACTCATTTAGTTCAGGACAAAGTAATAGTGAATGTCCTGCTGAGCTCTAGAGGGAAACACAGGTTGATGTTGGAATAAAAGAATTGCTGTTTAGTGAGAAGGTTATCACATTATGCTGAAGTATTTGTACTTTCTTGAAGTTTACCATAAACTGCAATGAATAATGATAACTCTGTGTTAGGCACTTTATGTATTTGAGCCTCACATCTTTCCTGACAGGCAGGTGGTGCAATTCAAGTTTCACAGAAAAGGAAACTGACACTCAGAGAAATTAAATAACTTGTCCAAATTTACCTAGCTGCCTCTCTTTATGATTATTTTAGAAATGTTTTCCAAGTGATTAATTTGTATTTAGGTAGATCTCTGAATAACCAGTTCCAGTTCTAATAGAAGAAGCATCACTGGGCAGGAAAAGCAAGCTTAGCTCCACTCATTTCAGTCATATGGACTAAGGGGGTATGGTTCCACAATGCCCTCCATGGGGTGGATGCTCATTCACACTGGAGGAGATAAAAAAGCCTATAGATCGATGAAATAACTCTTAACAAACAAAATGAACAGATGTCCCAGTGCTGTGATGTCCCAGTCTCCAAACTTTGGGTCAATCTCATCCACTTCTGAAGTCAGTTACAACCAAGCCAGAGCCATCTGAAGGACCCCTCCCCCTCCCACACGTTCTCTGAGCACTCTGGCTTCCTGTTCTGGCCTGAGTTGCATCTGCTTTGTCTTCCTCACTCTTCTGACCAGTTCTCTCCTCCCCTCCTGGCCTGTCCAAAGGCCAGATCAGTGTCCTTGTCATCATTCACTCACTCACTTTTGCATTCATCTATGTGCCAGAATGGGTCAGATGGTGGGGACATCATAGTGAAACCCATTCCCACCCTTCAGGAGTTTAGAGCCTAACAGGCAATATTTCAGTAAGTGATTACAGTGGCACCGTAGAAGCTGTTAAAGAGCTGGCTCTGAGAACATACACCGAGGGCACAAGTGGGGGTAGAAGGGAATTTAAGCTGAGACCTGAACTCTGAATAGTAAAAGTTATCCAGACCATGGGAAGGTTTGTAGGAGGAGAATGTCCCTTGCAGACAACAATGGCATGGGTAAGGGGTCTGCGAGGGTTGCATAATGTGCAATTTTAGCCACTGTCATTTCCATCACCACCAAAATGCTGACAAGTTCCAAAAGCCCATTTCCAGCTCATATGTCTCTCATCATATTTAAATGTTGATAAATTCCATAAGAAACTTTGCTTATATATTACTCTTTCTCTAAAATAGGAGTATAATTGGGATTCTAGGTGGTTGTTTTGTGAGTTGCATGGGGAACATCAGGGTGTAAAGGGAAGTGGCAAAGACTTTTATCCCATTTTGTTCCAGTCAACCTTGTTGAATGGATTGCATAGCAGGTGTATGGATGTACCATGACAGATTTCCTTTCCTGAAACATCCATTCTCACCCTTAAATACCTCCTTCTGTCATAGAATTTATGATTGATCATAGAATTTGGAGTATTTCTGTTTATGTTCGTTTCTTCCCCTTCTGCTTTATATATATATATATAAAAGGGGGTCAGTCTCCCTTGGTTTTTAACCTCTGCTTACTTTTCACCAAGTTTTCATCTTGTCTCCTGATCTTGGTATATTTATTTGGTATATTTATTTTAGCAAGTTCTCAGGCTCTTCCCATTTAATTTAGGGATATGAAGCTATCTTTTCCTAATATGTTTTGGCCTTTAGGGAAAACCTAGGTATGGGTGAAGTCTTGTGTCAACCCCTCTCCCTGCCCCGCCCACCTCCTTCAAGTCCATGGATCAGGAATGAACATGTGTCGGATCAGAACTCCTAATTATTTTATCATTTTGGCTAGTGGTTCTCTATTTTTTAAAGAAAATGACACTAATACAAGGAAAAATTAGTATCATTTGCAATAAATAGATCATCTAAAAATAAATACAGTGAAAACAATGCCATGTTATTAATGTCAGCTACATTAAAAACTGACTGGGAGCTACAGTTCTGTAACAGGTCACAGTGGGAGATTTTAGCTGTTAGAGAAGTGAGAAAGATAATTTAGCATGTAAATTCAATGTTCTCTGCTGTGATGAGATGGTGTTTTGTGCAGTGTTCTTTGTCTTTTGTGACCCCAAACCAGATTCGCACTTGGTTGTATATCCTACCTTTTGGGAAACCCCAATCTGGGCCATGTCCTCACAGCTGAGCTGCAATTGGGTGTGTTTGAAGCAAACTTATATTCACTTCAGGCTGCCACATGGTGGGAGTCTAATTAAGATTGCCTTTTGAGAAAAAATATGGAGCATTTAAAATTTTTTATAGTTTTATAAATAGATCATCTAAAAATAAATACGGGGAAAGCGAAGCAAATGTTATTAATGTCAACTACAGAAGAATGCTATACTTCTATAGTTGACATACAATGTTATATTAGTTTCAGGTGTTATATTAGACACAGTGATTCGACAATTCTATACATTATGTTATGATCACCCTAAGTGTAGTCCCCGTCTGTTATTACCACACTATTGTGTATATTTATTATGATGTACTTTTCATCTCTGAGACTGATTTATTTGATAACTGGAATTTGGTACCTCTTAATCCCCTTCACCTATTTTGCCCATCCCCCTGCCTTCTGCCCTCTGGCAACCACCAGTTTGTTTTCTGTATTTATGAGTCTGTTTCAGTTTAAAATATGGAACGCTTTGAATAAAATAAAAGGAAGCTTCTTAAGTGGATGGAGAGTAGAACAGGCATGTGTGTTGGGTTGCCAGAGGCAGGCTTGGTTTAATGTCCTCTTTTACTTGCAACAGTGCTGCAGTTTGGGTGATAAATCATATATTGACCTTAATTAAGTAGCTTAAATATCACACTCAGGTAATGAATCATGGGCTTCAGAGTACATTACTTCTTTATCCGACTCCAAAATTGATGGCAAAGAAGAGAAAGTCTAAACCAGGTTGGGGACTCAAATATGCTTTATAGTTTTTCCAATTGCTTTAGAGTTATTAGCAATTTCTGGCACTTTTCCACCTTCATTTCCTTTAGTTGTTCTTTCCACTTCTCTGTATAATTTCCAGCTTTGTGTACCATTCTATGTTTCAGACTTTCAATCAAAATATTTACATTCTGGTAGAAGGAAAAGCATCATAAAAACACAAAGCCTGATAGGTTTGCTTGAGCCTTACATCATTAATTTTTTCTCCTCTCATTTAATTATTTTACATTGGTTAAAGACTAAAGACCAGAAGGAGAGGAAACCCAAACATATTGAAAAATGCCACTTCTTTTTTTTTGCCTTTTCAAAAGTTTCTGAGCTGCCCAAACCCCAAAGAAAGTATTGTACACTTTTAAAATACTTGAATGGAAAATTTCCATTCAGCAAGAGTTCTTTCCTTCAAATCTTCTAGAATCCACTATTACATGCTAAAGCACCTTGCTACGTTTAAGGGGATTCAAGACTTGGTGTCTTCTTTCTAGAAGCTCTCAGCCTGATGAATGATAGTTATGTAAATAAGCAATACAAGCAATGTGACAAGACTCATAGAGAAGCATCCTGTCAGTCTTTGTAATATCTTCCTGGCAAAATCTCCTTTTTTTAGTGTCACACTACTTCATCTTGGACTATGGCTGTGAAGTCTGCTCAACTATTCCTCTCTCAAGGCTTTTGGAACAAGATTTAAAAATAAACAGAAAATGTAAAAAATTAATTTGTCTGACTCCAAGCTATATTCTTTGACTTTCTCTTCAGAAAGTCAAAGGCAAGTGGTATGTGACGGACCTCCATCTGAATCCTTCTTCAGGGACTTATCTCCATGAAGTTGCTTAAAACAGTGCGGTTGAAAACCAGGCAGGAAGTAACTGTCTCAGGATGACCCACCATAAGTGAACTCCTGCTGTAAGCCTGGAGAGGGTCTCATGGAGTCAAAGAGGCCAACTGAGAATGCCCTAATGATGTCATTATCCCTCCCTCCTTCATTGGTCCTTCCCAATGTTAAGCAGCTACATTATTTTTTTTCCAATACTTTTTTAAAATTTAAATTCAAGTAATTAACATATAGTGTAGTATTAGTTTCAGAGGCAGTGTTCAGTGATTCATCAGTCTTATATAATACCCAGTGCCTATTCCATCACATGCCCTCCTTGATGTCCCTCACTCAGTTATCCCATCCCCCCTGCTCCTCTCCAGTGAACCTCAGTTTGTTTCCTATGATTAAGAGTCTCTTATGTTTGTCTCCCCCTCAAATTTCATCTTGTTTTATTTCTCCCTCTCTTCCCCTATGATTCTCCATTTTGTTTCTTAAATTCCACATGTGAGTGAAATCGTGTGATAATTGTCTTTCTCTGATTGATTTTGCTTAGCATAACATCTTCTAGGTCCATCCATGTCATTGCAAATGGCAAGATTTCATTTTTGTTGGCTCAGTAATATTCCATTTCCATTATATATATACACACCACATTTTCTTCGTCCATTCATCTGCCAGTGGACATCTGGGCTCTTTCAGAGTTTGGTTATTGTGGACATTACAAGCAGCTACATTATTAAAACTTGAATTACAAAAAAATCAGTTCCCTGGTCCTTCTGTTGGAACACTGAATAAATTTGGCCATTCAGACACTATGTGTTTATGCTGACCTCTCCCATTTCCCTTCCAGAGCACTGTTTTTTATGAAGTAACTAGCTTTTGTGTTTAGTGTAACTTTTCATAAAGACACAATCCATGTATAGTATTCCTCCCTACAAGGAAACAGTCTCAAGTTCCACTCATATCAAATGAGAAAAAGTAGTGATCACAGAAAGATGCCCTAGATGAACAGATAAGATTCTAAATGATGGAATATCCTTGAAAAGGATATAGTGTCTACAATAAATCTATCTGACCTCAAACACCTTGGTAACCTTCAAAATGGAATTGGACACAAAAGACAGTGAGGAGGCCTTGGTTTCTTATTCGAGTACTGGAATTCAGATTCTGAGACTTCACAGGGACTCTGTTGGTAGCAGGGGAGAAGGAAGAGTGGAGGCGCTAAAGGAATATATCAAGTCTCTCACGTTGGGGCATTGTTCTGAACATAAAAACTGAAAGTGGAAAATCACTAGCCTACTTAGGATGAAGGTGGCAAAAATAAACACTAGTCAAGCATCACTATTTTCTCTCTTTCCTGGACTTCACAAAGGCATGGTCTAACATGCTTAAAGGGAGCAAAAGAAATTGTTTTTAATGATTCTGCTGCATATTGATGATCCAGAATCACACTACTCAGATGAGCCTGAGAAACAGAATTATGGAATCTGAAGGGCAGAAGGGACTTTAAAGATTATCAGTGTTTCTCAGTGTGTGTGTGCACATGTGCGCATGCATGTCCGTGTGGGTAGGAATCTCTTGTTTCACAATCAACAGGCTGCCAGTAGAGAAAGAAAATTCCTTCATCTTACTACAGAACAACCAAATAAGAATTTGGGGGAGCTACAAGTCAGAAAATCTACATTTCAAAGGTTCTATGTATTTATTTATTTAGAGAGCTTAAGTGGGGGGGAGGGGCAGCAGGAGAGGGAGAAAGAGAGAGAGAGTCTCAAGCAGACTTTACACTCAGTGCAGAGCCTGACAAGGGGCTTAATCTCAGGACTGTGACAGCATGACCTGAGCCCAGATCAAGAGTCAGATGCTTAACCGACTGAGCGACCCAAGCCTCCCTAGAAAACCTTCATTTTAAACAGCTGCCCAGCTAATTCTTACATACATTAAACACTGAGACTCACTGGCCTAGTCCACCCTTCATTTACTGCTGAGGAAAGTGGGTCACTTCTCCAGCAAGGCTAGCTGGTAGCAAAACACAGACAAGAGCAGAGTGCTCCTGACTCCAGTCCAATGCATTTTGTGTATGATATGATGAGGAAATGTGAACTTTCCTATAGCAATGATTACATCCTGTTTGCAAAGCTTCCAGTTCTGCAGGTACTTTGATTTTATCAGCAAGATGCTAAAGGGTGTACATTCCTTCAAGAGGCTTTAACCTGCAAGACCAGTTGCTTCAGTCCCTCTGAGAAACATCCTGATGACTCAAGATGAGACACCCTCTGGTTGGGTCTCTTCATGCAGCCAGGGTCATGTTTGGCTCCACTCCGTCCCATGGTAACCACGAGGTGCAGCTGCTCTTATAGATGCTCCTGTGTGATAGCAAAGGAGATGTTTTCCCTGAGGGTTTCATGGGGCATGTACTTGAGCTTTTTGCACAGGATGGCCACTCAGACTCTCTTTGGTTGGTGTGTTTGCCTTCAGTTTAAGTAAGTTTTCATTTGGCTTGTTAGCCTCTAGTTTCTGTCAGATAGCTCCAGGGCAGGATGACCATGACATTCCCCCTGGAGTTGCCAGCAAAGATGTGATATAGTGTGAGTCCTGTCTTAGTATATTCTTTTTTTTTTTTTAATCTTCTTAACAAAATTTTTAAGTGCGCATAAAATATTGTTAACTATAAGCACAGTATCATATAACAGATCTCTAGAACTTACTTGTCTAACTAAAACGTCATACTTTGTTATATTCTTCAGGCAGTATCTAACCTCTTAGGTTTGTACATTCTCTTGGATTATATCATGACTATTATCCTTAAACCTCTATAAGTTACTAAGCCAATGAGCTTAATTTAAGGTAAGTCTTAACTTGAGATAAGTTGTTTCATTGACTTACATTTCTTCCTACCTTAGCACCTTCAGAAAGCGGACATTCTGTATGACTGGTGTACCTGCCAGACCATGCCTTAGAAGTGAGGAAGAGATCTTATTTCTGGAACGAAGACCTGACATACAGTTACAAGTTGGTATTAAAGAAAGAGAATCTGTCTTAAGAAACGAGGTTACTGGTGGCTTCATAGGTTTTGGTGAAGAAAGGAGGAAATCAGGTTTGTGTGGATAGGAAGTGGCTCATTGCCAGGCTACGGGTAGGCTCTCAAGAATTACTGACATGCCACAAAACCACAGGCTTGGAGACGGCATTCTCATAAGGGAAGAGGTTGAGCACAAGGTCACCAAAGGCAGAGGGAAATATTTATTTTACTATTTAGAGTTGTTTTCCTTTCTTTAAACAAAGTCTCCTTCAATTCCATAGCAGGAGATTTCTTCTGGCAGTTCTGATTTATGTGGATTTATTAGCGATTTTCTCAGGAAGCTGTGGCGTCACACAAAGGCTCCTAATCATCTTATCGGGTAATGGTTGTTACCTCTACAAAGCCATAGTTGACCAACCAGCAGATCGCTCAGGGTTCTACCATTACCTGATCTGTAGAGAATAGTAATTTATTAATGTAGCATCTCCTGGATTACAGCTGTCAATTCCTTCTGGAAATTATAGACCAAATCATTGCCTTTCTTGGAAAATGTAATTTAAATATACTGCTCAAAGATCAAATATACCATTGATGTACATGAGCTAATGGCTTTGACAGAGATCTAGACCCTCATTTCTGAGTTGTTTAGTATTGGTAATAGGATTGTAAATGGGACCTTAAATAAAGACTGTGCTCATTATTATATTAGTCGTGAGAATTACAACCAACTAGAAAATACCCTAGCGTTCATAGAATGAAATCCATTCATTTTACAAATTAAATATTTAAGGACCAGAGATGGTAGAGACCTGTCCAAGCCTCCCTGGTCTTTAAGAGCTTTTTTGTTAGGGACACCTGGGTGGTTCAGCGGTTGAGCGTCTGCCTTTGGCTCAGGTTATGATCCTGGGATCGAGTCCCGCATCGGGCTCCCTGCAGGGAGCCTGCTTCTCCCTCTGCCTATGTCTCTGCTTCTCTCTGTGTCTCTCATGAATAAATAAATAGAATCTTCAAAAAAGAAGCCTTAAAGTTGGAGCAATAACCCACGCAGATTTTGTCTCCTTGATATTGTTACTCATGTGAGATGAACCTATTGCTTATACACATGTCTTTAAATACCAGTTCTGAGGAGGAGTGAAAGTAGGTAGCAGCATAGGATGTGGAGGGGGAAGATGACCTCCTTTTTCTGGGCAGAAATAGCTGATGTCATTCATACAAAGCCCTCACACTTGATTGCCCAAACATCCAGTGCTGCTGAGAAAATGAGAGGAGATCGTCTATGGATGGAATACCTGGGAATACAGGCTCTGCAGTTTGCCTCATCCAAAGGTGTCAGAAGTGCTACCCCCTAAAAATAGTTTGATCCACAATTTTGAACTCATTCCCGAAAGCCCAGGAAACAAATCAAATTTAGTTTGGCCATGCCTTTTCCACTATGGCTATACATTAACTTTTGCCAGGGGAACCTTTAATATCCTCAGTGCCCAGACAGTGCCTCAGAGCAATGAAATCAGGGTTTCTGGGCTGGGGTCCAGGCACTGGTAATTTTTAACACTCCCCAGGTGACTCTAATGTGCAGCCAGGGCTGAGAACTATCGAGTTAGGCATAAAATCAGGTAAAAAAAAAAAAAAAAAAGAAAAAAAGAAAAAAAAGAAAAAAAATTGATCATAAAATGTTCTTCCTATGAAGGAAATAAAGCAGTGTTTCAGTTAACTGCATTTAGCATATTATTCCACATTTTGCTGGCATTGTCGGTCTGTGGGATTCATTTTTCTTTTCGAATTTAAGGAAGTCAACATTTAAACCCTAATCTTCAAGGACTAACGTGTATTACTTTCCCTCTCTATGTCCTCTGTCTTAAGATGGAACGTGCCAGTCAACAATAACTGTCATTTACTCAGACCCTAATGTTTGTCTAGTCCTGTCTTACTCATTTTGTACACTTAATTTATTCCTCAAACAGAGCTGTGCGTTAGGTATTTTTTTTAATACATTAGATATTATCATCCTTATTTTATGTAAGGGAGAACTTGACTTCAGAAAGTTGGGTTGGTTGCGTAGCCTAAACAGCTGGAAGAGACACCAGACCAGAACCCCTGAACCCTGGGGTTCTCTATTCTGGCGTCTGCATTCCCATGACAGCATGCTGGACTGAGGATTAGCAAATGTGTGCTCCTGTCCCGGATCTACTGCTAATGTGTGATCTCAGACAAGTCCTACACTTAACTAGCCTTGAATTTCGTCATCCTAGGAAAAAAAAGGAGGAAAAAACTAATAAGAGACCACGAAAAAGAAGCCAGTCACAGAAGATTGCATTCTGTGTTATATAAAATGTCATGTATGTGAAATTTCTAGAAAAGGCAAAAGTATACCAACAGAGAGTAGTTTGTTGGTTGCCTGAGGTTGGGGAGGCAGACTGACTCCCTAAAAGGAGGTGCCAGGGGAACTTTCTAGGGTTCCGGATGAGGGTGTTCTCATCCGGATGTGGTGATGGCTGCATAACTGTAGCTATTTACCAAAAATCATCTAACCAGACATTTGCAACAGGAGAATTTCCTGGTGTGTGAATTACATCTCAATACAGTTGTAAAAGCGGTTCCCAGGCATGTACTGCAGAGTGACTGCGAGAACGATTCTATAAACACTGTGTGGCGTTTCCATGACACGTAACTGTCATTGCTGCATCTTTATCAACAAATTGGTCTGCTTTTTTTTTTTAGTTTTTATTTAAATTCTCGTTAGTTAACATATATTTTCTGGTGTGCAATATAGTGATTCAACACTTCCATACATCACCCAGGGCTCATCATCAGGACAAGTCCCCTCCCTCATCTCCATCCTCTATCTCACCCATCACCACACCCACCTCCCCTCTGGTCACTGGCAGTTTGTTCTTGGTAGTTAGGAGTCTATTTCTTGGTTTGTTTGGCCTGCTTTTTGATGCACACATTTGAAGTTGGTAATTCTTGACAAATGTATACATCTACGTAACTGTGACTACAATCAAGATATGGGACATTTCCATCACCCCGAAAAGTTCCATTGTGTCCTTCCCAATCAACCGCTTTCCCACCACCCCTGCCCCCAGGCACCCAGATGTGCTCTCTGTCATTATAGATTAGATTCCATTTCATGAGAGCTCCATAAAACCAGAATCAGACAGTATGTCCTCTTTTGTGTCTGGCTTCTTTCACTAAGCATATCGTTTCTGAGATTCATCTGGGTTCTTGCATTTATTGGTAATTGGTTCTTTTTATCGCTGAGTAGTATTACATTACGTGGATGTATCGCAATTTGTTCCCAGCTATTATGAATAAAGCCATTATAAGCATCTATGTACAAATATTTTGTGGACTTTTATTTTTTATTTCTCTTGGGCAAATGCTTATACCTAAGATGAATTTGTTGGATAATATGGTAATTATATATTAACTTGCTATGAAAATACCTGTTTTCTAGAGTGACTGTCTCAGCTTGATTTCCACCAGCACTGCATGAGAGCTTTAGTAGTTCCACAACCTCTCCTACATTTAAGTATTGGTTTATTACTGTCATTTTTTTTAAGATTTTATTTATTTATTCATGAGAGACACAGAGAAAGAGAGAGAGGCAGAGACACAGGCAGAGGGAGAAGCAGGCTCCATGAGGGGAGTCTGACGTGGGACTCGATCCCGGGTCTCTAGGATCAGGCCCTGAGCCAAAGGCGACACTAAACCGCTGAACCATCCGGGGTGACCAACTGTTATTTTTATATTATTGACTTTATTTTTTAATAAGATTTTATTTATTTATTTATTTATTTATTTATTTATTTATTTATTTATTTATTTCAAAGAGAGAGAGCAAGCATGAGTGGGGTGGGGGACGGAGGGAAAAGCAGGCTCCCTGCGGTGTGGGGAGCCCTATACGGGGCTTGATCCTGGGACTCTGGATTATGACCTGAGCTGAAGGCAGATGCTTCACTGACTGAGCCACCCAGGCGCCCCTATATTATTGACTTTAATTTGACCCAAAGTTGGCATTGTTCTAACATGTATATCAACGGGGGTTTTTTCAATGAAATTTCTTGTTACAAAATTTTGAGTTTTTCTGAAAACAATAGGAAACATGACCCTACTTTTAAGCTCAGTGTGCAAATTAAGTATTCCTGGTTGTCATCAGTTAAGTAAAAATTTAAATAAATACTGCAGTTTAGCAATATTCTTTTACAAAAATTTCAATTGTATGCACTAAGTGGCACCAGCTGTCATTTTAAGTCAGAAATAAAAATGTTTTTTTTTTGTTTTGTTTTAGGAATAAAAGTTTAATTGAGCAAGTTGTGGATATTCCCATAAAGCAGAGTACGAACCAATTAGTCAATTGACGTGGGATTGGTTTTGGGAGGTTTGGCCCCATTATCTGGGCGAGATGGCATGTCATGCATGATGTTCCTTTGAATCAGGAAAGACAGACACATGAGAGGGTAAGGGACACACATCAATTAATTCTTGTGCCTAGACTTCTTCCTTTATTTTTGACATATTCACCTGGACCTTCGTGGCGCTAATCATAGGAAATAAAAAAATGTATTAAAACTGGCATTTCTTCTACCTTGAAAAGTATTGAGATGATGATAGGAAGAATGTTCTGAGGTAGAATCCGATAAGGTCTTCCTCCACAGGCTTTTAAAAAAAAAATCTCTTCTCATAAATTCTTCTAAGCTTTTACTGATAGGTCACCATTTTCAATGGAGGCAATTTCATTCCCCATGGGCATGAAAATTGGTTCTTGGTGGGGTGGAGGAGTGAGGGGTAAAAGAATTTTACTCTTTTTATGTGTAAAGCACATACATACATAACAGTACCTAATCAGATATAATAGTGTATCTGTGGTATCAAATTTCATGAGAGAGAGGATGATTAGGAAAAATATTCAAAAGGTTCTCTAGGGCTGTGAAGAAGAACAAAAGATTTAGAGACACTGGAATAGAGAAAGAACAAGAAAGGATAGATAAAACGTTTTAGGGTATTGATAAAGTCAAATGTCTTCCAGTGACTATGTGCATTTGGCCTGGGATTGATCCCTCAGAACCTCCCACAAGGTACTGCTTGGCCTGAAGTCATTAGCTTTGGAACAGGAAGGAAGAAACCTAAGATTCGTTTGTTTGTTGTTGTTTTAAAGATATTTATTTATTTATTTGACAGAGAGAGAGAGAGAAAGGGCACAAGCAGGGGGAGAGGCAGAGAAAGAGGGAGAAGCAGGCTCCCTGCTGCACAAGGAGCCCCATGCAGGGCTTGATCCCAGGACGGTGAGAACATGACCTGAGCTGAAGGCAGATGTTTAACCGACTGAGCCACCCAGGTGCCCAAAACCTAAGATTTGTTAAGAAATACTTGTAAATTGAAAATTTTCATTCTTTATCTCAAGAATATTGACATCTCATTTTTTAATAGATGAGGACATAAATGCTCAGCGAAATGGACACTTCCAAGTCCTACAGAGTTGGAAGGCACAGTTGACATTAAGTTCTGAGATAGTTTGATTTCAAGCCCAGGATTTCCTATGCCTTATATGATGGCTCCTGCTTGCTGGTGGGTGGGATGATGTCCCATCCAATTATCCCGAATTCACTGAAAATGGACTCAAGTGCCTGAGTCAGAAATTGATGGATTCTCACAGTTTAAATTCCAGAGATGACTAGCAGGTGGGGTGGAACTGTCGCTGAGGCATGTCAGGAGTTCTGTGTGGGTGTGGGTGGGGGAGGTGGCATGCTAGGGAGGCGGCAGCAGACTGGAGCTAAGAGGAATCCAAGAGGCTGGGCTAGAATAGAACCAGTCTCGGGATGCAGAGGACCCATTAGTCACAATCTTACATTCCTTTCCTTATTGGTCAGTGAGGAGAAGCATTCTGATCCAGACCAAAAGTTGAAGAGCCACGTGAGTTTTGGCGAGTTGCCTATTCTCTCTGCTTCACAGCAAAAAGTGGATTTTTTTGTTCTCCGTGTTCTCCATACTGCACTCCCAAGTCACACATGCATCGAGGAATAATCCCTGATTTCAAAAATAGAGCTATGGCCATATAACCACAATGAGCATGTAGACAGCTTTCTGCCTTGGCTTTTGTGCCTACTACTTAGTATAAACTTTTCGTATAAAATCTCCTACACACACTTAGAGTGAAATCTTTCATCTCTTTGGTGCTACCTGATATTATATATCTGCCTTATTTTATATTTCTGCTTTTCCTTTCCTTTGCCAGTGACAGGTTGCCATTTTAACTATGATTAATTCTATCCTTTGGGAAGAGTCCCTTAACCTTTACTTTTTTCTTGGAAGGACAAAAACCACATGTCTCCATCACCCACCACCCCAACATGTAGGCAAAATAAAAATCAAGTGCAAGCAAGACTGCTTGATTCCCTTGGTAGGGAAGAAGAGAGGCTAACAAACTCAGAGGCAAAAGGTGGAGGTTTTTACCCTTATGCTCATTCCCTTTTCTTTAAAAGAGACGTAATGCATGATGATTGCCTCATTCTGCTGTGACAATGTGTACAAAAAAAGAGAAACCTTAAAAAAACTTTGATATCACCCACAAGCCACGAGAAGCCATGATTGCTGTTATTTTATTATTAACCATATTAATTAGCCTAACATCTGTCCTGAAGGACAAATACCGAACATTTCGCAAGAGGTTATGGGTCACCTTACTCTGTGCTAGCCTGGAAATAAATCAGATGGAAAACAGGAAATAAATATTCTAAGGTATCATGGAATACAGCAGAGGCACCAGATAGCTATTACTAGTTATTTTGGATTCTCAAGGAAGACTTGAGGTACAAGGTCTACTGGAGTGGCATCTAGGAAAGCAGAGAAGAGGAGGAGCCACTTGGAAGGCTCTCTGCCATCCTCCTTTCCTTCCTCCACCTTATACTACAGCCTTCCCTTGAGCCTCCAGAGGCGGAGTGCAGTGACTGCTGGGTTAACACTTTGGCCTAGGCGGTTTCCTGTATAGAAGCACCGTGCTCTACGGAGCTTTACAGAGAGCTAACTGTGCTCTGGAGCCTACTGGGTGGGAGCTTGGTAGAGTGGGGAAGCTCTAGCTAGACGCCAAAAGTCTCAGTGTTACTTTAGTAAGTAGTTTAAATCCCTAGTCTCGGTTTATTTATTTTAAAAAGGTTGTAAAATTGAGGTAGACTTCATGTGCTATAATATCCCACACTTTTTAAAGTGTACAATTCAGGGGTGTCTTGCCTTGGTGGCTCAATCAGTTGAGCATGGCTCTTGGTTTCAGCTCCGATCATGATCTCAGGGTTATGGGATTGAGCAGTTCAGTGGGGAGTCTGCTTGAGGTTCTCTCCCTCTCCCTCTCCCTCTGCACCTCCGCCTCCCACACACTCTCTCCTCCTCTAAAATAAATAAATAAATAAATAAATAAATAAATAAATAAATATTAAAAAAAAACTGTACAATTCAATCGTTTTTAGGATATTTACAAGTTGTGCAACCATCAATGCTTTCTAATTCCAAAACCTTTTAATTACCCTAAACCGCCCCCCCCCCCAGATACTCATACCCATTAGCACTAATTTCCCTTTCCTCCCTCTTCTCGGGCTCTGGCAACTGCTAATCTGCTTTCTGCCTCAATGGACTTGCCTGTTCTAGACATTTCATATAAATTGAATCATATATGTGGCCTTTTGTCTTTGGCTTCTTTTACTTCGGACGATGTTCTCAAGGTTCATCTAGTTATAACATGTATCAATATTTCATTCCTTTTTGTGGCCAAAAATACTCCATTGTGGTTCTTGAGTTAGTCATTCAGTCATCTATTATTCTCACTCATCTTTCCCTGAACACCCATTGTGAACCAGCCTGGTCCTAGGCTCTCAGGGCACATTGATTCATATTTGTTAAATGAATAAATGAAGGCACACATTTATTACTTAGTATATACAAATAATTATGAGACCTCTGTGTCCCTTCAGTAAAAAAACAAAAAACAAAAAATAAGTTTAGGCTATAGATTATTTACGAATTTTTAAATTTTGGAAGTCTTTGTCCATTGAGATAAAGGAGCTAAGTACACCACCAACAGCCTTGTTGGAAGCATGCTTTTCTGTATTCGGTAGGGATTTTTCTTGTTGTAATCATTTTTTAAAAGGCATTAAAAATTCATCTGTTTTTTAAAATATGCAAAGATGAAAAAGAGAAAGGCAGAATTTATGACCCACTCTATTGCCTCAGGGCCTGGGTTATTTAGCCATTTGAGCAACTGGCACAATGTGATTTGGTACACATTTCTTCACACAATTGTACAATTGTGAGCAGGAAAAATTTAAAAACATTAGCCTTTATACATGGTACTGGCATTGCCAATTATTGTTGGCTTTTTGTTCTAAATTACATAGCACAGGGCATGAAGCAGAGCCCCAGAACCCTGGGCTCTTGTTTAGATTTTGCCTGGAGAGGTCTCTGGGAAGCTGGATAAGTGGAGGGAGGGAGGCTTGCCTCAGAGGCCAGAGGACTCTATGGGCAGGTGCACAGGGCTCTGGGCTCAGAAGGGCCCAGTCTTGGTGTAATGATTTATATAGCTATCTGGAAATTCTTAATAATTTTCAAACAAGAGGCCTTGTGAATGATGTAGCTGGTCTGGGAGGAAATGAACATTTGTTAAGTGTTAAGTCTACTCTGAACTGGCCACTTCGTCTAACCCCACAGCCCTTGTTTTAAAGTGTAATGTTTCTTTATTTCAGACAGGAGGGTTAGATTTATTCTCTAAGGTAGCTTCTAGGTCTAAAATTCTCTAATTGTGATCCTGGAAAATGTCCCAGGGAAGCATGCAGTTATACAACCTATCTCTTCTTTTTTCAGATGCATCTTAATGGTTCGGCAATCATCTTGGATCCAGTGTAGTTTTGTAACCTCCCTTCTGTGCCCCTATGCCCCCTTGGTGTTGTATGAATCTTTTTGGAACTGGGTTATATAGAGTAAAACTGATTTCTCTCTCTCCCACTGCTTTTTATGCTCCTTAAAATCAGGTACTTTGTCTTCACCAACTTGTAACTTGCAAAACCCTAAGTACTCAAAACTCCATAGAGCAGGTTAAGCGAATGGCTGGTTGAAGACTAAGGAGCCCATAAGATTTTTACTTTTGAACTTAATTATACCAGAGACTGTAAAATGCACTATGCTAGCAGGTTTTTGTGAAGAGACTGGAAAGTACTTCCTAAAAAAGCAAGATAGGGGCACCTGGATGGCTTGGTTGGTTAAGTCTACCTGCAGTGCAGGTCATGATCTCAGGGTCCTGGGATCCACCCCCACATCAGGCTCCCTGCTCAGCGGGGAGCCTGCTTTGCCCTGTCTTCTTTCCCACTTCTCCCACTGATGCTTTCTCTCTCTCTCATAAATAAATAAATTAATTAATAAATTAATTAATTAATATTTTTAAAAAAGGAAGATAGAAAGGGTTCAGTAGGGACATTTGTCAGTGCTTGCTGGTATTAGAGATGGGAAAAGCTAAGGCAAATGTTTGGCCCGTGACTGGGTGTGCAATAAGAAAAGCAGTTAGGACAACTTCCCAAATAACTGTAATTTAAAAGAACTATCACTTTAAAATTATATATATGTATATATAAATGTTTTATATATATATAATAAGAATATAATAAAAAGTAATACCTAACCATGTTGAAAAATAATCAGAAGGTAGAGAAAGGTATAGAATTAGAAAGTCAAAGTTTTCTTCACCCCAACCCATACTTTTATTTCCTAAAGATATACCCCTAGTATGAGTTTCATGAGTATCCTTCTGGAAATGCTTTAGAATAGTATATTTATACAATCTTGTTTTTACACAAATAGGATCCTTTTTTTTACATAGTTTGCTCTTTGTCTTTTCACGTAGTAACATTTCTTAGACTTTCTCCCACATTGGTACCTGTAGATCCTCCTTACTCTTTTCCAGGAGTGTATAGTATTTTACCATATAGGTCCAACACCATTAATGAAGTCCATCCCTTCTGATGAACATTTATGTTGTTTTCAATTTGCGGAAGTTACATAAAAGCACGATGAAGATCTTCACATAGGAATGGATCTGCAGGATGAATTCCTGCAGTGAAACTGCTTGAAGTCTCTGTGATTTGATATGAAGGAGAAGCTAATTCAGTACTCGACTCAGAGACGACATCGAATATACTTGTTCATTCTTGTCCTCCAACTGCTTCCAGAAATATTTTCCAATTGGTATGACTTTTTTTGTTAGAGCAATTCCTAGCTTTCAAAAAATAATTTCCAAACAATCAGCCTATACTTTTAAAAAGGCAGCTGAAATGTTCTACTTCACCAATGTGAAGAATCGAAGTAAGCTTATTTTTCCTCTCTAATACTTTTTTTTTTTTCCCCCAAAGACCAGTTCGGAGACTGGTATTGCTCTTATATTTATACAAATTCTTTTTCAAACTGTGCTGACACCATGGCTGATTTAGGGAGGGGGGCAGTTTCTGATTGTAGGTTATCTCTCCGCAGAACAATATGTGAGTTCCTCCAAACACCCCCTAGCCCAGCTCTAGCTCACCTTCCTAGCTCTCGTGAGGCTCAGTAAACTCTCTTTGAATGATAGGAATCCAATACATGTTTTATAGTTAATCATTTGTGCTGGGAATATAAAAAATTCTAGATACTAGAATTGTTCAGATTAAAGAGAAGATAGCATTTTAAATAAATGTTTTAATAATTCCCTTGTAGAGCTTTGGTCTAGATAATTTTCACTTAATCTTACTTGATTACAGAAAGCAATATAAAAAGTAAATCCAAACCAATTTTTTTTGGTAAATGCAATCAAATCTAGAGCATATGAAATAGTCCTGAACAAAATGACTTGACTTTTAAATATTTTGGGGTCTCGTTTCCTTGGTTTCTGTAGCTTGATAGTAACAATTAACTTTTTAAAAGTCCTTTGAAAAATTAGGATGCTCTCAGAATGTTCCTTGCTTCTTTTTTTAAAAAAAGATTTTATTTATTTATTCATGAGAAACACAGAGGGAGAGGCAGAGACACAGGCAGGGGAAGAAGCAGGCGCCTCACAGGGAGCCCGATGTGGGGACTCGATCCCCAGACCCCGGGATCATGACCTGAGCCCAAGGCAGACGCTCAACCGTTGAGCCACCCAGGCCTCCCTCCTCGCTTCTCTTTTGAAATTGAAAATTTGGGAGTCAATTATTGAGACTCTGCTTTTCAAAGCTCACCTTGTTACTTTATTTTGTGAAATCACAGCTGAGTGGCCTTGGGCAAGTCACTTCATCTTCCTGAGCCTTGGTTCTGCCATATGTAAAGCTAAGAGGATCTTGAAGGTCTATTCTGGTTCTAAAATCATATGACTCCATGGTGGGGGTGGGGATAGAGAGGTGTTGCAGAAGAGACAAGGTAAAAGGGGAAAGATTATGAGATGTGTCTCATGAGACTGATTCTTAAAGTTGATTAAGCATCTGAACAGATATTTCGCAGTTTGTGCTTGGATGTAAAGCCATATTTATTTTTGACACAGCTTCCTATCATTTCAGCTTGTAAACATTTTTGGCAGATTTACAGAGGTCTCCCAGGCATCAAAAATGCCACATATAGGACAGATTTTAAAAGGTACAGCTTGTAACAAATATAGAACCAAGGCATTCTTGCCTTTGTCTTATGACAGACTGTCTCATGGAATCCTTACACATGGATTGAATTGCTTTCAAGTATGCCAGTCAACAATAATAAGAAACAGAAATGCTGTGGCAGCGGCTGGGCCTCTAGTTACCCAGTGTCTGAGCTGAGAATTAATAAAGGGTGGAGCTGTTCAATGGCCCATGAGATTACTCTGTGTGTGTGTGTCTGTGTGTGCGTGCGTGTGTGTGTATATGCGTGCACATGCATGCATCCTCCTAAGTAGACTTTAAGCCATTCAAAGTTCCATATCTTTCTCTTTTATTCATTAATTTCTCGAGTGTTTACTATTTGTTCATGACTGGTGATAAGTTGTCAGTAGGGGAAACAAATATTGAATAAACAATCACACCAACACATAGATAATGATGAATTGTCATAATGCTAAGAAGGACAACAAAGGATATAATTAGAAACTTAAACAGAGTTACTCATTTAGATTATGGAATCAATGAAAGAAATCTCTGAGGAAGTAGATTATGGGGCCATGAGGCATGATCAAGAAGGAGTCAGGAGAAGATTTTGGATGGAGGCATAGACTAAAGCCTGAGGGAGTGAAGAGCTAGGGAGAATTTAAAAACAAATGAACAAATGAACCTAGTTGGGTCAAGCATCTAGAGAAGAGCATCAGGGAGGCTGGAAGGCTTATTAAGGGTTTGAATGTAATTATATTATTATTTTCATTGTTTATGTCATACCAGTTAGAGATATAACACAATCAGATTTGGGTTTTCAAAATCTCCCAGTGGTTGCTCTATAAAGAATCCCTTAAAAGTGACCAAGTGTGGATTCACGGAGATTTATGTTTGATGTAACAGTGCACATAAGGATGATGATGGCTTCAGTTAGACGACTGCAAAGGAGCTGGAGAGAAGTGGATAAGTCTTTGACATATCCACCAGGATAGAACCACCAGGACAATGTTTTAGCTCCTCTGGAATGTTTTCTAAAGATATTAGTTTACTTTGTTTTCACTACTCTAGTCGACTCTATAAAGAGGGAGAAGTATTTTTCCATTTCCCCTCAAGAAAAAAAGACCTCTATTTATGAAAGCTAAGGCAAACTGACGACGACACTCCAAAGGATTATCCAAGAGGTTGGAGGAGCTCCATGGGTTGGAGGAAACAGTGTGGGTGGGAAAGAGACTGGTATTTTTTGATACTTGAAGATGTGTGGAGGTGGGTGGTCTTATTAAATGTGTATTTACTCTAAAAAAAATATGGTGGGGGCCTAGTTCTGCTCCCATGTGGCTCATGGAGAATGGGTATATCTTTGATGGAGGCCATTGTGGAGGCTAATGGGGAAGGCCTTAATGAAAGGTCCCCAGCTCGTACCTTCTGCAGAGAAGAGAGGTAACCATGTTCAAATGGACACAGCACTTGGACACTATGGACTCCTAAATTTTCTAGTTAGGACACCATCCTCTTCTCATCCATTTCTAATTTCATATCCCCTTTGCAGGGGAGAGGAGCTCTTGAACATGGCTGAGACGCAATTTCCTATGACTGGAAGGTGGAGGCCTAAGCAGATTTGATTTAAAATAAATTAGTTAATGCAAGTATATCTGAGGGTAGATGAGCTACTCTTACTTATATACCTGACACTTATGGCATCTGAAACAAAAACCAGAGACAGGTTGTTACTGTTAATGATGATAGTGGCGGACAGCAGGCAGTTTATAGAATAGTATTGGCAAATCAACTTTGGGAAAATGTTACTGAAAAGAGGGCTGTGGCTGAAATAAAAATGGAAACAGCTGGAGAGCATGTGGTTCTCTTCACATCTGAGAGCCATCGAGAGCAATGGTAAGAGAGGCCTCCCATATGGTTCCACTCCTCAGTCAAGTGCTCCACAGCCCCTCTTCACATCTCATCTTCCAACACCAGATCAGAATAGGCAAGCCTTCAGCAAAGATGACAATGGTAAAGGTTGACCGAATGGCTTGCCATTCATGGATCAGGAACAGAGGTCTCAGTTTCATTCTGTGTATTAATGGCCCGTGTGGCTCCAGTTCAACCACTTTTCCTTTATAGAATAATTTAAGATGCAGTGAAACAGGGACTTCTACAATTTGGTGGCAATATGCATTATTTAATTTTTCTTGTATAAATAGCCTTAAAACGTGCATTTCCTCCCTTTTCCTCTTTGGAAATGAATCAATCATAATTTTGGTTAATTGCACACACATAGTCTTATTTTGTTTAATTGTTTACTTGCGAGCTTATTCATTTGTGATAAATCCTTAGAATGTACTGCTCAAAACAAATGCTCAGATCTTGATGATGACTGACATCTAACCATAGGTTCTCTGCATTTCGTCCTTCTGCTTCCCTCCTAAGTTAATTTGAATCTCATATTCATTACTCTGTGCCTTCGCTTTTGTATAAATTTTTGTAACATTTGTATTTCTAAAATTTTATTTTGTTTACACACACACATATATTGTGGGTATGTGTATTTAGCTTTCATGAACAATTTTTTTCATGTAATAATGTATTGCTAAGCTATCCATAGTGTTGCATGTTACTTTGATTCACTCATTTTGGCATCTGAATAATTTTGCATTTTTTTGTTTAAAGATGTTATTATTTATTCATGAGAATACACAGAGAGAAGACAGAGAGAGAGGCAGAGGCACAGGCGGAGGGAGAAGCAGGCTCCATGCAGGGAGCCCGATGTGGGACTCAATCTGGGATCTCCAGGGTCATGCCCTGGGATGAAGGCAGGCACTAAACCGCTGAGCCACCCGGGCTGCCCAATTTTGCTTTTTATATAGAACAGCTCATTCATGCCCTCTTTTTTCAATGGGCACCTGGGCTTTGTTCAGATTTTGCTGTCTTAACCAGAAAATCCCAATAGAAAATCGACAGAAGGTATAAACAGACATTCCAAGAGTAGAAAATACATATGGCTAATAAAAATATGAAATGATATTTAACACCAACAGAGATGAGGAAATATAAACCATGGTTATAATAAAATAACATTTGCTAACCCTTTGATAGATGACCATGGAAAAGTCTGACAGTACCAGGTATCAGAGAGGCTGTAGAGCCACAGCATCATGGACACGTTATTGGGGGAGTTTGAGTTGGCACAACTTTGGAAAACAGTTTTGTATTATCTCTTAAAGGAGAACATTCATCTACTCTATGATTAGGATGGCTATATATTGCCTAATCCAAGACACCTTTTGAGTAAAAAAAGGACATATAGGGTGAATCCCTGGGTCAACAGGAATTAACTAGAACTGACTTGAGGAAACAGAGACATATGGTCATTTATCTAAAACTCAGAAAGTCAACTCCCTCGACACAGACCACTGCATCTGCTCAGCAGGAATCCTATATAGAAATGCTCAGAGCAAATTTTTTCACATGAGCAAAATCCTGTGCATAGCCGTTCACTCAGCAAATGTGATATCTAGGAATTTACCATAAGGAAATGATACTAAGTACAAACATTTATCTATAATGCTATTCATCAAAGTATTTCTGTAATACTGAAAATCTGAAAACTCTTCAAATAGTGACAATGGGGATCCCTGGGTGGCGCAGCGGTTTGGCACCTGCCTTTGGCCCAGGGCGCGATCCTGGAGACCCGGGATCGAATCCCACGTTGGGCTCCCGGTGCATGGAGCCTGCTTCTCCTTCTGCCTGTGTCTCTGTCTCTCTCTCTCTCTCTCTCTGTGACTATCACAAATAAATAAAAAATTAAAAAAAAATTGTGACAATGCAGTCTTGGTTAAATGATTGTGGTACATTCGTAACATGAATCATTAGGCAGTCAGTTAAAACTCTATTACAGAGGAATATTTATGTAAAATGTTCATAATATATTAAGGGAAAAGCATATTACAAATAAGTATACTCAACATGACACCATTTAAAAATGAATATGTACATTTAAAAGGGACTGAGGATGCATCTTATAGCTTTAATAGTAGATATTGGTGGGCTTCCGGAAAATATTTAACCTTTAATTTTCTTCTCTATATTATTATGCTTCCTTGTAATAATCATGCACTTTTTAAACTACCTGTAAAAAGAAGCAAACCAAATGGAAAACAAATATATATATACCAGAGCACTGTTGGGGCTAGATGCTGTCCAGAGTGCCCTAGGTAGGCAGTCTTCCTTACTGCTCATCTCACCAAACAAAAGTTTGTACTACATCCATGAAAGGTTATCTTTCTTGGTCAAAACCCAGCCTAGGTGGCCACAAACATAAGTTAGTTCAGTGTCGCTATCTGTCTCCTTAATTAAATCAACTTACTGAGACAGTGCTGGTCCCTTAAGTAGTTGTGAAGAGACAGACCACTAATTATGTAAATCAGAAACTTGTAGAAGGCAAAGAGGAAACCTTTCAAGGACTTTGAACCTTGGTTTCCTATCAGAGGAGAGACATTTACTCAAGGGGTTTGAATTCACCTGCTTTAGTGGTCAGAAAGGAGGTGCTTGGAGCCTGCCTAGAGTTAAAGGGCAACAGAGCGAGTCCCCATAGTGCTGTGATAAGTGGAAGCCTCTCTCTTGGCCAGTCTCTAGGTGGAGAATGGCTTTTATTTCCCATAGGGGAGGCTGAACATTCAGGGCCAGGATGGGGGCTTTTCAGAATTATGAAAGTTCAGCGTCTGGCCTATTTCTGAGTAGAGACAAATATTAGGAAGCTAGGCTTCCACTTTCCAGTAGCTGACTGGGCTGAAACACCTCTGAGGTGATGGTGAGATCCATTTATTTACACTATTATTCATCAAAGTATTTTTATAATTTTGAAAATCTGGGAAGTAGATTTTGTTTGAAACTTCCTCCTCCCCATCCCTCCATCCCAATCAAGCTCCCCAAGATCATAAGACACTGTAACAGCTATGGTGGTGATGGAACTCCATTCCAAATTTCTGAGGTGACTTTTGGCTGGATAGACTCTGACTAACCAGATCATGGACTTCATAATATAGCAGTGGTGAGAATCAAAGAGGTTATTGTTTCCAAGATTTTTTAGGAACTCAGTCTTGCACTGTTCAGTTGGCTGAAGATAAGGGTCAAACAAAAATCCTCAAGGCACATAGCCCCCCAGTGATGGTAGCTTGGCTGATTCTGGCAGTTAGTAGTCATTTCCACATCATTTACCACTATTTATTGATCCATTCCCTATACGGGCAGACACTATATGAACTAAGCACATAATACACATTATCTCATGTAATTCTGCACAACCCTATAAGATAGGCTATCACCATTGACATTTACAGGGGGAAAAAATATCTCACTAAGGTTAGGTAACTTTTCCAAGTCCCTAGGCTAGTAAAGAAATTTGAACTCAGGATCACCTGAACCCAAAGCTGTATTCTCATTCACTATATAGTACATGACTTCCCATGTGTATACGCTGGGGTATTTCATTCTTTCTCCTTTTTTTTTATGGGAAATATACTTATAAGTACTTACAACAAAATGATTTTGTTACCATAGTCCCTAAAATCATTGAGATAGGAAGATATATGCAAATTGCCTAACCAAACATGAATGGGGTTTCTTTAATTGTTAGTTGACCAAGTGACTACCTAGTTCCCACAGGAAGTATATTATTATACCTTCTAAGAAAGAGGACTAATAAGGAGTTCTATCAAAGACAACTATCTTTTCTTCAAAGGAAATCCTAATCTGATGCCAGAATCTGATAGAACCTTGAACTACAGGCATAATTTGTTGTTTAGCAACAAATTTGTGAGGAGTATTGCTTTTCCAGCACTTAGTTCTAAAGCCTGCAGTAGGAATGAGGGAGAATAAGCTCAGTTTGTAAAAGGGTCACAAAGGGATTTGATGTGTGAACCCTGGTGTTACTTTCTTACCAATTTGACTCCAAGGAGGCACAGAATGTAAGGGAGCTCTTATAATGACACTTCTGAGCCCACAATCTTGCAATGCGTTCCCTCTCCCAACAAAGAAAGAAGAAGTCAATCCTATGTGTGTCTATTCTGGGTCCACTGGGTGCTTTCCCATAAGTTATCCTTTAATATTTCCACCATCCTTCTGGGGTAGGTCTCCCCATTTCAATGTTGTAGCCTCATCTCAGTCTCTTTTAAGAATAAAAGGTAGATTGATTGGAGAAATAAGAGTCAAAGAAGTGTTAGAGGGGCCTTTTCATTTAGGGAGTGTTAAACTGATGTAATTTAAAATGAAATTGACATATTCTTTCTCTTCCAGGCCTTTTCTACCTTTTGAAGCTGGAGGCCTTGACATTAAATAACAGGACGGATGCCCATGAGTTCTAGGGTCTACTTCAGACCTGGACTGAGTTTATCACTACATCTGTCTTAGTTTTCTGCCAGAGGAGAGTAGTCATGCAGATCTGCTCCCAAGGCATTCTTAAGACACAAAATGGCACCTATCCACATCACCACTTTGAAATTAAAAAGAAAAAAGGGTAATGATTCTCTCTGCTTGCTAGTTCCTTGCCTGAGTTCCTTTCTCTTATTCTTTAACCACATTTAAGGCTGAAATATCCTACCGACTCACTTCCTGGAAACTAGTGATCTGCTCGATTGAGAATGTAGGAGGTGACCATATAGGTTAAAACGAGGAACTTCCTTGTGACCAGGGACCTTGGCCCATTTGCCATTCATGCTGCCTTTCCAGTCTTTGCCAGATTACAGAATTCTTTACCCTCTATTTTTAACATATTTATTGACGAATTTACTGCTTTATTCTCAAAGGCTTATTTTGGGGCCTACAACGTCTATGTTTGTTTAAAAACTGTAGAAAAAGTATTTGGTCTATCTTCAACTTGCTGTTTTATTTTAGAGAAATATGCAATCGGGCTGGGTCCAGCCGAGAATAGCCTGGGTGGGCTGCCAGCGGCTCTACCCTGGGGTGGTCCTTTCTTTTTTGGCTGTGGCTGTGGAATGCTTTTCCTTTCTCTCACGGGGGGCTGTGTCTTCTCTGAGGCAAAGGTGGACCAGAAGGGAAATGGCAGGGTCAACAGCAGAGCCCCAGAGAGCAAAGGAGAGAAAATCGGAGTCAGCTCAAGCCACTAGCATGTCTTTGAAAATCTGTGGAAGCAAAGCAGCACTACAGTTCTACCTTAGAGATGCTCCAGTCTGTGGCAGGTGCTGGGTCATGGTCACACACCATGCATAGTCAGAAAGAACGTCCGTGGATGACACAGTGGAGAGAGTGTCCTCATGTCCAGCCTTGAAACTCAAGTGCAAAAATATTACTCAAAGAGAAAGAAGAATCTTTCACTTATTAAGACCATTTGATTTGAAATGAACTATTCTTTAAAGAAATTCTGACCGTATAGTCTGCTTTAGAGAATATAGTAAATACTCCAAAACGGTGAATGATTGAACTGTTTAGATAAAGAACACATTCACCTTGAACAACGTGAGATCATGTGGATAAGAATTACACACTGGAGTTTCTCAGGTATTACATGGAGTACTCACCGAAGGGCCCAATAGACACCACAAATACCAAGAAAACAGGAGAACTGGGATATTACTGAGGAATGGGAGGAGAGCTGTAATCTTAGGTATGATACCCCGATGAATGGTGTCTTCTCTTCCCCATGCTGATTTGCATCAGGTCACTGATTGTACCTATCGTGGATATTATCTACCTATACAATACATCAAAGGGTTATTGTTCTATTCATATCTTTTCCTCTGGCCCTAGGAGAACTCTTTGTTTTTGTTTTTAAGATTTTATTTATTTATTTATTTGAGAGAGAGAGAGAGAGAGAGAGAGAGAGAGAACGAGCAGGGGAAGGGCAGAGTGAGAGGGAGAAGCAGATTCCCCACTGAGCAGGAGCCAAACGTAGGGCTCAATCCCAGGACCCTGGCCAGGATCATGACCTGAACCGAAGGCAGACATTTAACCAACTGAGTCACCCAGGCACCTCTCAGGAGAACTCTTAATGGTATTTACTTCCAATGTTTTCTTTATTCCATTTCTGAGACAACTCTCTGTGAAGACACTTAGTGGATATAGGAGCCTGGCTTCTTTTGAGCAATTCTTTAAAATGGGAAAGCATTTGTCAAGGATCAACTAACTATCTTCTAGGGAAATGGTTCTTAAAGTTTGGTTCTTTTATCAGCAGCAGCATCATCACTTGGAAACATGCTAGAAATACAAATTCTTACACACCAGTCCATACCTATGTGAATCAGAAACTCTGGGAGCACAGGTCAGCATTCCATGTTTCAACAAGTCCTCCAGGTGATTCTGAGACCACTCTCCTAGGACATGTTGGGCTGTGATATACTTGGGGATGTTTTTAATTGAAATCTAGTAGTGGGAGAAACAATCACATGTGTCAGGGGCCCGTTGATATGTTCTCTTTGGTCAGCTCATGTATTTTCTTTTCCTCTGTCCTTACCAGGAGGAACTGCCAGGTTATTTCTATTGAAACAAAAGCTGAGGTTTCATAATGTGGGAGTCTGAGGGCTTAGTGCTGTATAATGTTAGACTCTTGCCCCAGCTGTTTACAGGCTCTAAGAGGCAAATCTTATAAATATCTCTGCAAAAGCCAGCTTTTAGACCCCATGAACGACTTCCTAGCCATCGCTCGAATCAGCGCACTTTGCCATTACAATTACACACTAAAATATGATCACTTGTCAATGTGACCCTTCCTTAAAAGAAAATGTGCCTTTAGTGAGCAGGTAATTAAAGCATAGACAGGACATCACATTGGGTTTTATTTATATCATATTAAGAAAAAAGAGTCAACATCATGGAAAATGTCCACAGAAGGTAATTATCAGGAGGGATTTATGAAGGTTGTTTGTGGTTTGGTTGATGGAGACTCTAGAGGCATCTTAAACAGGCAGTTGTAATTGAGTCTCTGACTTAAGCCTTGGGGGCATTGCTCAGCACTTGTCTTTACACAACTACTGGTTAGCCCTGGGGAATTGGGTTTGATAGACTAGTCTTCCTTTTGATTTAGGAGTATGCACAAGATATAAAGCTGGAAGAGTCTTTAGATATCATCTAGACTGATCGTTTAGAGACTTGGATAAAAGATACATGTCTCTGCACCTACAGCAATTAGACACTCAACACAGTTATCACATTGTATTGTAATTGTTAGTCTACTAAGCTGTCATCACTACTACACTGATATCTTTGAGAGTGCAGACTTCATTTTAGTCATCTTTGAATCTCTGGTAGTTAACATAGTGTCTGGTCCAAAACAGGTTCTTAATTAATTAATTAATTTTTATGAATAATGAATGTATGAATCTTAGGTTTAACCTCTGGATTTGCTACCCAGGTGCCCCATGGATTTCCATTTAGAAACTTGATTATATAGTTTATCTCACCTATTTATTAAACCTAAAATTATAGTATATAGACTTAGAACAAGCCCTTAGATCATAAACTAATGATATTTTATTTCATTTCTCTCATTTTAGAATGACAACTCTAGCCCAGGAAAGAGAAGTGATGTGTTTAAGGTTCTACTGTTTATTCCTGGGTGGTAGGTCCTGGGCTAGAACAGCAATGCCCTAAATTAGCACTTGTGCCCCTTAACAGTTTAAGCCATTTTTAGTTTAAGCCATTTAAAGAACTCAGACCTAATGTTTTGAAGGGAACAGGATTATTTATTAAGCCATTTTCCTCAGGCAGGTCAAACATATTCCAGAATTGTAAAGTCTTAGATTTATGAAGGCGTCTTAAAGATCTTTGGCCCAACATCCCATGTAGGCAAGGATCTCCTTACAAACTTCCCATCAGGATGGCATTTAGTCATTGTTTGAACACTTTAAGTAGTGGGAATATCAATAAATCTTCTTGAACAGATCTGAGAGAAAATTCTTCCCTTTAAGTGAAATGAGCGTTGCTGTACATTCCAATGCACTAAGTGCAGATATCTACAAATACATGGAATGAATCTAGTACCTCTTCAAAGCAATCGTTCTTAAATCTGAATATAATTTTCATCAACTTTAATTTCTCCTCCAAACAAAATATTCCTTGGTTTGTTCTTCAAAAGACAGGGTTTCCAGAATCACCCCATTCCGGTTGCCCTTCCCTGACTCTCCTCAACTTACCAATATTCCAGTTTAGATGTAAAACACAGAATGAATTATTTTAAGTATAATTAGCATTTACTTCCTTTTTTGTGTGTCCTAGATTTTTATTAAGGAAGTTTAAAACTGTGTTAATTTGTCTGCCTCATGGCTGCTTCTTACTATATTTTAGATCAGTTAAAAACTTTATTTTTTTTTTGAGAGGACAAGAAAAGAGTCCTATTATATTCAATATTCATAAATAAGATCTAGATGGATTAAAAAGTCTGAATGAAAAATAAAAGTACTAGAGGAAAATATTTTATTTGGAGATTTGAGGACATATTCTAAGCATGACTTCCAAAGATATAAATCACATAGGAAAGACTGCTATCTTTTTTTATCTAATGGCAAAAAATCATAAATAGTATAAAAACTATAAACTGAAAAATACATTTGTGAAATACATGATAAAGGTTAGTAGACTTAATATCTCAAGAATCCATGTGAATTGACTAAAACAGACACGAGAAAAAGGTCATGAACAATTGAGTAACAAAGAAATGAAATGGCCTTCAAACATGTGATGAAATATTCAAACAAAATAGCTACTAAACATGTTGGCAAAATTAGACCGGCAAATGTGAAAATAGCCAATATCTTGTGTAGAAAAGTATCTGACAAAACAGAATTTCTTGCACACAGCTGGTGGGACTGTATATTTGTAGTACTTATTTTAGTATAATTTAAAAATATATGATAAAAATCCAATAATGCAATAACTGTTTTTCCTATAATAACCGTTTTCTAAATTTATCCTAAGTAAATATCAGATATGCACAGTGTCATCATGACATTAATTGTAATATAATAGGAAAAATAAATCCTAAAAATAGGGGATTGGCTCAGTAATGAATGCAATGTCCAAATGGTGAACTATTATTATCCTGCAGTGTAAAACTGATATTGTAGTAATATATTTACTTTACAGTATAATAAAGTAAACCAGGATGTTATAAAATAGAGTGCCACAAACACACTTCTTCTTACCCTTGTGTTCAGAAATACTAGTTTTATCAGACAAAATAAGTTAGGTTTTGCTGCAGTAACAAAGACTCTCCAAATCTCAGTGACTAAATACAACCAGAGATTAGTTCTTGCATATGCTATGTCCCAATGCACGCCATCCCATTCACTCAGAAACACAGACAGATGGAGGCTCCAGAAGCTTCCATTACCACTGAGATAGGAATTAAGGATAGGACAACTTGCACAAGCTGCATGGCATTTCTATTTTAGTGTTAAAAGAAAATCATAAGGCCATGTTTCATGTCAAAGGCAGGAAGGAAGTGCAATCTTACCATGCATTTGAAGGAAAACTAATTTTTTTTGACAGTTCTAATAACTACCACACTGACAGCTTTTCCTTCTATTTGCTTGTTTGCATTTTCTGACAGTTCTAAGACAGCATATAGAATACTTGATTACTAAAAATTAATGTTCAGACATGTGTCCTTAATCATAAGTTTGTGGAATGTTAGTGATTATATTTATTGCCTGTTAAAATATTTCTCAATCTTGATCTTGATTCCATTAACCAACATATTTTCCCTCCTGGTTTCATGCTTTTGGCAGTTTTGAAAAAATGTCATCTAAACCATCATCAACATGATACTGGGCAGAATGAACACTATGACATGTTAGAGAAACTACTTCTTCCAAAGGACATGGATGCACTAAATTATTCCCCAGTGTTTGTTCATTCAACTCCTAAGCCACCCCCTATTTATTTTCATATAATTCTCAGTTTACCATCTGGTTCTTAAAAGGATATAATAACAAAGTTTGCCAGAGCTTTTCTGAATATTGAATTCCTCTTTGGTAGTCACCTGACATTGTCTTAAGTCGGACAAAACTTGATTTTAACCAAGCTCCTTTGGAACAAAGGTAAGGTATTCTGACCCAATGGTCCACAAATTGGCTATTGAATGCTCAGTTCTAGAATCTTGCTAAGGACCAATAGCTTGTTAATCTAAATCAGAAGGACATTTGTCTGTTTCTGGAGTGCAGGTATATTCATACTTATGCATGTTTTTCTCCCTGGGCTTTCTCTGATTGATCCCAAGTTTGTTCTGATCTGAACTTGGAGACTTGAATGCAATTATAGGAGATGTTTTATCTTTTCTCCTAACCTTGCTTATGCTCCAGTCCCTTCCTAGCAATGCTTGTTCTACGTCAAGTTAAAGTACTTGTCGCTAAGAAGAGTAGAAGTAAACTCCAAAGCAAAGTGGACATTTTAGATGTAATTGCTGTTGAGCCTACCCATTTGAGAGGGAAGTATTTTATGTGAAGGTAGTCAAGAGTTGGCTCCTCTGTGATTACCCAATTATGCATATTCATTGGAGGACTCCTGAAACCTCCTTCTGTACAGTCAGGGTTTTCCCATGACCTTGAGGCTGAAGTCACAGACCTCAGAACTCCCGCAAGCACTGTTTCTAGAAATAAACATGTAAAGCAAGACTTCTCAGAATGCTGAAGTACAGAAAGCTCTTAAATTTTAGAAAGTACTGTCCTGGAAGAATTGCTGGGTCAGAGGGGAATAAAGAGAGATATAGAACTAAGAAGAAAAACAAAAACCAAAACTGGAGGTAAGATGAAATTATATGTGACGTAAGGTTAGTATGTAAAGACTAATTCAAATTATGCAAATAATATGCAAACACACACACAGTCAAACCTAAAGAAAGGGGCACTGTGTATAACAATATTTTAAAATTTATCTTCTTTCTGAATAGACTGAGAGCGAAAACAAGGCTCTATGCACCATCTTGTATGTGATAAGCACCCGTCCAAAACGTTGTGGAAAGTAGAGAGGATCATTGCCCTCATGGAGTTTACCATTGATCAGAGAGGCAGGCAATCACTACGCAGGAGCAGAAGTGTGATGAGTAGTCTGTAGGATCTCTACCTGGCACTACAGATGGTCTGGCAGTTCACCTAGTTTAAAGGGAAGTAGGGAGGGTCAAGGAAGGCTGTCTGGCAAAAATGATGTTTAAACTGAAACCAAAATGATAAGCAAGGATTAGCCATGGTAAAGAGGAAGGTGGAGAGCATCCCAGATTGAGGAATAATAATAAGGACAAAAACATAAAAAATTAACTATAAAAGATTGAACTTGAGCTCTTCATTCAAAGAGTGGTCAACATTTCTGTGGGTCATGCAGGCACAGAGCACCCCTCTTTCCACTCTCACTTTGCATTTTCCAGCTGGGAAACATGGCCTATGAAACCAGCTCAAGCTTTGATATAGTTGCCAGGAACCTAACGTTCTTTCTAAGACTGACCATTTAATTTGGAATAGGTTTCATACATACTAGATCATTTTTAGTAGAAATCTGGACATTTGCTATCTAGTGCAAGGGCAGTGATTGTCTTGCTCCACATTCTATTATTGTTGTCATTTGGATGCTAAAGTGACTAGTTTTATAGTCTGTCTTTCTTCTTTAAATCTTCTCACCCTATCTTGCCCCCAGCCTTGGATCCTGTCCCATTCCTGGGATACTAAATGAGTAAACTGAGTTTTTGCCTGAGAGAGATAGAACGAAGTCATTGCTTCCTTGCCTGATAAATTCAGAATAGGCGTGCTGCATCATGGCCCTTTGACTGGGGTAATTTGGTGCTAGAAGCAATACTGCCTCTGTCTACAGCGCCACCTCATACTTCAAATACAGAAGACTATATTTCATGTGCACCAAAATGAAGACCGAGAAAAGCAAAGTTTTTTGGATTCTTTCCTAGATTAAAAAAAAAACAAAAAAAAAAAACAATTCCCAAAACTTCTTTGCTTAAGATTTTGGGATTTCAGAGTGTGGGGAGAAAGGAATGCATCTGCATAGCTGAAGGCTGAAGAAAATTCTTGCTTTTAAGTTGAGTCATATTTGGAAAACTAATGATCATTTCTACCATCCACAGGAGCCCATTCTTTCTGTGAATGTTTACAGAGGAGAATTCAATTGTGTTTTGCTAAATACATTTAGAAAGTAGAACTAAAGCATCTTAGAAGAAGGGGCTTTCGGGGTGAGGCTACTGTTTGAGGAGATCCTAATAAAACTCTCATTTAAGTTCAGTACTGAGGCACAATATGAGTGTTCCAAAATCTCTTGGCAACCTTGCTTAGAAAGGCCCTTAATACAGAGTTTGTTACAAAATTTGGAGAAAAGGGAGAAGGATAGAGAAGGATGAGAGGCACGTGGGCTGGAGCTGTGAGAAAGAAGTTTCTTTGGGAGTGTCAAATCAGTTTGGGAAAAGGAAAGCCATGGAAAGAGACAAAGAAATTTAAAGTGATCACCATGGTCAACAGATTCCCTCTATAGTTCTTCAGAAATAATTAAGAAGTTATATTTTGAACTTCTTTCTAGCAATTAGATTTTTCTTTAAGTGTGATGTTAGTTTGTTACTTGGCCACTAGGATTTTAGCTTGAATTTCAAAAGCTGAAAAATTCCTTCAGAGCAAATTCCATACATTATGGTGGTGACAGATATGATGCCAGTGGAAAGATTCTAAGGTACTACACAAATATATAAAAATGATTACTCAGTCATTAATCAAGTACCTACTAAACATCTACTATGTGTACAGCTCTGTACTTGGTCCAGGGGTAAACCAAGATTCAGTATGCTGTAAAAGAACAGTCTATTTTTAAAGATACATTCAGTTAATATACTGACACATTAAAATGACTGCAACTATCCCCTATAGATTTTGTCTCTACTTCAGATGCTATTGCTACAATTGAGTTCATCCCTTTGCTATCAAAGCTACCAGTCTGCCATAGCTCATCATCGTTTACCTGAAGAATCTCTATGAGATGAGAGTCTGGGCAACCTGAGTTAGAATGATTGAAGGTTCTTTCCTCTTAGCATGATGCTGTTCAGTATGATTCTGAAATGCTGTGTTTTTTAATAACATATAGCATAAAGTCAACATTTGAGAACTCACTGTGACAAATATCTGACTTATAAATAGAATTTGGGTCCACATTTTGTAAACTAGACACATGATAGAACCTTGACCCATGACTCCACTTATAAAGTCTGCAGAAGGAGTTGGGCATGAAGTAGCTAAATGTGGGGACATATGTCCAATCTTTCATTGGCCACAGCTGATTGGATTACTTACCCTAAGTAAGTCCATGTATATGATGATCAGGGACCTACATAACTAAGGCAAAAAGAGGATTTGGGTCAGAGCCCTTCAATTTTGGTAAAAGTAGAAATATCATGTGATCAGTAATTCCACTATTGGCTATTTATCCAAAGAAAACAGAAGCACTGATTGGAAAAGATACATGCACCCGTATGTTTGTTGCAGCATTATTTACAATAGCCAAGATATGGAAGTGTCCATTGATAGACAAATGGATAAGGGAATGTGGTATATACAAAAAAAAAAAAAAAGAAATGTGGTATACACATAGATATATTCAATGAAATATGATGCAGCCATAAAAAAGATGAGATTGTGCCATTTGTGACAACATGGATGGACCTAGATGGTATTACACTAAGTGAAATAAGTCAGACTGAGAAAGATAAATGCCATGTGATTCCACTTCTAAGAGAATTCTTAAAAGAGAGAGAGAGAGAGAGAGAGAGAGAATAAACAAATATAAAGCAGAATCAGGCCTATAAATATGGAGAAAAAACTGATGGCTGCCAGAGGGCAGGGGGAGGGGTGAGCAAAATGTATGAAAAGGAGGGGAATATATAGGCTTCCAGCTATGGAATGAATGTGAATAAGTCATGAGAATAAAAAGCACTGTATAATGAATATAGTCAATGATATTATATATTTTTTAAGGTTTTATTTATTTATTCTTGAGAGACAGAGAGAGAGAGAGAGAGAGAGAGACAGGCAGAGGGAGAAGCAGGCTCCATGCAGGGAGCCCAATGTGGGACTTGATCCTGGGACTCCAGGATCACGCCCTGGACCAAAGGCAGGTGCTAAACCACTGAGCCACCTGGGCTGCCCCAGTCAATGATATTATAAAGTAGTAAGTGAGACAGACTGTAGCTACACTTGTAGTGAAGGTAGTGTAATATATAAAGTCAGTCAAATCACTAGGTTGTTTACCTGGAACTAATGTAACATTCTGTGTGTCAACTATACTCAAATAAATAGAATAGAATAGAATAGAATAGAATAGAATAGAATAGAATAGAATAGAACAGACTACCAATCTGGGGAACCTGAAAGTTTGTGGATGAGTAATTGGTGAAAACTGAAGCAGAAAGGTCATATACACATCGGGTGTTCTCAAAGTGTGGTCCCTCAACCAGGAATACCAGCACGACCTAGAAACTTGCTAGTGCTCCCCCAGACCTACTGAATCAGAAAGTCTGTGAGGAGGGCTCAGCAATCTGAGTTTTATAAGCTCTTCAGGTGCAAGTCGCCAAAGAGAGGCTGTATGGCTGTCCTAATGGACAACACAGGAGCTAAAGAGAGTTCCTGGGGAACTCTGTAAGCCAAGGAAAACTGTAGGTAAAGGAGGATGGATCCGATGACAGAAGAGAACTGGGAGAAATCCTGGGGAGAAATCTTGATCTCCACAGATCCTTCAGTCCCAGTTTTTGCTAGGTCATATCCATGTAACAATTGTCATGCTTGTTTTATGGATTCAGAATGGATTCAGGCTTCTCAGAACCGATTAGGCCTGTTTTGAGCCCTGCGTAGTAAGTAGAGATGCTGTGTACAAGGTACTCTAAGGCCATGGATGTCATAATGAGAGCGGAAGTGTATTCCATGTAAGAGCTGGAGTTGTCTTCCAATTTCATTGAAACTGTGGTCAAGTGCAGCGTTCTAGGAAGGGCAGTTTCAGTCCTGACTCCAGCTTGGACACTTGACATCTTTTCTGTAATCCTTAGTACAGCCCAGTGAAGTGGATCCATAACAGCATCTGTATTAGTTTGCTAGGGCTCCCATCACCAAGTACCACCAACCGGGTGGCTTAATCAACAGAAATTTATGTTCTCATAGTTGTGGAGGCTAGAAGCCTGAAATCCAGATGCTGGCAAAGCTGGTTCCTTTTTAGTGAGAAAAGGGTCTGTTCCCTCCATCCCTCTGTCCTGGACTTGTATATGTTCACATGGTGTTTTCTCTCTATATGTACCCATGTTGAAATTTCCCCATTCTGCAAGGGATCAGTCATATTGGTGTCGACCCACCCTATGGACCTCATTTTACCTTGATTAGATTTGTTAAGACCTTATTTCCAAATAAGGTCACATTTGGAGGTACTGTGAGTTAGGACTTTGGCAAATGAATCTGAGGGGCAGTACATAGCTTAACCCTATTTTCAAGATGAGGGGTTATGTGACTCTCTCAGGGAAGTAGTTTGGTTGCATGATGGCATGCAAACCCACAGCTCTCCACAAGACTCTGCTGACTCCTATGCTTTTAAATATCCTTTCTAGGACTCATCAAGTGGTCTGGATTCACCAGAAGCTAGTCCATTTACCAGAAAAAGCTGGGGTGAGGGCCAGGCAATGATGTAGAACACCTAACATCTACACCAGGATAAAAATCTGTGTTTCACATCTGAAACTACTTGAAGGATTTAGCACCTCTGATTTTTGTCCCATAGAGTAGTGCCGTATATTCCTTGGAGGGGGATCAGATGAATTCAGCTGACGCGATAGGACTCTTAATTCTTTTCTATTGTGTTAAACAGATGGCATCAAACAGCAAGTTGAGAATATGATGCATGTGAGGATTACCACAAGCCAGCATCCTTTTGAAGAAAAAAAGAAATGTGGAAAGCCATCGAAAGAAATCACATAAAGATGAACAGAGAAGGAAAGTACTGTTTCTGGTAATCTGGAACCAGAGCCCCTTTGGCTTTTCTGTTCTTCTAAATATTTGCATTTGTGAGGAGAGTGGTCTGATTTATGATACCATACTAAATGTCCCTTTGTTAGAAAACAAAAGAAAAGAAATACTGTAAATGCTGAGACTAAGTTTTAGAGCTGGCTCTTAACTTCAAATTAGATTCTGAGAATTTTGGGTTATTTTATAGGGAAGAAAAAGGGAGAAAAGCCTAAATCCTTATTTAGAAAAACATAATGGCTCCATTTTAATAATGAGTTCCTTATTACTGTTGCATGGTAGAGATATCTCACTAGCAAGAACCACTGTGTTTATAGAGGAGTCAGTTTCTCAGAACTTCCAATGGGATGTGATGCTGCCTCTGCCAAAGCCTTTTGGTCTAGGCTTCCTGTGTCATTGCATGAGACTGCCTCTTGGCTTAACTTTCTGTCTTTCCTTTTTTATGCCTTTTGGAGTTTTTTGGGGGGGTTTTGGTTCCTAAACCGTATGCACTTTCCAAATTTTCTTAGCTTGACCATAAGCTTTAAAGCTAAGAATCTATCTTCTATTTCCTTTGCAATGTACTTAAGTGTCTTTAGCATAAGCTCCTTTGGATGGAATGCATCCCTATCTTTGAGAAAGATTAGAAAGGAGTAAGTATAATCATTACCATTGGCTCCAGGGCCAGTTGCCAAATGTAAAGGCAACGCGTGTGGTTAAACTTCCCCATAATTAAGAAAAGGTGAAGGTTCTACGCAACATCAAGGGTGAACTGTGGCTATTTTGTACTCATATGCTGGCCTAGATTCTTTGAGTTTTACATCCAGGTGTATGAATCATTATAAATATCCTCTTTCATATTTTCTAACATAGGGTGCAGTTGATTCAGTATTTGGCAGGGAAAGATTTACCCTCAGGAAGCTGGACTTTCCAGAATGCCGGTGGGAGATCCCAACTGGATCAACTTGGAGGTTGAGGCATAATGGAGGAATGTGAACTAAGATAGTAAATTAATATTTGGCTCGTTATATAGATATAAAAGCCCATAAATCATAACTGCTTTGGAAATATGGTATAAGAGTAGAAAGGGACTTTCCAGAATTTGAAATGTTGACCTATCCACCATACTATAGAAAGAGCTTTTGCTTTTCCATCTTCTTCCTTTTCCTATTCTCTTTCCTCCCTACTCCCACTTGATTGACAAAGATTTAGAATAAAATGCAGGAAAGTTTATATAACAACGGGGATTCTTGCCCAGATCCATCAACATTCCAACTGTTAGGTAACTCCCCCGTCTATGTTTAAATACAGCCTGTTCTTCAAGAGTGACTTCTCAAATAGCAGTCACCGGGGTTTCTCATTCTAGTTACTCATGTGGCTTGGCCCAGGAGCTTTTTCTGTGCTGTTGCACTATGCTTCAGGATCTCCTGCCGTTGGCATTGCTGTGGGGGAGTTCAGTATCTCTGCAACAGAGCTAACTATGTCCCAGAGTTTGCACTGACAGCTCTGAGAATTTTTCAGGGCAAATTTTATAGCAAAGCAATGAGGCATACTTAAACACCTTATATGAGAAATGAGTGTCCATTTCATAAAGTCGGTGTGAATTCTGGGTTCTCATTAATTTGGCAATAAGTAATAAATGGGTTCCTAAACTTGCAACTGTAGAAAAATACGAGAATTCTGCTAATTTCTTGGCTAGCGAAAAACACATCTAAAATAATTATCCTCTGGGTCAAATTTCAAGCCAAAATTTGATTATACTCAGTTTTATAAGGACTTTTTTTTTTTTCTTATCCTCCTCTACCTTCAGGATAAACCAGATTTCATGCATATGAATTGCATGACATTAAAAAAAATGTATAGTTACAAGAAGGTCTGCAGGACGCTGCCAAAAATCTGCCAAATCTGTCATTTAGGAGTTTCCCAGCCCCCTTCCTTCCAAGACCTTTCTTTGCCACCATCGTGCTCCGGGCTAAAGCAAATTCAGGTCACACCTTCAGCCCTCACATTCTGCATCTTCAACCCCTACTTCTTGACTCACTCACTGGTCTTTCTAGACTGTCATCTACATGCCCTTCCATGTGATTTGCTTCCAGGGTTACTCATCTTTTTAATCTCCAGGGGGGAAGAGATTAGGCCTGGGTTCTTGAAGCCTGTTTCCTAAGGGTGAGGACACACCATGCATCTGCAAGATAATAGGCTGAGCCACCTCCCTTTGATCTAGCTGCTCCTCTGCTCCAGCTGTAAATAGTGGGGATGCTGTATCTACTCATAAGGTTGTTGGGAGGGCGATGTGTCGCCTGATGAAGCCACCAGGGCAGCCTGTTGCCATAGTCAGTGCTCGATAATTGATAGCTACCATTCTCATAATTGTTAGGAATTGTTAGGAGTACAACCTTCTACTTTATACCACACATAGCACTATCAAATATAAATCTTGATCTGCTTCTCCTGCTCCTGCAACCCCCTCCCTGTGGCCTGTCCTCGTATGGGCCGCAGGCATCGGCAGTGTTTTCCCATTTCCAGGCCATCCACTGTGCTGGTTTCTGAGCCGGATCCTTGCTGAACTGGAGAGTGAAACCACACCCGAGCTGTGGAGTCAATACGAGAGCTGGAGAATGAAAATATTTCTCCTAGGGCTAGATTTGGCAAAACCCTCTGTTTAAATTAAAAACACCATGAAGTTTGGGCCTTATAACTTGACAGTGTTCTTTGAAATAAAGAGAAGTTAACAGGGAAAAGAATGTGCCAGAGTGAGGATATACACATGACTGCAGTTATTTCAAGTCAGCTCTCTTGCAGCTTCTCTTTTCTTTTTAAAGATGAAAACAGAAAAAAGCCCTGAAAACCCCCCAAGAGCCCCCCCCCCCCGGAGGGGGGGCAGTGCCCTTTCCCAGGACCCCGTAATCCCCCCCATATTCGGATCCTGGCACTTCCTCAGTCAGCACATCTCGAGCCAGATGTGCCAAACCACTCAGCACTCTCAACCCGAGTGTTTTCCTGTCCGATCTCCACTAGTTTCCTGGAGACAGAGAGCTCGTTAGCACCAGGCCTCGTGATCGCGTTTGTTTGTTTCTTTCTGACTTTATTAATTTCCGAACCCACTAGCGCATCCCTGCGGGGCCACCAGTCAGGGCGTGACTCTGCAGGGGAGCGAGTTTGGAGGAACACCTGCAGTGGATCCCATTCCTGCAATGGGCCCTCCTGCCAGATGTGGCCCAGCCCCCCCCCCCCGAGCCTCCCTGGGGGTCCCGGAGCAGAACCCCGGGGGTGCTCCATAGGGAGGCAGCTGTGGCCAGGCAGGAGCAGCTGTCCCAGGCACTGGCCTTCCTTCTCTGCTGAAACCTGTGCTCCTGTGCCCTCGAAGCAGCAATATGCAGAGAGCCGTGCCCTCCTGGTGCCTCTGGCCTTGGCGAGGTGGAGAGTTGGCTTGGGTACTGAGTGTGTATGGCCACTGAACCCCGGGGGGCAGCTCTCTATGATGGCCATGTGGGCCCCTCCCTGCTCCCTGTTAGCAACATATCCTTTCGAATGAGGGGTGAGAAGAGAGTGCAGACCCAAGTGTGCATCTCAAGAGATGATGTGGAATCCAAAGAACAAAACAAGTGAAAAAGCAAAAGCACAACCAGACCTGTGACTACAGACAGCAACCTGGTGGTTGCAGAGGGGAGGGGTTGGGGGATTGGGCAAAATGGGTGAAGGGGGGGGGTACAGGGTTCCAGTTATGGAATGGATGGGGCACCATGATGAAAGGCATGGCAGAAAGAATACAGCCTATGGTGTTGTAATAGCATTTGCACAGTGACAGGTGGGAGCAGAGCACAGTGGGGTGAAGAGTTGGATCACTGTGTTGCATACCTGCAATAATACAACATTGTGTGCAAACTATACATCATTAAAAAAAAAAAAAAAGAAAGATGGGGGTAGCCTTTGTGATGAAACTCTACTGTTGGGGGGTATGAGGAAAAAAAGCTAAAGTTCCAGTCAGACCTGACCTCAACCTAAACCGGTACCATAATAAATCCCAATAGTTTACTGAGATCAAACACAAACCCTTTGCTTGCCAAGTTCCTGACGCTGAAGCAGCTATGTTTATTTATTTAATCACCAAAGGTTTATTAAGCAGGAGCACTGCCAGGCAAGGATATCTAAAGCCACAGAGATAATAAGCCATTGTCTGCCTGAAAAGGAAACTCGGGTAAATCGATCACAACAATCCACAGCAAGGAGGGTATGCGAAGTGCTGGAGAAAGCCCTGAGGCAGAGAGGCCTACTGTGCAGAGATGTTGGGAGTTGAGGAAGGCCCCGACTGAAATCCAGCTTTCCCTAAAGCTGGTGTGAGAAATCACTGATTTTCTGGGTCCTCAAGGGACAGCCAGGTCCACGTTAGGATTCACATAAGCCTTGGCTGCTCACACACATCTGGGTCACGCAGTGGGCCTCATACCTTCCCATGGGTTGAAGGCACCTGGGAAACAGTAAAAGTGAGACTCCTTCGTCCCCACTCCAAGAAGTTTGGGTGACGTTGTCTTGAAGCAGAGCCTGGGAAACCCGGTTCATTTTTATTAACAAGCTTTTCAGTTGATTCTGCTAAAAGTCGTTCTCAGACTGCACCCTGAGGGATGCCGTCAGAGCCCTGAATTCCCGATTGTGTCCACCAAGGACTGCTCCCTGACTTTTACCACTTCCATCCCCGAAGCCAGAAAGTCACTACCGATCTGCTTACTGCAGCTGTTTGCCTCCACTTGAGGCACTACTGGGAATCAGAGGTGTTTGATCTACACAGGATCCCACATGTCCTTCCCCGAGGCATGCGGATATATAAGGCAAACAGAGACGTTCTCAGGATAGGGGCAGGCCCTTTGAGGAGAAAGCTACGTTGGATGTTCTCTTATACTTTCACCTATGAATTTGAGCTGAGAAAAAAATGCTAACGCAAATTAAAAGAGAGAGAGAGAGAGAATTTAGACTTGGCTGGGTCCCTGGCACAGACTCTTTATAAGAAGCAAGTCATTCCCAGGGCCTGGCTAGGACAGGGATGATGCAGGCACTTCTGAGCCCAGAGCCCAGACAGCAGACAGAGCTTCTCAACATTTTCCAGCTTTGGGGTAAATGCACCATCACAGGCACCTGTAGCCATACACACTTACACACACACCGTTTCAGAGGTTTCCTCTCCCTCCTCTTCTCTCTCTTCTTTTTAATCCTTTCCCTCCTCCCCCACCCCCATAAAAAAAATCTTTCTTTTACTATAGAAAATACAAAAGTAATGTATTTTTAAAAATCAATTGGAAATATAACATTAAATCCTTCTGCAAATACAACATGTAGGGATCCCTGGGTGGCGCAGCGGTTTGGCGCCTGCCTTTGGCCCAGGGCGCGATCCTGGAGACCCGGGATCGAATCCCACATCGGGCTCCCGGTGCATGGAGCCTGCTTCTCCCTCTGCCTGTGTCTCTGCCTCTCTCTCTCTCTCTGTAACTATCATAAATAAATAAAAAAAATTAAAAAAAAAAAAAAACAAATACAACATGTAGAGCTTTTCCAGGGTCATGTTGGAGAAAACTCTCCTCTGAACAAGGTCTCCTTCTGAATAACAGTAACAATAACAACAACAATAATAAAAATATAGATTTCGATCCACTTTATGTTACTCGTTCTCCACGATGTGAGGGAACAGAGTTTATAGTTCAAGTAAGAGAGAAGTCGTACATTCCCATAATGATGGCAACTTTGCATTTTAGGAGAGCATTTGTCTTTTTAGGGGGTAGGGGTGGGGGAACTCTGTACTAAGTCCAAAGAGTTGTTTGTCAAGATACAGAAATTTTATTTTATTTTATTTTATTTTATTTTATTTTATTTTATTTTATTTTATTTTATTTTATTATTTTTTATTTTTTTTAAAGATTTATTTATTTATTCATTCAGAGAGAGTGAGAGAGTGGCAGAGACACAGGCAGAGGGAGAAGCAGGCCCCATGCAGGAAGCCCGATGTGGGACTCGATCCTGGGACTCCAGGATCACACCCCGGGCTGCAGGCGGCACTAAACCGCTGTGCCACCGGGGCTGCCCAATACAGAAATTTTAAACCCCGATGGGATAAAGTTGATCTTTATAAAAAGAAGTTAATTGTTATGTTTGAGGTAGATGAAACCAAAAATAGGTATGTCAAGGATGGGTGTTTCAGAGTAAAGAGATTTTCCTTTTTTTTTTTTTTTTTTTTAATGATTTAAAAATTTATTTGACACACAGAGAGAGAGCAGAAGCAGGGAGAGTGGCAAGCAGAGTGAGAGGGAGAACCAGACTCCCCTTTGAGCAAGGAACCCGACACAGAACTCGATCCCAAGACCCTGAGGTCATGACCTGAACCAAAGGCAGACGCTTAACCAACTGAGCACCCAGGTGCCCCAGGAGATGATTTTCAAGAGGAAACACTTTCTTGACTGTTATGGATTGAATTGTGTTCCCCAAAAGGTGTTGAGATCCTAACCACCAATATCTGTGAATGTGACCTTCTTCATAAATAGATTCTTATAGATGATCAAATTAAGATGAAGTCAATAAGGTAGGCCCTATTCCAAAATGACTGATGTCCTTATAGAAAGGGGGATTTTGGGCCCAGAGACAGACATGCAGACAGAGAGAATGCCACTTGATGAAGAAGGCCAAGATTGGAGTGATACAGTGTAGGCCAAGGAACGCTATAGTCAGCCAGCAAATCACCAGAAGCCAAGGAGTGATGCGTGGAAAAGATTTTCCCTTGTTTGGCCCTCAGAAGGAACCAAACTGTCTACACCTTGATTTGAAAGTCTAGCCTCAAAAAAAAAAAAAAAAAAAAAAAAAAGTCTAGCCTCTAGCAGTATAAGATGATAAATTTCTGTTGCTTAAGCCAGCCAGTGTGTGGCATTTTGTTACAGCAACCCTAGGAAATGAATCCATTTACCTAGACACAGCAGCTTCTTTCTCAAGGTCCAGGATTACTGATTGACCAATCTGAGTGGGTTGAGCTATCCCAGAACTTGGGGAGAAAGAGACAGGTGTACACTGGTGTGCGAGGAGCCTTGGGGTAGAGGTCCAAGGTACCACAGGGCTGTTAGGCTCTATGTCTTTGCTCTAGGGCCTCAGCAACCTTTACTCTGGTTTCCTGGAATTGCGCCAGTTACTGTTTTGTGCCGAGGCTGCTCTTCTCTTTGGGGGATCAGATCCTTGATTAGCCTGCTGGGACTAGGATTTTACACTACCTTTCTTTGCTCATCTTCCATAAGGAGTTCTTATAGCACATACTGACAAGTTCCTGGGTTAAGAAGTCAGATTTTGAGTTCTGGTTTCTAGTTTTAGCTCTGTGACATAGAAGCCAGGTAATATTAGCAGGTCACTTCATAACTCTGAATCAGTTTTCCATTTGTGAGGAGGGGGTACAGTAATATGAGCTCTGTCACAGTATTCCTATAATAATGTAAAAGTATTTTGTACACTGTCCAACATTTTCCCAAATGTGTTTCTATAGTCTCATAACCTGGTAAATTTGTGCATGTGTGAGTGCCTGAGCCAAGAGAATCATTGCTCCTGGAAAAAAAAAAATTCAGATTCTCAAAGGATAGCCACTTAACATTTGCATTAAAAATAGTAACAAATAAATATCAAACTAAATCCGCAAAGTCTTATTAATTGATAATCTCTAAGGAAAAGGGTATATACACACAGACAAATACACACAGGGAAATTAGAAGAAAATGTAATGGGCAAACAAAGATCTAAATTCCTGCTTAGGAGTGATAAATGTTTCCCCAGACAGTTTCTGCATCCCAAGGGGGCCTGATATCTGGAAAAATACATTGATGATGTAATGAGAACCTTGCCCAGAGGAAGCACCTTTTGCTGAGGGAGATAGGGGCCTCTGGACGCAGCCAGGGATTCTCAGCTGTGTGGCTCCATCCCATCTTTCTCATCGCCCCAGTCTGCCACTTATGAATTGATGATCTCGCTTTTCTCTCTAAAATGCTATGTTGGAACACTTGAAGGTGAAGTCAGGTTTGTGAAATTACATGAGAATCTAAAAAACTATGGGTTACTCTTTCTCTTCTAAACCACGAGGACACTTGTGGCGATCACCCGTCAAGCATACCCTGGCCAGCAGAGTCCCTAATCTCTGTCTGTATAAACCATGTGTGTTTCATCGATTTGGGTTCATCTGCCCAAACACTTACTGAAAAGAGCTGTGAAAGATCACACAGTGTAGAGATGGAACAAAACACAGGAGGTTGATGGGACAACTTTCCAAAGCAGCAGGTTATGGGCAGAATTGCCCATCCAGAAAGCTAAGAGTGTATGTATGGTTTTCCATGTGCGTTTTTGGCCTGGGAAATCTTGAGGATGAGGGAATCCAATTCTCCAGCATCCTTCTCCCCTGAGGTGGCACAGGCTTGCCCATGCCACTGGCACTTTTGGCTTGATTATTTGGGAATATATTGGTGAAACTCTAACAGACCTTGATTTAGAGCAATGAAATGTTCAGATTGAGGAAGGACAGATGATGCATATTTGGTTGGCAGGGTCTTGTGAGATAAAAGAGGTTGTCTATAATCTCTAGGATATTGGCGGCATGTGAAGAGAGGATAGTGTGTGACAGTGCAGTTGAGCAGAGCTTTGGACCCAAGTGCAAATGTTTATTCAGGCACTGAACTCCTTCCCAGACCACTAGGCCCTAATATTCAGACTGGCCTCCCCATCCTCCTTTTGGCACAGGTGCTTGTTGAGGAACTTGGAGGGAACAGTTTCTTTTCTCTTCCATAGGCCAAGCCACATCCAAACACAAGCTTTCACACACAAGACTGACCTCATATACTAAACAAAAGTCAAGCCCAAGACCTAAGCTGCACTTAGATCACAAATAAACGTCCTGTTAAATGTGGATCTAACAATTTCCATCTGGCAACACTCACGGCCACGTGTCTGACCATGGGTCAGAGGTGAAAGGAAGGCAGCATGGTTCACTGAAGGCTTTGTTTGCCTTGGCCCATAATTAAAGACAGAAGACATTGCTTGTTGGTGGCCAGAGGGCTCCTTGGGCATATGCGATCTCTCCCTTAGGCAAGAATGAGAGTGGGAGTTGGGTTGATGGTATGTTGAAGCATTCCAGACGTGAATCTAAGTATTGTCTCTGATGACCTCTGCACGTAGGCCCAGCCAGACAATGCAAAATAAGCTGGCAAGGCAGAGCAAGCTCGAGGAATGCAGGAGGGTTTGGGTGCTGAGAGTGGGCAGGAGGATGCTTCAATCACTGGCAGTTGTATGGAACTTGGTCAGCAAGGGTCTGTTAGCATTGCCACAGCACTGATTCACATATTTGTGGCCAGACCAGAGGGTGTGGGTGGGGGTAGACTGGTTTGCTGATGAGTGAGCTCCCCAGTAGTCCCTGAATTCCTGTGGCTGGTCACTTCCAGTGTTTTCCTTCATGGGTTAGGGCTTGGTCCGAGACAGAAAAGGGCCCTCTTGAGGTCATGTTGTCAGTGCCATGGCCTTCACCAACTGTCCTCTTACATTTCTTTCCTCTCCAAATGCATCAGAATCTTCCTCTGCTGTTTGCAGAGAGTAAAACTTTACTTCATTATGGAAAACTCTTGCTAAAAACAATATACACGTAGGAAAGTCAGCCATTGGGTCCTGGGTGATAGGACAGGGTTTTATGATGACATGTCAGTTCACCCCGGTGTATGTCACCACTTCCCCATTCCCCTCCGTGCAGAAATTCTGTTTTATTCCTGTAATCCAGTTTCTAGTCAAAAACCATCCAAGATGAAATGAGACAATTGGCCTGGATATTACTTATATTATTAACATAATTTATTGCTCTAATTACCTCCTAATAAGGGAAAGTGCACACGTGCAGCCTGCTACTCTCGCCTTTTCCTAATTGTCTTCTGGGCACTCCAGTGAGGATCAATCATCTCTCTCTCTCTTTTTCTGTTTCTTTGCTTCTAACATAACTTCCAAGCCTCACTCTATATCACATCTTACTAACTCTTCCCAAATTCCACCTGCTTCCCTTATAAAACCCAATTCATATACCTCTCAATCCACAACCGGGAAAAATCAAGTCTCAGTCATAAAAATTAACATCTCTGCAGACAAATTTAGTGGTCAGAGTTTAAAAATGATATTCTGGAGAATAGCAGCTGAAACAAAACATGTTTCTCATTGTTGGTGAAATCAATAGGCCTCTGGCAATAGCTAAGGATACAGCTGTTGGGAATGGGGTCATGATAACCATAATTGTTACCATTTGTTGAGCTATCACTAAGCACCAGGACTCATTCTGAGCACTTTATTAAAAATATCTCATGTTTATAGCAGCAATGTCCACAAGAGCCAAAATATGGAAAGAACCCAGATGTCCACTAACAGATGAATGGATAAAGAAAAGGTGATATATATATATATATATCTCCACAATGGAATATTACTCAGTCATCAAAAGGAATGAAATCTTGCCATTTGCAATGACGTGGATGAAACTAGAGGGTATTATGCTTATTATGCTAAGTAAAATAAGTCAGTCTGCAGAGATATCATATGATTTCACTCATATGTGGAACTTAAAAGACAAAACAGATGAACATAGGGGAAGGGAAGGAAAAACAAGATAAAAACTGAGAGGGAGGTAAACCACAAAAGATGCTGAACTTTTGGAAATAAATTGAGGGTTGCTGGAGGCAAGGTAAGTGGGGGGATGGGGTAACTGAGTGATGGGCATTAAGGAGGGTACTTGATGTAATGAGCACTGGTGAATACTAAATTCTACCCCTGAAACAAGTAATACACTATATGTTAACTAAATTGAATTTAAATAAAAATTTTAAAAAATTAAAAAACAAAGGCATTAGTATGGCAAAAAAAATCTCAGGTAGTCTCACATCTAAATGCAGAAGTCATGATTAGTATCCTCATTTTCAGATAAGGGAAATGTGCTTTTTTATGATTCCTTAGATTGCAAGAATTTAAAAGAAAAGAAAAAAGAGAAACTTTGCTCATAGTGAAAATACTTGTTTCTAATTTGGGCTTACATTATCAGAAATATTTGATTTTCTAGTTTGGCAGCAATAACCTACAAGATTCAACTTAGTAGAATGTGAAAGAATGGCAGATATGTACAGATGTCCTTTTATTGGCATGAAGAGTTCTTACTAGGAGACCCCAGGACTGTGAGGAGTAGTGTTTCACCCAAGGCTGGACGCAGCTTCCCTCTGCTTGTCTGCACCCAGGTGGGGAAAGAACACCTCTGCAGAGCTGGGAAATGTCTCTTGACATTTTTGTACACAGGTTTCTGGTCTCAAATTAGCTGTGACCACACTGCCCTCTAACTGACCAGAGTAACCAGACAGGGGCTTTGAAGGCGGGTGCCAGAGTGAGGTGACCTTCTCAACCAGATACAGTGCATGCGAAGGAACTCATCTGCTTTAATACACATTTTGGATGGTTAACTCCTGAAAGATGAGGATGCCTGTGCCCCTGTAGGCCTAGTTCCTAGTAAGGGCCAGGTAAGGATTTATCAAATAAATGAATGTCGTGCCCTAGTTTATGCCAAGTTGAGAAAATTCTGCATTTGTTCAGAATAGTCCACATTTGGTAAGCACTTTTAGAGCAGGTGGTAAGCCGGGGTCTTCAGAGGGCTCTGCGAACCCTCTGAAACTTCACGCAAAACCTCATGTCTGCATGTGGGAATTTTGGTGAGGGTCTTTAGCATTCATTAAATTCTTAAGAAAGTTGGCTTAAGAAAGTTTTACTTAAGGATTACTACTTCGTGGCTTAAAAGGCAGTTACACTGGATTATTTTATTTTATGGTACAACAACGCTATGTGAAGGACATTATCATAATCTTTAATTTACAGAAGGAGAAAATGTGAAATTGAGAAGGATGGCCCAGGTATTACATATAGAAGCCTAGTGTTCTCGCTCCAGATGCCTGTTCTTCCCACTTGCAGGTTGTGTGCCTGCGTGTATATGTGGGTGAGGAGAAAGAAACAATGATGAAATGCTAAGGTAGGTCCAACATTACTCTTTGGAGACTGACTTTCCTTCCACCTCATGACTCAAAGAATGCGACCATGTCTCTCCCTCCCACCCCACCCCATCCATTTCCATTTCAGGGCCCTGCTTGATAGAAGCGGGCTTTGGTTTTTAGCTCAAGCCCTGATGCATTGGCCAACCCAGCAGAGTAGTTTGAGGAACCAGAGAAGAGATGCATCACCATTTACTTTTGAGCAGTAGCTTCTTTACCTATATAATGGAGTTAAGAATACCACTAACTCTGACCCGAATACATTTCTCTCTCCTTTAAAAGGCAGCTGAAAGCCGAAGTGACTTCTGGATCAATCATCCATCCTGAATGTTTCATACTGCCTGACACCTGGGGCTCATCTGCAAACTGAGAGCCTTAGGATGAGGTGATTTTGTCGATGACTTTTAGCTCTAAAGTGCTTTTTCTAGGATACCGTTGCGGCAGAAGCGAGTGGGGTGTGGGCAAGGGAAAGTATAAAAGCAGAAGAACATCCGCTTGGTTAGGGTTCCTGGAGTCATTATTTCCCATTATCTCCCTCCACCGGTGTCTGAGTTCATCCTTTTCTTTCTCACTGCACCTTGGGTGGTGACCTCACTACTCTCCCCCATCTTCCGGAGCTCCTGCATGTCACACCTGGAGCCTTCAAACAGAGGTGCTGGTGGAGCCAGCCAAGGGCAAAGGGTGCTTAGCGGTCTCCTGGCTTTCTCCCACCTTCCTGCTGGAAGAATGACAGGTCGGGGAATTCTAACACTCCTGGGAAGTGGTTTTCCCCCTGGCAAAAGGAACTGTGCTGACAAGTTCCCCTGGGGCACTGGAGAGGGTTGGTCTGATGACCTGTGTAGGTCTTTCAACGCTCAGAATGGGTGATTCTGCAATTCTTCTTCATGACTAGATCACCCAGGGATTAACACATTCTCCCTCAGCAAATATAAATTAAGGCTTAGCAGACAGAGTCTGACTCATGAACTGTAAGGGGGGTTAGAGTCCAAGTGTAAGTAAGTGGACCTTATATCTTGTGTTTGGGGGTCAGAGCTATGCTGTTGCACAACTCCAGGGGGTTGTGCAACAGCCCCATCACAAAATCTCATACCCTCTGGAGGCTGAAATCTCAAAGTCTGGGGAGTCCTTTCATCATAATTCCCTAATGAAACCTGGCAAAATCCACATCTACAAGGCATTTGCTGGAACAATAAAGTGATTGATAAAGAAAAGAGGCTAAATTGGGGGTAGGGATGATGAGTGGTTCATCAATGCAGACAGCAAACACAAGAGAGGAAAAAATGTACGGAAGGCTGTGCTACTGTACCCTGTACTCTCTGACCATACAGCACTTCCTCCACCACCAACGGGGCTGCGACCCAATAAACTCCTCTCAAGGTGAAGATATCCTGGGTCGACAACGCGTGTGATACTCTAACCTACAGAACGTCACAGCGTAGCCCGGCCTACCTGGAATGTGCTCTGAACACCTACATTAGCCTACAGTAGGGCAAATCATCTAACACCAAGTCTATTTTATAAGAAAGTGTTGAATATCTTGTGTCATTTACTGAATTGCACAGAAAGTGGAAACCAGAATGGTTCTAAGTGTGTGGGTTGTTTACCCTCATAATGGGGGGACCGGGGGTGGGGGGGGGTGCTGCCCTGGAGCTGTGGCTCCCCTCTGTCCAGCATCAGGGGAGAGTATTGCTCTGCATATGGCTAGCCTGAGAAAAGATCCCAATATTCCAAATGTGAAGCAGGTTTCTACTGAATGGGTATTGCTTTTGCACCATCATAAGGTCGAAAAATCCTAAGTCAAACCACTGTTAAGTCGAGAAGCTTACATATATATATATGTAAAAAAAAAAGAATATATATATATATATATATATAGTGTATGAACCTTAGATGTTGGAATCTATATATATATATTTTTTATTCCATATATATATATTTTTTTTTTTTTTGTATGAACCTTAGATGTTGGAATTAGTTTAGTCTGTTGAATCAAGCAGGGTGGTCGTTAAGTGGTTTCAGCAGTTAATGGGTTTCTTTGTTTCTGTGACCAGTTACCATATAATAACCCCCATTCCCTGGCTGCTGACGATGGTCAAGTGCTTCCCAAACAGTACTTTGTTGGATCCTCCCAGTAACCCTGGGAGGTAGGTGTTACTGTCTCTATTTTTTTTTTTAAGATTTTATGTATTTATTCATGAGAGAAAGAGGTAGAGGCAGAGACACAGGCAGAGGGGGAAGCAGGCTCCATGCAGGGAACCTGATGTGGGACTCGATTTCAGGACTCCAGGATCATGTGCTGGGCTGAAGGCAGAAGCTTAACTGCTGAGCCACCCAGGCGTCCCAACTGTCTCTATTTTATAAACATAAAACTGGATCCCAGAGAGGTTCATAACTCGCCCAAGGTCACTCAACTCAAGGAGCCGTGTTAAGGGTCAAACTCAGGGCTGCCTGACTCAAACTGTGCCGTTACCAGGACACGAAACTGCTTCCTTCCTTTCTATCAGGCCATTCTGTTTTTCTCGAGCAAATGTAGCCAGAACTGCTCCATTACTTGCCCTAGGGTAGAACCAGTAATAATAATAGTAAGAGCAATGCCTGTAGAGCTTATTATGTGCCAGGAACTTTCCTAAACACTCTCTAATGTATTAAATAACTTATTCCTTGTAAACTCTTAAAAGGTAGGGATTGAGCCCCATATCTGGATGAGGAATGAAGACATGGAGAGGTTGAGAAACTGGCCCAAAGTCACCCAGCCAGTTAGTAAGGGGGCGGAGCTGGGCATAAAAGCCAGACAGCTGGGCTCCAGAGGTTGTGCAGCCTGCCCCTAGGCCAGCGAGGCCAGAGCAGCTTGTCAGGGGGGCAGATCACTGGGTGGAAACCCATGGCCCTGTTCAGATTGGTCCAGGCCCGCATTAGACACAGTTTGTGGAGGGTTGATGCTCTAGGAGGAAAAAGTGCTAGGGGGTCAGTGAATCCATCCTCTCTAATCCTTGCTTTCCATTGCTTGATTGTCCAACACACCCAGTTTCGGGCAAGGTCGTCAGGCTAAGGGCAGCCATGCTTTCTTGTCTTTCCTTGGGGGCAGCTGTGGGACTGCTGGGGGTCCCCCACCCTGGGGGAGGGGAGCAGGAGAAGAGGACTGGCCGCAGAGCCACATGTTCTGCATCAAAAGGGCAGGTAGTTTTAATTCTCCTATTTCTCTTCTCACTTCTCAGTCACTGCTCTGCTTTTTTCAGAAAAGTGAAATTAATTCTTTGGAGTTCCTAGGAACCAGAGGGTTTTGAATCTGTAATGTTTATGACTCTGCTGAGAACGCTGGGAAATGAGGCTCCCTTTTGCTTATGAAGTCATAGTTTAACCCAAACCAAGAGAAAAAAAAAAAAAAAAAACAGAAAAAGCTTGAGCGAGTCTGTGGGGATCAGAGCTGGGTATTGTGTTACAGAAATTTTCCATTTCAGACACAAACTACATACGGCAGCATGTAGGCCAAAAAAGGCAGAGACTCGGGGTGTGTGTGTGTGGGGGGGGGGTGGCCGGGAGAAATAATACCTCCTCCTTTAATCCTGAGGAGTATGGCCAGGTTCTTGGGGACGGCTGTCCAGAAGGTCTGGATCAGATCACACTTATATATCTGGGATGAGAATGATGCTAGTAGTGGCATCGTGGGACATTAATTTCCGAGAGCTCCCTAGGATGCTTCCGGATGATTTACTTAGTGTCTCAGTGCCTCAGTTTCCAATATCTGAAAATGAGACAGACACCTCAAAATGTGTTGAATGTAGTAAACGTGTTATGCACACAGGCTCTATAATAGCGGAGGGACAAGGCTAGTTATATTATTAAACAGTCCCTAATTAGCTAGCGTTTCCCCAAGCCTTCTTACACAGGAGCCACTATGTTAAAGATTGCTAAACATTATCTCATTTCATCCTTCCCAGCTGATGGGATCAGTGGTATTATTTCCTGATTTTTTTTTAAGATTTCTTTTATTTATTCATGAGGGACACACACAGAGGGAGAGAGAGAGAGAGAGAGAGAGAGGAGACATAGGCAGAGGGAGAAGCAGGCTCCCTGTGGGGAGCCTGATGTGGGACTCGATCCCAGGATCCCAGGACCCTGGGATCATGACCTGAGTCAAAGGCTCAACCCCTGAGCCACCCAGGTGCCCCCTATTTCCCAGTTTTATATGTGAGGATGTGGCAGTTTAGAAATGCTAAGTGACTGAACAAGTTCATCCCCCTAAGGGGGTACACTGGGGTCTCAAGTCTAAGGTGAGTCTGGCACCAGTGAACCGATACCGTATCCTGCCTCCCAAGGACAGGCCACTGTGGCCTACATTGCTCTGGTCCCAGGCTGAATCTGGTGAGAATTCTCTGGATGTCCCCTAGAATAGGGACATCATACTTTACTCATTTGGTAAAGTATGTTCCTTTGGCCTCTCATCCCAACTTTTAGCAGTGCCCCTTTTGGATTAACAAGGCAGGTATTTTTAAGAAATAGGGGGCTGAGGGGCTCCCGGGTGGCTCAGCTGGTTAAGTGTCTGCCATCGAGCCCCTACATGGGGCTCTCTGCTCAGCAGGGAGCCTGCTTCTCCCTCTCCCTCTGCCTGTGGCTCCCCCCATTTGTGTTCTCTCTCTCTGACAAATAAATCAATAAAATATTTATAAAAGAAGAAGAAGAAGAAGAAGAAGAAGAAGAAGAAGAAGAAGAAGAAGAAGAAGAAGAAGAAGAAGGAGGAGAAGAAGAAGAAGAAATAGTGGGCTGGTTTTCCAGGTAGATAAACTAGTTTTGGTCCCTTGGGTCCAATTCTGAAACGGGTATTACCTGGAGCCTGGGTTCCTACAATTGGGTGTCCTTGACCAGCAGCAGCAACATCACCAGGAGACACAAGCAGTGGGGATCTCTGGCCCCACCCGGACCCACTGAATCAGAAACTCTGAAGATGGGGCTCAGCCATCCGTATTTTAACAAGCCCTGGAGCTGATTCGGAGCATCCAGGGTTTGAGAACCAAGGGCCTCCGGGGCAGATAAAGGAGAGAGTTAAATCAGGGATAGAGGCCTATGATTCTTAACAGCTGCTAGTGACTCATTCTCCCCAGTCATTCCTTTCTGGGTTTCTGTCCTTTTTAGGATGAAGGATTTGCTCGCAATCCCATCTTGTGTGATAAATTTCATCAACAGTGTCCGTTCCTTTCTGAATCGACGTGCATGAGGAGGCTTTGAGCTCTATCCACTCCCATGTGCATGCACAGCCCACTTCTGTTTTGGGAACCACTTGCTCCATTTCCAGTCTGGGCGATTAGCTTCAAGTTACTCTTCATGTCAGAAGAGAAAAATAAGTTTTACTAAATCTGTGGTTCTAGGTTGATGAATGGCAGGATTGGGGTTTAGCACTCCAAAGGTGCTTTGTTTTAAAGGCTCAAACAGTGTGCTACGCAGGAGCCAAGTGCACCGGGTGCCCCCTCTGCTGCCCGCCCTGCCCAACAGTCACCACGGAGGGTGAAGCAACTAAAGCTGAGAGTAGGGGAAATCATTGCTTTGGGGCTTTTTTTTTTTTTTTAAGATTTCTTTTATTCATTCATTCATTCATTCATTCATGAGAGACACAGAGAGAGAGAGAGAGGCAGAGACACAGGCAGAGGGAGAACGGGGCTCTCCACATTGGGGAGCCCAATATGGGACTTGATCCCAGGACCCCGGGATCATGCCGTGGGCCCAGGACACATGCTCAACCACTGAGCCACCCAGGTGTCCCTGCTTCGGTTTTTAATGTGAGCTCTGACTCAAGCTTTGCCTCTTGGGCTCACCGGTCCTGTCTGTCACTCAGTGGGGAAACTCAACACTGAATGCAAGATGGAGAATCAAGAAAATAGCATTTTCTTCTTTCTAGTTCCTTCTCCGGAGACCAGAGTAAAACGGGTTCCCAGTCCACCACAAATCTGCCTTTTAACAGCCACGTAAGCCTAACTCTCAATACAAATTATTCCAAGTTTGCTAGTTTGTTCCCAAAGCCTTTCTTGTCATCTGAGATGCTGCTTTTCCTAATTGAAAAATAGTAGGGAATTTTGTTTAACTCTGCCAGAGGAGGGAAACTACAGTTATGGATGTGACCTGTGGCTAGCATCTTTGGGGTGGGGCCTTTTCTTTCATCTCAACAAAGACTCACTACCACTAACTTGGTAGTCCTGGTTTTTGAGGGGGGTCTCTGGGGCCCATCTTACATCTCCAAATAAGGTAAGATAAGTATGAAAAAAAATAATGAAAACTTAGTTTCTGTTGCCAGAAGCTATTTTTGAGTTTCAAAAGGGTTTTGCTCAGTACTTTGTGTTGCTGAGCCAGTCTTATTGGAATTCACTGTAGACTTCCTGAAGAACGCAGGTGGGTTAGCAACATGGGAAGGAAGACAAGCTGTGTGATGGGTGTTACCCCCTGACCTGGTGGACGTGGAGACCCTGCCTAGCGACACATTTCCTGAGACCCTGTTGCAGAGGTGTGGGGGCTGAAGCCCAAATCCACTGCGAGAAAATGACGAGATTGGCCCTTCACATGATACACCACGTTGTCTGCCTCAGAGACCCTTGCCTCATAGATTGCATGTTGTTGCTATTATGAACCAACAATAAATACTTTTATCACAACAAAATTTTGAATAAAAATTTTGGAAAAAGATAAGCCCAAGTCCAACATCTGACTTATCTCTCTCTCTCCCTCTCTCTCTTTTTTTTTTTTGACTTATCTCTTAATAGCTCTGTGCCCTTGGACAAGTTGCTTAACCTCTATGACAGGTAGGTTCCTTTCCCATAAATTGGGGGAAAAATGATAACCACTGGGTTGCTATGAAGACTGATTTGGATAACGTCCAATGCTGGCACTTCGTAACTGTTATTATTTTATTATTATTTTTTTGTCATCTTAAACTCAACTGGTACAAACGTAAATTTACAGGCTAAAACAAAAATTCCCTAGTGCCTATATACATATATAGATAGACATAGACATATAGATATAGACATATAGATGTGGATAAATAGGTAATTGAAAAATTATATGGGTGGCTCAGCAGTTGACTCGGGGTATGATCCTTGGATCTGGGATTGAGTTCCGCATGGGGCTCCTTCCAGGCAGCCGCCTTCTTCTTCTTCTGCTTCTTCTTCTTCTTCTTTTTTAAAGATTTTATTTATTTATTCATGAGAGACACAGAGAGAGAGAGATGGAGAGAGAGAGATGCAGAGATATGGACAGAGAGATCTCTCCATCTCTCTGCATCTCTCTCTGTGTGTCTCCCATGAAGAAATAAAATCTTTAAAAAAAGAGAAAAATTATATGTATATAAAATTACGTTTTCAATCTAATCAGCTCTAAAAAGGAATCATCTTTCTTTTTCCTTTCTTTCCTTAAACTTCACAGTGAACTCTCCAGCCTTCATCCTGGCATCTTGAGTGATGTGTACAGGCTTGAGGTGGCCAGATTTCCGAACTGATACGACCCATTAGCAAAGTGTGACTTGTTGCATCTTGAGTCTAGTAAAGTCATGGCTTCATCATGCCTGTTGACTCAGCCTTCCCATGGATTTGGTCCTGTGCAAAATGTCAAGGCATGCATTTTTCCAATTATACCCACAGCAACAAAACGCATTTGAAATATTTTGTTTGAAAATAATTTAGTGCCAATTTAATGTTCTTAGTAAGCTCTGATTCTGATATTAAAAAATATATATTTTATATATATACTCAAATATATATATATATATATATATATACATACTCAAAAAGTCAGGAAATAAAACATTACTATTTCTGTTTGTTTTGCAAATCAACTTTTTATTAAAGTGCCTCACAAATTCAAAGTGGGGAGTTTGGGGGTGCCTGGGTGGCTCAGTCAGTCGAGCATCTGACTCTTGATTTCGGTTCAGATCATGATCTTAGGATTGAGCCCCATGTTGGGCTCCAGGTTCATTGTTGAATCTGCTTGAGATTCTCTCTCTCCTTTCCCTCTTCCCATCTCCTGCTCACTCTCTCTCTCTCAAATAAATAAATTTTTTTTTTAAAGTGGGAGTCTATACAAAAAGAATTTTAGAATGTACTAGGATACAAGTACAGGCATTTCTTTCATTAAAAAAAAAATGGCAAATACATACACACACCGAAGTTTCAAAAAGTGCCCCTGGCAGAGGAAGGCAGAGAGAAGCAGAGCATGCGTGGTGGGAGCTGGTGGAGAAAGCATTAGGTCATCTGCTCCACCCCGCCACAGTGAGATTATCCCCCAGATGGCAGTTTATGTTTTTGCGGTTTGCTGAGGGCTTGGGCTCATTTTAAGTAACTTTCTTCAAGATCTTCTAAACCAGTTTAAAATTATTTTGTGAACTATTCATTCTATCACAGGCGTTAGCAAAATCTACCACAATCTAATAAGCACCTGGATATGTTCTCTGTGACACAGCCTGGAATCTCCTTTTCTTAAATTTCGACTCTATCTCAAATCTCTTTCCCTCCCCGGTGTTTACATTTCTCCCAGGTACTGAGTGTTTTCACTCAGTCTTGCTACACCATCCAGAAGAGACTGTTTAGGTGCATGCCTGTGTCTCCGACACAGATTTTACAAATGAATTGAATGTAAGGTGGTAATAAATAGGCCATCATTGAGGCTTTCAACCTGGTTTGTTCTTTGCTTCATTTTCTTTCTTTATTTTACATAGATGTACATATAAAGATTTTATTTATTTGAGACAGAGAGCACAAGCAGAGAGAGGTCCAGAGGGAGAAGCAGGCAACCCATGAGCAGGGAACCTGATGCAGGGCTCCATCCCAGGACCCCGGGATCATGACCTGAGCCGAAGGCAGACACCCAACCGACTGAGCCACCCAAAAGCCCCCCACCTTTCTTTTAGAGAGGGGGTGGGCAGAGAGAGAGAAAGAGAGAGAATCTTAAGCAGGCTTCACACCCAGTACAGAGCCTGACTGGGGGCTCCATCTCACAACCTCAAGATCATGACCTGAGCTGAAATCAATAACCAGACGCTTAACCTACTGAGCCCCCCAGACGTCCCTCTTTGCTTCATTTTCAGTTCAGCCAGTACCAGGTATTTACGGAGGGTCAAGTAGGAGAACGACACTGGCCCATAGCTCTTTGGCCCTGGACCCTGCACACATTTTTCTCTCTCTACTCTGCCTCAAGGTGATCACACACACACACACACACACACACACACACACTCATATTCACAAACACATATAAACATCTTTGTCCCTGTTTTTTTTTGCTTGTTTGTTTTTACATTTAGTACATGTTTAATGTTTTGTTTTATGAGTATACAAAGTTGACTTGAGTTTTTCTTAAACTTCCCAGTTGAAAATAATCCCCTGGGGCAAAAATATAGTTTCTTGGGCCTTCAGGGTCAGTTTAACATTATTTAAAATTAAATAAAAGAAGAGTCACATAATCCTTGGCTCATATATGTTGAACATATATGACATAATCCTAGTCATATATGTTCAACAGGGCTGAGGAAGGCACCACATATTTCATTTATTTATTTTTATTCTTATTTTAAATTATTTATTTATTTATTTATTTATCTATTTATTTATTTATTTTATTTCTAGTAGGTTTCTCATCTGATTCTTGTTAACAAATAAGTTTGGGGACCCCTGGAGGAGAAGATGATCTCATGGGTAACTTTAAACTTTTATACATTACACTTCAGACAATCCTGATGACTTTTCCCAGAGGTCTTCATTGATAAATAGCATCGACTATCTTCTTTAACCTCTGGCCCTGATGTGTTCCTGCCTCCTGAGATTCCATAGCAGATATCCATATTCTTCAGGAGTGACTCATGCACTAACTTACAGAATTTCTTCAATGCCTCAAACTTTTACTTACATCTTTAATTTTACTAGTGTTTTGAAATTTTTCATCGCGCCTACTGAGACCATGGTAGACTTCTCCAGAAGAGGGCAAAGTTTTATATATTTCTGTTCATCTTTCATTTGTGTTCACATGGTGTTTTGCTCTCAGATGAATGAGGTTTTGTTCCTAATTTAATTTTCCCTTTAAATATGAGTGTTTTGCTGCATGGGTAAAGAATATATCATTTCATTGCACACACCAAGAGACATACGATTCAGGAACCCCGGTTTTATCTTCACTGGTGCAGCTGTTGGGTACTCATATAACTCCCTAATCCTTTATAAAAACTTAATCGGACAGCTGCCTTGATAATATGCAGTTTCAATAACAGCCTCTGTTGAGGAAAATAATATCCCATTGTAGTAAATCTCACCCATTAATGATGTTTCTCTGCAAAGAAATGTCTAATGGACAGCAGTCCCCTCAACTGGGAATCTAGCTAAATGCTGGGAAAAAAAATCACCTTTAAAAATTCTGCCATGAGATGGAATTATAGTCTTGGGATTTAGCAAGTGCTGGTATCTTTATTATATTAGTGGTTTAATTAGACTGTTTCAGTGTAGTGGAACAGCTCTTTAAAGTACTTTTAACAAGGATACTATTGTTAAAGAAAAGCAGCTCTTTCATTGGAGCCATTAAAATTATAGGGAGAAAAATGAAAAATCACCCCTGGCAGCGTATTTTTGAGTTCAGCTGTGACTTCTCCAGCCTAATCACCAAAAAATACTGCAAGGCACTTCTTGTTTACACAGCAGTTTGATCTGGATTCTTGTAAAATTAACATAGGTTGACAAATTAAATTAAATCATTCAAATTAAATTGAACACCACCACCCTCCAGGACATAAAATGTAAAGGAGATTAAAATAAACATGGGGAATGTTACTGTAATCACTAGGTGTAGAGTCAGATCCAGTAAAACAAAAATCTTGCTGGTGAATATAACTGGGTGCTGAGTATCAACCTGTAGTTGATATTAATTACTCTTTATATATCCCTACATCATCTTTCATGCACTGCTAATTCATCTTTCATGCACTGCTAAAATAGATATCTTTGTTTCCCCATGGATTTTTTTTTTTTAAACCAGAATTTACGAGAAACATCTACTTGGTTCTCAAGCAGTTCAGTGGTTTTGCACTATCACAGTTTAAAATCTCTTTCAAGAATTCATGCAATAAGCATCTTACATTGTTGGTGGTTAATTACATTAGAAAATTCAGTCTCTTTGAACTTATCCTCAGAAGGGATTTTTCTTTTAAATGAAAAAGACTCACAGGTAATCTGAAACTTATGTCCCAATAGAATTTAACAGGAAATACTCCTCAGCCTTGTCTAAGTTTATTTAGAAGTACAAATAAAACAGACTCAAAAATTTTAAATGAGAAACTCATGTTTGAAGTCTGACTTTGAAGGAAAAGGAAATATATATTATGTAAATGTAATGAATCTAACACTAACATTCTGTTTTGCAAAAAATTTAACGAGGGAAGTGAGGTGAGCATAGAGACATGGGTGTTCTGCTAGGGTCTCACCAAGTCACCAAGTGAAGGGGGCTTTTGTCGTTTTGGCCTACCCTGCCTTCCTATTTCAGGGAATCCCAATAAGGAGACCCAAACCTAGAGGACCAGATGTTTCCTATCCCAGTTCCCTGCCAGTTCAGGCCACCAGCTGCATCTGCCCTCAACTTTGAGCTTGACTGAGGAATACAAATGTGCAGGAGGCCTTTAGAGAGGACAGCCAGTGCCCCGGAAGGAGGGGAGCATCCAGATGTGGCCAGTGGAACCACCGCTGGTGGGTGTGACAGCATCTCGGACTGTTCTGTGATGCCTCCTCTGCTGTCTTATCCACGTTTCCTTCTGCGTTTCTCTTCAGCCTCCTTACCCCGGCTGTCAACTATGTGACAGCCTTCCAATAAATTCCTTTCTTGCTTACTGCAGAGTTAGCATCTGTCTGTGGAACCAAGAACCCTGACTACGCAGTTAATTCCAGCAATTTAGGACAAGAAACCCCTGTGCACTGGTGTGGCCACTGGTTAGTGAGCTTATGTCATTGATGTTATTTAGAGAAACTCTTCCTCACTCCAAATAAGATTTGAAATTACACAGAAAGCAAAATCCAGCAAGACCAAAAAATAAAATAAAATAAAATAAAAACGAGTTAGAAAGAGGAGGAAGGAAAAATAAAGGACCTAGAGCACGTGCCAGGTTGCTAAATGTACTAGTTATCATGAGAAATGGAACTTGTAGGCAATTGGGATTACTCAGTCTGCCTGGGTTCTCATACCCCTTCCCTGCTGGAGGCTCTTTCTGGGAAGCTGAGACAGGCACAGGCTTCCATGGGGAGGCTGAGGAATATGGAGTCTGAGCAAAGGAAACTGAGCTTCAGGGGCAGGTCACAAACCATAGTCCTGGGGTGCCTCTGCCCTGGCCTTGCTGTGGCCGGTGAGTTCCTCCTATTGGCTCTGCAGTGTCCTTCAAGTCTCTTCTTTCAAAATGGAAATACATTTGGAAGAGATCATATATTAAGTCATTTATTTTAGCAAACTGCTCCCCAAACTTCTATCATTCATGTACTATCTTTATGATCTTGCTGTATTCAAATACTATCATGTCGTTAATGTACTATTTTTACAATCCTGCCATATGCAAATACAATCTGTTCTATTTCTTCATTTTTTTTCTAAGTGCCTCCCAATCTTTTGCTTTAAATAATAGATGTGAATGTGAAAGCTTGTTACACTGTATATTATTTAATACTCATGGGAACAAACCCATAGTATAAAAATGATTATACATCATCTTTCATTCTACAGAAAGTTTAGCAGGTGAACTTAGCTTGTTTTAAAAAAATCAGGCATGAAAGTTAAAATTTTGGAATCCTTACCTTACCTACCAAAGTTGTCTATATTTTACTCTAACCCTGCATTTATAGTTTAGCTGGGTGTAAAATTTTGGTTTGAAATCATGTCCTCTCAGATCTTTGAAAGCATTTCTCCAACATCTTCGAGCAGTATCCAGTGGTATTGGTGAGAGGTCAGAAGCCAGTCTAATTCACAGACCTTGTAGGTTCCATCTGTTTCCTCTCTGAAAGTGCTTTTATTCTTTTAATCATTGGCATTCTAAAATATCACAAGGTTGCTTAGTTGTTTTGGGTTTGTTTCAATATGTTATTTTTTTGGTTTGTTTTTAAATTCATTTTGCTGTACCTGAGTTCTTTAAATCTAAGCGTTGTGACTTCTGAGCACTAAGATTCTACTTTTGAATGTTTTTTTCCCAATTTTTTGTGTTGTTTCTGGGACACCTCCTGGTTAGATATGGGACTTTCTGGATTTGTGTCAGGGTCTCAGTATTTGGCCCCTAAAACAGTCAGAGTTTGATCAGGAAAACAAAAGCCTCTCTGTGTTTTCAGTAGGAAATGTTTTAATATAAGGAATATTGGAATGGCTGGAAGAGGGAAATTTTCGTGAGCTGTTACTGACTGAGCTCAGTCTGCAATCCCAGGGTGTGTGATTCTCTAGATGCTCACTTTGAAGCTGCTTCAAACCTCAGATGCATCTGTTGCCCGTGTGTCTGTTGGCCACTGTGCTGGAGAATAACACCTCTACCTATCCACCTTCCAAATTACAGATACCTACTGCAGGCCCTAACCTGAAAGCAAGTGGGGAAGGCAGTCTGGGAACTACAGGGCCTGTTTCTTTGATGCGGAGAAGCCCTTAGCTGGCATGGCAGAAACAATCCAGCACAGTGACATTGGCTCTGTGCATATCCTAAATCCAGGAGGAAAATTTCTTCATTGCTTAATGCCTTAATCTCTCCCACTGTAGAGAGAAGGAATGATATCACTAGCCACCTCATAGATTTTCTGGGAGAACTGACTGAGATAATGCATGGAATGGGTATAAATCAGTGCCTGGCACATACTCAAGTGCTTTTAGCATATGTTGGCTATCTAATTTTTGTTATTACTATTTAATTACCTTTTATCTTACATGCCCACCAACATCATTTTGCTCAAAATGTTGGAAAAACATCTTCAACATTGTTTTACAGTCTGTCTAATCATTTTTTAAATAACAGTAATAATTTTAATCACTAAGGGAAGTGTATTTAGATTGTTCTTTTTTTATAACAACTTTTCTGTTACGAGTTTATTCTTTTATTTTTATTTTTTTAAAGATCCTACCCATTTATTCATGAGAGACACAGAGAGAGAGGCAAAGACACAGGCAAAGGGAGAAGCAGGCTCCATGCAGGCAGCCCGACACGGGACTCGATCCCAGGACTCCAGGATCACACCCTGGGCCAAAGGCAGATGCCCAACCACTAAGCCACCCAGGCATCCTGAGGTTAATCTTTTTTAAAACATACTTTTATTTTAATAAGGCCTGGAGGAGATCAAGAGGCAAAACCTTGGGTCTTTCTAGCTCGTCATTTTGCACAGAAGCTGACAGCATGGAATCAAGAGGCTTGGTTGCTACCAGCAGTTGGGTTATTCCACCCTTGGTGTGTCAGGTGGTGTGCCGAGAGCTTCACTCAAATATCTCTCTCGATTTGGCTCAATCCTAAGATGCAGGTAGTAGTATTGTCATTGTTTCTAAAAGATGAGATCACTGAGGCCTACAGAGGTCGAATGACCCGCCCAGGTCACCCAGCTCGTAACTGTAGACATAAATTTAATCATAGAACAATTGGTGACTGAATTCAAGCTCTGCACCGGTGCTACTAGATGGATCTCATCCCGTGAGATGGCGTGTGTGCAAATAGATTCGTCTAGGCCTTCTGCGATGTCTGCAAAATTTGTTGCGCTACACAAGCCTTCCACAGATAAGTGTGTACTATGAGAAATGTTTAATGCACTCTTCTATTATTGTCTGAAAGTAAATCCTAGAAGTGAGTTTGCTAGGTCAAAAATTACCCATCGTGAGACATTTTTATGTGATTTGACAAGCTGCCCTTAAAAAGAGAAGTTGCGGCAATTCACACTTGTATCATCTCCATGTGTGAAGGCACCTGTTTCCCACCTGCCCACCAATGCCTGGTGTTACCCAGATTTTGCCAATCTCATAAGAAGAAAATGTTATCTCACTGTTTAAATTTGCCTTCATTCCATTTTTCATGTGGCTAGACAGCTCTTAAATGATTATAGGTCATTTATCTTCCTTCTTTTGTGAACTCTCGGTTCATTTTCTGTTCAACTTTCTCCTGGGATATTGCCTCTAGCTAGGATGGATTTGCAAGTACTCTTCAGGGATAGCAAGCTTTTGCCTATTATTTATGTTGCAAGTATACTTTTCTGTTCGCCGTTTCTATTTTTACCTTTCTTTATGGTGTTTGTAAAAGTCGTTCTTATGTTCTACATAAGTCGTTTATGTAGTCAAATCTGTCCTAATTAACTCTTACACATATTCTTTCTTTCAGTGGATGAAAGAATGAAAGCAACATGTAAGTTGGTCCATTGGGAGCATGATTTATGATCTGAGTTTCTAAAGGAATCAGACAACTCCGCAACAAGTTGGCCCAACTTCAGGAAACAGACACACTATTTAAGATGGTGAGAATTTTCACTGACACACTGAAGATTTACCTAAGCCAACCTAAGAAAATTGAGAAGGATTTCCAGCTGGACTAGGCTGAAATCTCCTAAACTCACCTTTCCAGCTTATCTCTTGCTTCAGCCGTGTGGTGCTAAAGTCAGAGTGGGAGTTTGGATGGTAATGGGGGCTGTTGGGATGGGTGTGGGCTTTAACCCTAAGCTTCCAAACTAGTGCCAGCTGCCGACATCAGAAGACTTCTCTGCTATTTCTCCAGTGTTTTGTTCTTTGTTCCCATTTAAGGGTGCTACCAGGATAAATGACATTCAAGTCATAACTGAGTAGAGATCAGATTTATATCAAGACAATTTACCAGGCAAAGGTTCCCGGGGTTTAGAAGATCATGTGAGGTTGGGGCTGCAGAGAATGTCTAAATTAAAGCTCCAGGTTCACGGGATGTGAAAGAGGCACAGGCTCTATTTCAGGGTGAAGGTTTAGTTCTTCCTGTCCCTGCCTTTTCAATTATAGGGATCTCTCTGGACCCTCCTCTTACCTTTCTTCTCCAAGGAATCAAATCTCCCTTAGTCATGGCTACCACAGCCATCTCAACTCTTATATGTTCTCCTTCTAAGGATATTCAGACAGATTTCTGAAAGGGAGCAGCTTTCTCTTTAAAGTCTGAATTCTTAAGATTTTTTTTTAATTTTTATTTATTTATGATAGTCACAGAGAGAGAGAGAGAGGCGCAGAGACACAGGCAGAGGGAGAAGCAGGCTCCATGCACCGGGAGCCCGATGTGGGATTTGATCCCGGGTCTCCAGGATCGCGCCCTGGGCCAAAGGCAGGCACCAAACCGCTGCGCCACCCAGGGATCTCTAAAGTCTGAATTCTTGAAAAGGAAGGATGCAAATTCTAATTTTCTTTTCTTTAAAATACTACTTGGACCTCCACTTCTCTGAAGGTCTTCTCTAGCATCCATGCAGAACTTTTCTGTGGTGTGTTCAGTTGTCACTGCCCTGATAGCCCCACAGGATGATGCGATGGCTCCTAGTTGGTTCATCTGCTCTATGAGATGTTGGTCTTCCTCTGGACAAAACTGTGGGCTACTCATTTCTGCATCTATAGCACTTGGCAGAGTGTCAAGCATGTATTAGGCACTCTATAAATGTCTTTATTGGATCTGTGTTAGGACAATAGAAAATATTTGATCTCAACATGCTGCATGACCTTAGCTTGGGGCAAGTGGGAATTAATAACTTCTGATATAAGTTGATATGAAAGCAGTATCCCAGCAGGAATTATGTCAGATAGTCACTCAAAGAGGAAAAATGGTGAGTCTCAGATAATCCCTTTAGGGGAATAGCCAAAGACTGAGCATAACCAGACATGATCGGAGAGCCTGTCTGCAGAAAAGAAGAAAAATATGTCTGAAGACTGGGCTAAGCACACAGTGCAACCATATAATGCTTAGGCCATTGTATCCGTTGATTAGTTTACTCAAATTTCATTGATTAATCTTACTTAAAAAATCATGTGAAATAAGATGGTTATGAGATATAAATTTGGCACGCCAAGAGTTACTTGAAGACATGAAGTTCAATATAATTAACTGACACTGAGATTCATTTAGACATCTCAAAAGAATGTTTTACATGCCAAAGCTTCTTGTAGTGTGTCTTGTCTAAAAATGATCAAAATGTGTTGTGGCAATTTTAGAGAAGGGCTAATGCTATCATTAGAAGTCTAATGTTAAGCCCATGTTTGGACAGACTTTTGCTAATTAATTCCAGAAATTAAATAAGTACCTAGATTTTGTGTAACCTCCATCCAGGAATAGTTTAGATAAAAGATTTTTCTTTCTGCAAAACTGATCTAATGCCTTTTTCATATTAAAATTCTTTCCATGCATTGCACACGCACACACACACACACACACACAACTTGTAAATTATTTTAGTTTTCTGCAATTACATGAAAACACTTGGTGCCCCCAAATGCCTGAAGCATGAAAATCTCCTCTGTTCAAAATGCTGCCTCTTTGCCTTTCAGACTAGTGGGCAGTAAAAAATTGGATTATTAGGAACAGTCTCTGCATTTTCTGGAAAGTCTCTACTGGATAAGCCCCTCCTTACCTTCACTTTCTGGCAGAGTTTGGGGCACAGATAGCATACTTCATACACCTACCCGTTAGGGCTCTGACTCGCTTGACCATGTACTAAGTGAGGACTATGGGTGGTGTGTGAATGACCAGATGGCTTTTTGAAAGTAGGAAAACAGGGCTTTATGTTGCTTCTGAAAGACTTTTTCACCCACTAGAAGACTGACAGGGCTGGAGAATCCAGTCCAATATTGGGAATTCAAGTCAGTTGAAGAAGTGATAGAGTGCCCACGAACTCTGTAGAAGAACCTGTGACCGTACTAACTGGTGCTTGGTCACTTGGTTATTAACATTAGAGAATATATGAGATCATCCTGTGCTTTGTTTTGTTTTTGCTTTTGTTTTTAACTCAATGGGAGTACACTGAGGTCTATTTTGGAGCTACATTTCACACTGATAATGTTTCTTGGAATCAGGGGCCATCTTGGTTCTCTGGCCTCTGAATCATAAGCTTTTTTTTTTTTTTTTTTTTCCCTTATCCTGCCTTAACTGAATGTATTTGGAGGGCAACCCAGGGGTGACTTTTGGTGGTTGGTTGATTGTTTTGAGGCTTCTGAAAAGTGAGCCCAGCCAATATGATGGTGGACAGTGTCCACCTCACACTACTGTGTTACCCATTCCTTTCCCCAACAGGCTCCCCCAGAAGAAATCAATTAGATACTGGAAATAGAGTGAAAACTGAGAAGTGTGAAAGCTCAGTAACATACAACAGAAAGTCACTTGAGGAGCCTGCCAGGAAGTCAGTCTATTCTTACTGAATTTAAGGTGTTCCCCTCACCTCCTTGAAAATTACCAGGTATCCCTGGATGATAATAATTAATACTGTCTTGCCCTCTCTCGTCTTTAAAAAGGGACAAAAATGGGCAGCGAAGTGATGCGGCCTGTGAACGCTGCCTTAGACATGAGACCATTGATGCCTTGTTTCTCTCAGTGCTTTTCTTGGGGGCCGGAAGTTCCTTGTCACTACCTGTGAGTGAGCTTCTTCAGGGCCTTCGAGCCCCCTGGGCGTGGGTCCAAAGTGGTGAGTAACCCGACATGGACACCCTCTCTTTCCTAGCGCTTCCAGGCATGCCTCATGCCTGGTGCAATTAGCAGTTTCCTTTGAACAGCCCTGCCCAGGGCGGCTTTCTGGTTGCCACAGTGAGCAAGCATTATCCTCTGTCCCTTTTCTGTGGGACAAGTAGAGCAGAGAGGAGTGAAATAACCCCAGAGGTGAAAAATAAAAATTACCCATGCTTGGCACAGAACCTCCTAATTCTGTCAGTCAGCCGGATGACCCCTCATTTCCACAGAATGGAAGAGGGGACCCATAGTCTCTCTCAAGAAAACTGCCCTTTTAGAGTTCACGCCCTCAGGGAAGATCTCTGATGCCTTCCTCTTCCCTGTTACGCCTTCTCTTCCTCACAAATAGCCTTTCATGAAGCTGACAAGAAGGGACATGAGCACCAGCACCCAGTGAGCAACCACCTGGGTGAGTAACCGGGGCAGGGCAGCCGGGAGGGGGTGCGGGGAGGGGCAGGGGGCACAGGAACCGGCTCAGGATCCAGGGCAAACTGGAGGCCCTTCCAGAGCCCGTGACCCCTGGTTTGTGAACGTAACAGGAGGTACAGCTCCGTCCCTCACTCTTCCGCCTTTGCTTAAAATGTCACCGTCTGTCACTCTGCCATGTTTCTGTAACCTTGTACCCGTCACGTCACCCTTCAGGGCTTTCGTTTATTTATAAAGGGAGGAGAATCGTCATGACTGCCCGCTGCTGCAGCTCACGTTAGTGGCCTCGGGTGTGGCGGAGCTGCGCGCCAGGGCCAGGCCCGAAGCCCGACAGGACAACTCTGAGGCCGTGGCCTCCATCTGATCCGGCTGAGTGGGCTCCTTCTCCAGAAAACACCCATGCCCACCCTCTCCAATGTGACTTTCATTCTTGACATCTTTTTTTCTTTTTTCAGCAGTTTTTTTTTATTCCCCTCAGTTCATTTATCTAAGAGAGAGGGAGAGCAGCTCGAGAGAGTTAAACATCATTTGTGTATTTTCTTCTTAAATGAACTGTAAATTCCAAGTTTTCTAGTTTTTCACAGAAGACAGGATATTACAACTAGAGGAGACTATATAAAAAAAAAATCATACATTCCCATCCCCTGGCCTCCATTTTTTAAAAAAGGTGATTGAGGCCAGGGGAGCTGAAGTGATTTGCTCAGTGTCGCAGAGCCAGTGTGTAGCAGTAGCACAATCAAACGGCTGTGCCCTTCTGTTGACCGCCAGAGAGCAAATGGTCTTCAAAACACCATGCCCTCCACACCACACCTTGATATTTCTCCTTCTTTCTTTAGTCATTCCTGGCGATGACAAAGTCTTTCTCTCTCTCTTTTTTAAATCACTTTCTTTACTAAATTTTCCGCCAATTGCTAATTTATTATCATCAATGAATATTGAGAACTGGAAATCTTCAGAGTCCTGTACGAATAATTTTTTTTTAAGAGAGAGAGAGAGTGTGCGTGAGCAGGGGTGGAGATAGAGGGCGAGGGAGAGAGAGAATCTTAAGCAGGCTCCACGTCCAGCATGGAGCCTGACACAGGGCTCGATCTCACGACCCTGAGATCATGACCTGACCGGAAATCAGGAGTTGGAGCCCTAACCAACTGAGCCACCTGGGTGCCCCCAGAATACTGAACAGATAATTAAAAGTATGCGCGCGCGCGCGCACACACACACACACACACACACACACACACAGACCCAAACAGGGGACTCTAAGGAGGCTGTGGTTTGGCTCACTCAGTAAATATAAAACCTTCAAGATTATTTAATCTTGTTTCGAAAACAGTGTCTAACATGTTTCTCGGAAAGAGTAAGTGACGAGAGCAGAACTGAGGATGACCCCGTCAATGAATGTTTGTGGTTATTCACCGTGAAGATGCAGAGAGTCACCACCAAGGAGTTTAAAAGTTGACATCAACCACAGAGCAAGATAATGGTGGAGTCAGGACCATGGTGCCTCTTTCGGGCTATGTTTTATGTTCTATTGGTTGGACTGTAAGTTACCAAAATAACTATATTCTATAATAATACCTCTTATCAAGGGCTTTTCCATCTTGCAAAGAGAAACCAACTGAGATGAATTTTGGTAGACAATAGTCGGATATTGGGAGATCTAGCCATTGGGTTTAGCCTGTAGTCAGGATTCCTATCCAGAAAATAAAGCTAAATTTTGTGGAATACATGTATTTGTATCTGAAGGTATGTCTTTTCAGGATCGGGGTATGGGTTTTCTTTGGGTCATAGAGAACCTACCATCTGTTCCTTTGTTGCAACATCTTTGCTTGGTCTCTGAGTTTTTTTTTTCTCTCTCTCTCTCTCTTTTTGCAACCTACTCACTTACTAACCATAAGTTTTCAGCTGCGTCACATTGTGAAATCAAATGAGATTCCAATAAGGCAGGCCCATGGTCAGCCATCCTTACACAGAAAGACACAGGAGCCCCAGCTAAACACACCATATAAGGCTTATCTTAAGATATGAATCCTTGAAAACATCAGCTCAGCAATGACAAAAAGGAATTTTGCCTAGTTAGAGCTCTCCGCAGGAAGTATTTTTGATATTGTTTTGGCTTCAGGAAAAGAAAAACAACTAGAGTTTGTGGGGGTTACCTAAGTGCACAGTGAAACTGTGAATTCAAACTCTTTGAATCCTGTCCTCCAAATACAGAGGTCTTATGTGAAAACAATCTCATTTTCATTTTGCTTTCTGGGAAACTCTCCAAGGCATGATGCGCTGCCAGCTTTTTGTGACCTTCAGTTTCCTAACTGCGCCCAAGGGAAACTTGACCTTGGAGCTGTAGAGAGGCAGAGAACAGGTTGGTGTGGGGCAGGGCAGGAGTTTCATTCTCTCTGTTTGCTCGTTGCCCAAAGTGGACGGGTTCTCCTGCACCGAAACCCTTAGAGCCTCTGAGGGCATGAGGTGGGGACACAAGGCACAATGAAAATACACATTAATCCCCAAGCAAGGATGCATACAACGGGGCCATCACATGGGATGGAGACTCCAATGGCCAGCCAGGAGCAGTTCCCAGCGAGGCATTAGGAATTAAGAAGACATTTGGTCTCCTGCAGATGCACAGTGGACACAGGGCTCTCTGGCTCCTTAGAGCATCTTAGGACTGAAATGAAATTCACAGAGCACAAGGATGCCTCCTGTAACGTTGGGTGGCTTCTAGAGTACTATGACAACACCCATGACAGATACCCGCTCTGTAGGAGGACAGCCTTAGGTTTTCTACCATTGGGTGACTGCTTGACCACAAGGCACCATGTGGTCATAGGGTTAACCAAGAGGAACTGTGTCTCTCAAGAGACACCATGGGGACCTGTAACCCCTACCCATATATACTGTCCCCAGGCATGCAACCAGTGGTTTCTGACATTTTTTTCCCAGCAAGAATTCCTTTCATCTCTTAACTTTGCTTATGGGCTCATGGGTGGAACGGCTTTTGCCTTTAAGGCAAATTTTATTAAGTATCAATTAGTATGTTCATTCTCGCTATTCAGCGAAAATCTAATTAGAGTAACAGCATCACCATGCTGACCGGATAGAATCTCAACCAAAAGCAAAGCAATCAATGTTTGAGTAGGTCTCTGTAGCCCGAGAACAGGCAATGTAGTCAGTTGGCATTTTTAATTTTTGAAAATAGCTTGTATTGTCCCATTCGCACCATTTGTGAACCTGAAGAATCCAGAGAACTGCTTGTGCTTTGGGGAAAAAAAAAAAGGCAAAGAATTTGGAGTCCCATGAAACTATAGGACTTGTGAGCTGAGTGATATTGAGAAGGGCACTCACCTTTATTGAGTGTCAGGTTCCTGATCTGCAAAGATGTCATCTGAAAATGACACCCCACTTACAGGGCTGTGATGAACATGAAAGAAAACCAGATATGGGGAGTTTGGATGTATTTCCCTTTTTCAAATAGAGATTTGACTGTGGAAATAAACATTCCTGGTACAATAAATGGAAAAATCGTCTCTATGCTACATTAAAATCAAACAGATCAACAAAACAATGTTTGTGAACCAGGAGAAAAAGGAGAATTTTCTTTCATAAGATCAAAATAGTGACCAGAGGGTGAGTTATGTGTGTTTTCTTGTTACTTTCCTGGAGGAGACGAAGTCTCCTGTGATATTGAGTTTTATGCCTATATAGGATCAAGAACACCTGGGGGAGGGAGTCGTAAATATATACTCTGAAGGTCCATGCTAATAACTTGGAAAGGACTCTATGGAGTCCTCCAGTCCTCTTTTACACTTGGAATACAAATAGTGTAGATACAGTTGGGTATTTTTCCCCAAAACAGAGTGCTAAAGAACACAGGCTTTGGCCAGACAGACCCCAATTTAAATTTCATCTTACTAACTATCTGAGATGCATGGATTGAGCAAATCGCATAAGTTTGTTATAAGGCTTAAATTTTAAAAATGGAGATAAAAAGGGAGCAGTTCCTTTTCCGGTCATCAGAGGCACTAGATAAAGGTGAAATGTTGAGTCCTTGTATCTCAGCTTCAACTTTTTCTCTTTATCCTAATAAACATTAGTTCATAAAAATGATAGCATGGGAGTCCAGTTCATGCAGGGTCAGCTGTCTCAGAAGAGGGCGCTTGCTCGGTGGACTTGGCACTGCGATCCCTATTTGTAATGCCTTTGCTATCACACTCTTTGGAATGTATGAGGTGGGTCAGTATAAAGAAGAAACTCTTTGTTCGAAGATATTTATCCAACCCCATCTCACAGTGGCATTTCTTTATCTTGATCTTGTAAATGCTCAGGAATTGTGGCTGCTTTGGAATTTCTACCAGACAGCTAATGGAATTTTTAGGATGCATCCTAACAGAAGTGAAATGGGAGTTTCATAGAAAAGGAGGACCTGACTCGTTTACTGCTTGACTGACACCAACCAACAAGCCCTTCGGACTCCGGGCTCACATGGATCTCTTTGGGTTGCAGACACTGGGAGCCTTGACGTGATAGATTGTTGAAGGTTCCCTCCTGCTTTAAGCTTCTTTCTGCCCAAATCCCTTGGATTTTAATGTGTGGATATGAGCTGAGGTGAAGTGAAATCGTAATTAATTTTTTTTTTTTAGTTCCCAGAGAAGGATCGGAATGGTATCATCTATTACCCCGGAAATAGTTCCAACATTGTACTTAAGTATTTCTGGGGTAGTGGAGATCTAGCCTGAAAATTCCCTGCGTTTACTTAAGAAATATCCAGGACTGGGAAGACTCCAGTGACTGTCACTACCAGGACTGGGAAAACTTGTCTTTGCTCCCTGCCTGTTCCTCCCCTAATTCCCCCTTGATGAAGGTCCTGTCTAGTTGCTGCTGGTGTTTTGGTTAGAGAGGGACCCAGCTGGCCTTGGCCATGGCACATCCAAGGGCCAGTGGTGAACTGCTAACACCGTTAGTCAGCCTTGCTTTCCTCAGTGACCCCCCCCTTCCCCAACACCCACACACCCACAATTTCTGCTCCTGTGTGTGTTTAACTCCATGACATTTGGGAAAAGCCCTGGATTGAGTACGAGACAGAATTTGATAGAATCCTGGCTCAGCCTCTGACTGAGTAAACGTGGGCAATTTAATTAACTTCTGGATTCTTACTTCTAACCTGTAAAAGGAACAATACAGTCTACCTTGTCCAGTCAATCTCAAGAGTGCCGTCCCCCCACCTAGGGTCCAATATGCACGAAATGGGAAGAAAAGCTGGATAGACTCCCGAGGGCTGCTGGAAGTTTGGCCTAAGCCCTATGCTGTGCAGAGAGGATAGATAAGACCTGTCTGTCCCTAAGGCAGCCCAAGGTATTGTGGGTAAATCTGGCCACTGCCCTGGAATGCTCTGATACACTCCCCCCACCTCTTCAAAACCACCCCCCTCGCATGCATTATCTAAGAACATTCTCTGGAAACCAGCCAGACGCACACTTAACATTAAACAGGGCTAATATCTTCACAGAAATGTATCAGTTTCCATAATTCTTCACCACATTCCTGGGAATTAGCCACAGACTCACCCGAAATCGCACATGGGGTTTGCGTCTGGGCCACCCTCTGCCGTGGCCTCCACTCCTGCATCTAGTTAACTGCCTGAGCCACATACAAATTCCAGCCACAAACCACATCAAAGGGGATTCGCTTCCATCCCATAAATGATTGACAAAAATCGTGTCAAACATGACGCTGGTGGGAAAATGGCTCAACCCTTTCTTTCTCTAAAGGGAGTTCAGAAAAAATAAGGCTTCTCTATCACCAGGGCTTCTAACGATGAGAAGAGCTTGGAGCCATTGCACAGACCTGACAAGTGTACAGGATGACAATACGACAGCCTTCCTGGAGGAGTTAGATTCAGACCTAACGAAGATGGGATCGTGTTTATTAAAAAGAACATATTTCTGGAATGTGTAGACTTGAAGGGGGAAACATTCCATGTTTTTGGTGATTACTTGATAATCTTGTTCCCCCTGGAGCATCGCTTAATAACTTGTTCTGTTGTCTATTTCTTCCCTGTAGACCTCCAGAAGTAGGGGAAGCTTCTTAGAAGCCACAAGCTCTTAAGCCTGAGGTGACATCAGGTATTCAGTTTGTGCATGAGTCTTGTTCATGTTTGTTGTTGAGCCAGGAAGGACCCTGTGGCATTTACAACTCCGGGCAGGAGAAAGAGGCTACAACTCTCTAGCCCCAGAGAGCGCTACCTTCTACGTTGCCTTGTGTCTCTTCTACAGAGAAAGGCCTGGGTTTCAGTGGTCCTCTGTCAAGTTAGAAAACAACCTTTCGTCAGTAAATGATTGACCCAGCTGCCCTGGGTGATAAGCTTAGGTAAATAAGCTTGATTCTGCTCCAGCAATTTCAAGACTTTTAACTCCTTAGGTTCCAAAGCCAAAAAATGCACACGGCTTCCTGGGAAATCCTATCATTTGAGCTTGACAGCTTTCTGCGCAGACAGCATGTTCCTCAGAATTATAATGCAAACCGTCCTGCTATAGCTTGAAAGTGAAAAGAATTCATGCAAACAAAATTCTGGAACAAAGTCATGTTTGAAGAGCCCAGACTAATGGAAGAATTTCAAGAAATCACAAATATGATTTTTATAATGAAAGATAGAAAGCTTTCTAAACCTTTGAAATACGTAGAAGAACAACGACAATTTTCAAAGAGGAGAGAGGAGGGAAGAAAAAGACGGCCCTCTTTGCAGACTATGTTGGTGGACAAATGATCGAATTCTCTCGATACACACCCACAACTCTGCAACCCATCTCCTTCAGTAGACCATCGTCGGAGACACTCTGGCTACAAGGCTGGGCAAAATGCTTGCTTTGTCATCTTGAGAGAAAGGCCCATGACCAGAGCGATCGCCTACCTTGATTGCTGCTTGGGAATCTGGATTCTTCTCTCAAATTCCTTCCTGACTCAGCAGTGGTGGCCCACGACCATTCCAATCCTTGCTGAAGAGTCTGGGACGGTGATAAGAAGCATCAACACAGGTTTTCGCTTTTTCTCAAGCACAAAACCACGGTGTTCCCCTCTATTTGCTTTCCTGCTCTCCCTGGCTCCTGCAGACGGTGGTCACTGGCTGCGGCCTGCTTGCAGCCAGGTATGTTGACAGATGTGAAGGAGGGAGCCTGCGCTGGTCTCAGCTGCCTGGTCTGGCCAATCATTACAGACCAGTCCAGGCTCTCAGTCCTGCTCAAGCCCGATAGCAGCACGGCGGGGGCAGAAAGCAGATCTGTTAGCGATTGACTATCCAGAAAAGCCGTTATCTTGCAACCAGATCTGTGAGGTAGACAAGTATACAGGGGAGGAAAATCCCTTTTATTTCACTTCTTTTCCTTGTAGCAACCTCAAAAGGGAATTTGGAGGTCACTTTAGCAAATCTCTCATTTAATAGAATATCTTCTGTTGAATTCCTGTCTGGTGAGAATCATCTGGAAATTCCTTGAACAAATATGGCTGCCATTTATTGAATGTGTGCTGTATACTGAACGGGTATGTATATTAGCATAAATCCTCATGGTAACCTTGAAATTTTATTCCTATTTTATAGATGAGGGAACAGAAGCTCAAACAGGTAATAGTCATTCAACAAGTAGGTGCTTAAATCGGGATTTGAACTCACTGTTATAAAACGGTGCCAATGTCAATGCACTTTCCATAGTACTCTGTGGTAGGCTGAAGAGCCGCCAGAGATGTCCACGTCCGAATCTTTAGAACCTGTGAATGTGTCACTTTACATGGTAAAAGGGACTTTGTAGGTGGGATCAAGTTAAGAATTTTGAGATGGAAGATTGTCCTGGCTTATCCAGGTGGGCCCCGTATATCACAGGGTCCTTATAAGATGCTAGAATCAAAGGAGACATGGTGATAGAAGGGGCGTCAGAGAGAGGTTAAAGATGCTAAGCTCCTGACTTTGAAAATGCAAGAAATGCTCCTGGCCAAGGAGCATGGCTTCGAGAAGCTGAAAAGGCAAAGAAATGAATTCTCCTCTAGAACCTCCAGAAGGAACGCTGCCCTGCTGGCCCATTTCAGACCTCTGACTCTAGACTTGAAAGGTAATAAATTTGTGCTGTTGTAAGCCACAAAGCTTGTGGTTATTCCTTATATCAGTGATAGAAAACCAATACACACTCTCTCAGAAATACTCTGCCTGTTGGTGAGCTCACTACCTCAGATAGGAGTGCTTTTTATTGGGCCAAACTCTACCTTCTTGCGATGCCAACTCATGGGTCCTGGTTCTTCCCTGCATATCAGGCACTCAGGGAGGCAGTTGCAGATGTTGGGGTAGGACACTGGGAGGAGACTCAGAGACCAGGTTCCTGTCCCAGCTCTGCGTTAGGCCAGTGTTTTCTGTCTGGTTTTCCGTTTTCTCTCCTGTGCCATTAGCACCTGGACAAATGCTCTCTGGTCCTCTCACCTCTAAATGCATAAGATTCTAATACCTCAGTCATGTAACAATCTGAAAATATTTGAAGATATCCCCATCACCTTTTTCTCAGTCCTTTTTAAACTCAGCATCTCTAGTTTCTCATGTGACACGACTTCCAGACCCTTCTCCCTCCTAGCTGTCTTTCTCTGGAAAGGCTCCAACCTGTCCACATCCCTCGAAATGTGACGTTCAGACCTGTGCAGGGCACCCAGTCACTGTCCGTGTCTGCCAGTGTGCCTGGTTTCTCCCATCTCCTACCGCCCTCTCATGCTGGAGCCCATCTGACTCTCCCTCAGGGTCCCTTGGACTTGCTTAGTCCATTCCTTTTTATCTTCCTTTATCCAACTTTATTTTTTGAAAGAGAGCATCCATAATCAACAAATTCATATGAGTCTTAGTTTAGTTCATTTTTTTTAAATAGGAAAGACCCAGGCTTTCTGGTACGAGCCTGTCAGCCATCTTCGCTTGCTCAACAACCTCTCAATGATAGTCCATTCTCACAGGTACTTGACAGACAGTGGTGTGTAAATTTCTTAGAATCATAGATTCCTTTGAGAATCCGAGGAGAGCTACGGATCCTCTACCAGCAGGAAGTGCACATACTTCCAAAATTTTGTGTGTGATGTCAGGGCATTTTGGTCTCGCTGAAGTAGTCCGCTAACCCCTCTGACGTGTGGCAGTTAGTCCTAAACCTGCAAGGTTGTTGGGAGGCAGCTTTTGCAAAAGGCAATCTAATGCCTTCTTCCAGGTCCACGCAGACTTCATGGAGGCCTAGAAACCAGACTCAGGCCTCGACTGAGCAGACACCCATTAAGGATCAAGATAGGAAAGTCTCCAGGCCACAAAGCAGAGATGTTCTCAGGTTAAACAAAGACTAGCTTTCAGTGGCCCCCTTTTGCAATGAGAGCTCTGCTTCTGCGGGCCTTTCTCCACAGGATAAATCCCAATCTTTAGACACCAAGGCCCCTTAGATTAAAGCCATCTGCTTGCCCAAGGCTTTTCTCAGTTGCAGGATGCTACTGGACGGAGGCTGACACTTCTGTGTCCCCCTTCCAGTGCTTTCCTAAAACACTGCCCAGCTGTGCAAACAGCCGGTCTGACTAGCACTTTTGTTTAACTGGCACTTGCCCAGGCCATCCTGGGTGAGGTCTGAGGCACATGGGCTTCGGCCACTGTCCCTCCCTTGCACCTTTCCACCCTCTCTGAGAATGAAAGGTTTCAAGTCTTAACAATAATAACACTCCTTCAGCTGCAGTGAGCAGAGCTACAGAGGGATAAACAAAGCAACATACTGCTGATCACGAAGAATTCTTGATCTGGGGGAAGAAAAAAAACACAACAAAAATCCGAGGCATCCAGGCATCCTAACCTCAGGGATGCAAAGCAGCCAGGTTTGTTCCCAGTATTCCCTGGAACCCGGTGTGGCCACAGTGGGACCCAGGGGCCCGGGCCTCCTCCCCCCCCGGGACCGCATGCAGAGGCTGGTCTGGGCAGGGACTTCTGCAGGGGACACGGACAGTCTCCTTGTGACAAAAGAGGGGATTGTCCATCTCAAAAAGCAGTTTGTTTATGTACGTATTTATTTAGTTAAGAATGTTCGAAAAGAGCAGAGCCAAACCCAATTCCTGACAAAAGTGTGGGGTACGGTCAACTGCAGATTTCTTCAGCCCGGAAAGGATCATGAGCAAAGGTCATTCCTATAACTTCAGTTTAAAAAATTATTTTGAAATAGTTTTTTTTTTTTAAAGATTTTTATTTGAAAGAGAGAGAGACAGAGAGAGAGAGAGAGAGAGACAGAGAGCACAAACAGGGAGGAGGGGCAGAGGGAGAGGGAGAAGAAGACTCCCTGCCGAGCAGGGGGCCCAGGACCCTGAGCCAAAGGCACTTAACCGACTGAGCCACCCAGGTGCCCCTGAAAGGAAATTTTATATCACAGTTGAAAACCCATTATCATTTGCCATAAAGAGACGGTACCCAGAGAATACATACAACCAAGCAAAATGACATTAGATGACGTTAGATGTTGCCTTTTTGAAATTTTTTGCTAGGTACATAAGGGTTACAGGGGTTTCATCACTAAGCTGAGATTTCCTCTCTACTAATCAGAATGATTAAGTGGCTAATGACATGAACGCTATTCAAGGACGTGACCACCTTCCACGTCACACCATCCAGCATGCACCAGTGGCATGAACCCCATGGTGATCAATGCGTAGCTGGTGCAGTGATCTAGTACGTTCCCTTTCACTATCTGAATGTAACTGCTTCCCTTCTTATGAATTTGTTTCTGCTAACTCATTTACCAGTAAACTCAAGAGGTAGCAGTTAGCCATGTCGAAGGGTTTGTGCTGCTGGGTCCTCGGAGGAGGTGGGTGCAAAGTCTCCATCCTCAGGACTAGGAACTACTCTTGGGAAGGTACTGAGTGCCAGGCTCTGTGCTAAAATGCTTTCTGTATAGTTTCCTATGTGAACTCCTCAATAACTTATTAGAGGAGGTATTTAGTCCTATGTCCTGTATATTTAGAGATGTTAGTTTGCCTAAAGTCACACAGCCAGGACGTGCTAGAGTGGGGATAGAAACACAGGGCTGTGCATCTCTGAAATGCCTGTTGTCATAGCTTCTGTGCTCAGTAGAATGTTCATAACCCAGTTATAATATGAAATATTAATTTGTACATAATGTACCGGCTCCATTCTCACAGAGCAATGTTTCAACCCAAGTGTATGTTCAGAAATTGAGGCCGGCCGGTACAGTCTGCAACTACACCATGCAGGTTTTACCCACTTTGCCTACGTTTAAACCCAGCCTTATCTTCATTGTGTAATTTTTTTTTTTTTTTTTTTTTTTTTTTTTTTTTATGAAAACCCAATGTGGGGATGCCTGGGTGGCTCAGTGGTTGAGCGTCTGCCTTCAGTTCAGGGCATGATCCTGGGGACCCGGGATTGAGTCCCACATCGGGCTCCCTGCAAGGGGGGCCTGTTTCTCTATGTCTCTGCCTCTCTCTCTCTCTCTCTCATGAATAAATAAATAAAATCTTTAAAAAAAATGGGAATGACTGAATGTGGTGTTTATGAAAGCCAACCAGAAGACAGGATGGTAGATTTACTAAAGACTAACTAAAAATACAGGTGAAAAATCTATGACCTTGTTCTTCAATTGCTACTTAACTTGAACTGAATGTGATTATCCCTAATTAGCTGTGGTAACATTCAACTATATGAAATGAATGGAATTAACGGAATTAATTTCATCTCTGCTAAATTCATACACAGGACTCTCACCTCAACCCATTCTTTTTGCAAGGCATAGGGCAAAAAGCGAAATTCACTAAAATTAAGTAGGCTCAGGTATCCTACCAAAAAGAATTAGGAAAGAACAAGGGAAAGAGCGGAATCTTCGTTGCCAACAGAGCCTGGATGCCCACTCTTATTTACTCTGTGTGTGCACAAACATATAATCTCTGCATTGTTCTATCTCCGGGCATGTGGTAGTCACTCAGAGTAACACGGGCTGGAGACGGTGGTCGGGTGAGTATTGGGGTCCCCAGGACCTGGCCCAAGCCTACAACAAACAGCTGAAGTGCCGGGGGTAAAGCTTGGAAAAGCAAAGGTGACGAGGCTGTGCACACATTTCCTGCTCATCCTGGGGACCACGGGCATGTGCAGCCAATTCCGATATGCCTTCATCCACATCATATGATAAGATACCTTATTGATGCTGGGTCTATAGCCTTGAAACAATATTAGAAGTGGGCCAAGAATAAAACGCTTATAGAAACAAGGAAAAGTGCCCACTGACATTTTATATTTATTATTAGGGTTAAGCCTATTTAGGTAGTTCAACTAAAATACAAGAAAAGACATACTGTCATCATATCTATTAGGTTTTTTTTCACAGTTAAAATGAGGTAATCTGGCTTTACAATGTTTTCAGTTGAATTAAGCAGTTTGATCCAGTTTACAAGGAGAAATATTTTTGAACAATTATTTCCTAGGAGGGAAAAAGCCAAGTGAAATGTGTGTGAATAAGATAATTAAGCCACAAAATACATTTCAGAGTACCAAGCAGCATGTATGTAAAATTTTAACTCTAACCTTAAAATTGGTACAATTTATTGTTATTTTTACTTCACTTAGCAAACAGCATGCACTGTAGTATAAAACAAGCATAGAGGACAAACGTAGTATCTAAGAGCCTATTTATCAGATTCACCTATCATCTGAATTGACCAAGATATATTCTGACTATAACAATCTCTGTATTTTCTAAGTGCTTTTCAGCGAGGTTAAGTATTACAGTTGGCATATATACAGTACAAACAATGCATACACAATCTGCATGTGATACTTAATTTGGGGGTATAAATTAGTAAGTATAACAGCAGCAAGGTACCACTGCGTCTAGAATATGTCCTAAGATTTATCATATTGATACTACAGATTCATGACTCAAGTGTTATTAGTGCTACAGACTAATAACAAAGGTAAACTGCAAATATACAAAGCGACCGAAGGCCTGTTTAACTTCAAAGTGCTGTGCTTCTTGTTGGGCTCCAAGCTGGTGAGCAAGCTCTTGCCATTTTGAATGAAGTGCTGGCCTCAGGTTCTGGGTTCCAATCAGATTCTGTGTGTGTGTGTTGGGGGTGGGGGGGTCAGAATTATACACTGGGGAACGAGGAGCAATCACCTGTGATAAGAGTGCATTTGGGCATCATTGAGTGTGTGCCTTTCTGTGTAAGTTTTGCCAACATTCTGTTATGAATAGTGATCGGCAGATGATAAAGGACCGACAGGAGATGAGAGGAGGAAGTGGTCTTCTGTGGAGGTCAGAAGGAATGAGATGGAAATGCCCCTAGACTATTGATGAGGTTTTCTCAATAGACTGTGGGATTGAGTTTCCCGGGAAGAGAAAAAAAAAAACTATCCAAACTATGTGGTTTAGAAAGGAGGCTGAAAACTCCTAAGAGTAAGGTGTTTTTTTTGGAGGAAAGACTACGATGCTATATCCACTGCAGGATCAAAAGGGTTATCTTAGAATCTTTTTATAGTGTTTAAGACTGTGCTATTTCAACAACATCAATAGTATTTTGTACCATATTCTTCTAGGTTAAGGGCCAACACAGTGAGATAGTAGCTTTAGTGTCACCATGTCTAGTAGGAAGCTGAGGAAGCCAGAAGGTAAGGAGATAGTACGTCTCCTGGGGTAAGAAAGAGCTGTTTGTTTTCATTTGGAATTAATTTCCAGCTAAATCACTTACCACCTAATCAATTCACTGCTGTGTATCCCTAGGTAATATCTGCGAGTGACAAAGTTATGATGGCAAATACTAGGAAGCAGTCTGAGGCAGAGGGCCAAGGAGTACTGAAAAGTTGGTAGAGTTTAGAGGGACAACCATGTTCTTTGCCATACAAAAAAAAAACTTCCTGTCAGTATGGACATCTGATGTTACCAATTTCTGTTCATTGCCTTTTGGCATAATAAGACCTCGCATGCACTTGGGAAAGCCCACCTCTCAGGAGCTCAAGTGTGCAGCAGCAGATTTCATGCAGCTCCACTCATCTCATTATATGGATTACTAAAGGTGCCGGCGTTGCACTAGTTCTGTGATCCTACACCACACTTTTGAGAAATGAACCCAAATAGCATTTCTTTTCCCATGCCACACAAGGAGGAATTACCACAACCGGGCACCTCCCTGAGTATAAGGCATTTAATTTAATCATAAGGGGCCTGAAATTTTGGGGAGCTAGTCAACCAAGGTTTGCAGAACAGCACTAAAGTGGCAGACGGCATCTTTATTCCAGATTACGGAACCAAGGCAGACTTAGCCTAGGGTTACTTGGTTGCTCAGCCGGGAGAACTCTCATGGCAGTGCCCCACTTGTTAGCCTGTTCCATTTCCCAGGACTTAGAGTAAAAAATTGCAGTCAGCCAATAAAGAACATCACAGAAACTTCAACTGGGGCACGGACTCATTCAGTAAGATGGCCTGAACTTGTGTAGTAGTCCTAGGTCTTCCATGAACAGAAACCGTTTCATTTCAGTTGTAACTTCTGTTTCTCTACCTTTAGAAAGCACTACGCTTTCTTGCCAGGCTGTAATAATGTCTCGTTGGGGAGCCCTTTCGTATGGCAGGATTTAAAAAAAAAAAAGAAATGAAATCCTGACCCACCACAAAACTGCATTTTATTCCAGAATTCTCCACCACGTTGTCTTCTTGAACAGGATCAAACTTTGTGATGTGAATGTGAGGTCATGAAAGAAGAACTAGGATTCTTAAGATTGGGCATGACCTGGGCTCAGATCTTATGCTTTTCTTTGAGTTTATATAAAAATCCTGGGTTTGTACTGTGGCTTAACTATTCCCAAGAATTCAGGGGTTGTGGACTCGGTGCTAAGGAAAAATAACTTAATTATTGGAGAATCTCCTACAGCATACATGTGTTTTTTTGGCATGACCCTCTTAGGTCTGCCATTCACTTAAAATTAAATCCTCAATAACTTATCATTCCCTTCCATCAATTCTATCTTGACTTTTCTCCCCAACCCTAAGACTCTCTTCTGTGCCCGTGAAACCACAGTGGTACCTCTAATAGGCTCCAAGTCCAAGCCTTTTAAACACTGCTCTAATCTAACTGAAGCCTGTGATTGTCCTCTCTGCCACAAAGCCATGGAAATGTGGCAAATGGTCCAGAGAGTTCATGAAAAACTCAGCTTACATTTCAGAATAACTGTGGCCCCAAATCCTCCGAAACTAAAGCCTTCTTTGGCTCAGTCAAGTAGCTTTTTAGTTGATCTTGAAGTGAATTCTGAGGAAGCACGATAACCTTGTTGGATCTTACGAGAATAAATGATGTGGTTGGGTCAACCATTATTGTTGGCGGTTGCAGAATGAGTCACAGACCTACTCCCTCTGTCCTATCACGGAGTCGCCTGCTTGGCCTTAGGTCCAAGAGCAGAATGCACAAATCCTTTGTGATATGTCAAACAACTTTTCCTTGGAGCAGAGAATCTGCCAATTCAAGGGTGTTTATCGAGAGTGAACTGCAAATGCTTCTCCTCCGGTCTCCCAGAAATCCTGTGCAGAATTTCAGAATGCAACCAGAGCACTATGACAACTCAGAGCACTATGAGGGAGTGAGCACCTGCACTTGCCACATGCAGCAGGACTCCACACACATGACCTTGGGATCATTTTCTGTGCTTCTGTGTCACGCTCGATGACTTCGTCTTACCAGGCAAACACTGAGGTGCACTTACATGTTACAACCCAAGAGAAGTGCAATTATATCTTTTAAAACTAAAGGAAAAAAAATCAAGTAAACATTTCACTGAACAGTCAGCAGCCCTTGGGTGTCACTGGCATCCTGTGGAGATACCTGCCGACACACCTGGCCTCATAGCACCAAGCACCTGGGCAAAGCTGAGGCTCAAATAAAACAGAGCAGAGTAATTCTCCTCTTGCCTCCTGATCTCTTTGCCAAGTAACAAAGGGTTAAAAGGGGCAAGGATCTAGTCCCTAGCAATTGACCAAGAGAGTTAAAAATAAAACCAAATGAAACAGTAAGGACACAAAGAAATCCCTGAGGGTAGGCCAGGGATTTCAGAGCTTGCCACTGGGGTTTAATAGCAGAATTGAAGAACAATTGAGAAAGGGAGGGCATTTCCGTTCTTACTCCTTCCCAGAGAAGGCCCTCAGAAATTGACAAGACAATCCCAGAAACCTTTGGGAGAAGGGGTTCAAATGCAGGAGCAGGAAACGTGAAACCAGATTTTCCCAGAGGCATTTGCGTTGTGTCTTCCCCCTCAGCTGCCGATGCTACAGGTCAGGGCTGAACTGACTTGACCTCCAGTGGAGTCTGGAAGACCAAGGCTGGGGCATGCGCCTGGAGCTCACCCCGGGTGCCCCCCTCTGCAGGCGACTTGGAAGACCCAGCCATGAGAATGGCGGAGTAGAAATGGCAAGCCACAGGGGGCTGGCCCAACGATCCTCATGCACACACACATCCATCAAGGATTCCATGGTTATCTTTCTTCCTGAAGAATCCAGACAGGGACATCTCCTTAGAGATCCTCGGAAAGTTCTGAGGAGCACCCCTGCATATACACTCCCATGCCCAGTTTTCTTTCTGGCTCCCTCCTTTGTGACCTCCTGCTGGAGTCTTCCTCAAGAGTTCTTCATGACCCGTAGCATCCTCTGCTGTGGTGCATGGCCGGGTAGGGGGTGCTCAGGTCTGGACCACACCCACACGGGCTCCCTGTCCCACCACGACTGGGGAGCTGGGAACAACTGCGGCCGGGTCAGAGTGTGTCAGAGGTCACTCACAGTCCTGAAAGGCATGGGCAGCATCAGGCCTAGGTGAACAAAGTTCAGGAAGCTCCTTTGTGAGTGCTCTCGAGGTAAGAAGCACTGAAGATACTTAATCTATAAATAAATAAATGCATAAATAGAGTAATAAATAAATAAATAAATAAAAACACAAGAGGGCTCTTTGTAGATAAGTACCTCCTATCAATTAAAAAAAGAAGAATCCCCTCTTGAGTTTCAGAGCCCTCCTGCAGTGGTGATTAGCAGGCTCAAAACAACCTGCAGAAAGTAGAACAATCAAGACACAAGCTGGAAATGTTCCAACACTGGGTATCTCTCCCTTGATGACACACGAGTCATCCTGAATGTCCCGAGGTAGTCTTGTTTTCAAGGAGTTACAGAACAGCTCCAAACTCACTTGGGGCTTCCTCCTTAAATCCATTGCACTTCCCCACACATACTGAGTCTGCCTCCCCGGTGCCATAAACCAGATGCCTTCCGTCGGCGTTACGTGTCACAGCACGGACCAGAGTCCTAGGCAGATAGCAACGAAATGCCATTCCAAGACCTGGCTTGAAGATCCCATTCCAAAAAAGACTTTGCCAGAATGAGGCAGGAGTTTACCTGGCAGCCATTTTGGGAAAAGTTATAGGATTAAACCAAAGAAACGTGGCATGCAACAAACATGCGTGTCTATCTCCTGCTGGGCCCCACACTGAAAGGATCTCCCACCACTGCTCCTTTCACTTTTCAGAAGGGGCCAATAGAAATAGAAAGGAATCAGTGTTTTAAGACTGGGACACACATTTCTGATACCAAAGGCGATATGCACTGTTTATCTAAAGAATGAAGGTGACCAGTTCCCAAGCACAAGCTATGCGAGAACAGCTTGCGGCTGGAATAGCCTGGTGATAAATAAGTCTTACTCTCTAAGGGAAGAAGTGGTGACATTCAACATGCCAGAGAGAACCGGTGCTTGGCCCTTTTCTCCCTCAAAGCCCTAGGCTGATGTTAGAGCCACCCCACAGGGCCTTCCACACCTGCAATGAGACATTCTTTTGACTAAAATGCCTTTTTGGGTTCAGTCTTCTCCCTGGCTCAAACACAACATTTGTCCTGGAAGACAGCAGGAAACTGGGCCAAGTAGGAGACACTCAATGGAACCTGGAGACCCCAATTCCCTATTACATTCAACATCATGAGCCACTAGGAAGACCCTGACTTTGATCACATGAAACATGCTTCTTCCCTTGGACTTCAATTTTTTTAAAAGTCTCCTTTGGGAAAAATGCAATTAAAAGCTCTGTATGTTATCCAAATAGCCCTATGAAGAGGGTAAAATGCCCTCCTCCTCCTACTTTCCCATCACTGCCCAGGGCCATCCTAATAGGAAACCCTTCAGAACTCTGGCCGAGATCAACAAAGTCAACATTAAATCAAAAATCAAATCAGCATTTAGCCAAAGCTCTATCCTCCTGTAGGAGGTCATTCAATTCAATGACAGTCGTGGCAAAGTCCACCAGGTCCACAAAGTCAGAAGTGATGATGTTGACTCCCATGGCTCCGGGCTTCTGAGTTTTCACCCAGTCCAGGATGGCAGGAAGATTCCTACACAGAAGGGAGAACAGAGAGTAGAGTTTAAAAGAACTCTTCCAGAAATGGAAGAAAGACATTTCCATTAATGTGACAAAAGTATGTCAATGAAAGCACAAGCCCCCAGTGGTTCATCTGTTTAAGCGATGTGTCTCTTTCAGGGATGAAGTGATGTCTCCTCCACTAGAGAACTGTACTCCCAGGGTGTCTGCGCTGGAAGAGATGATTTGTCTCAAGCACCAAAGAGATAACCATGTCGGTAGGACCTTGAAAGACTAAGGTCAAGAGCCTAATTATTGGTAGGTTCTTTAATTTATTTTTTAAATCATAAACATTTTCAAACACACTGTAACCCTGAAAGAAATTTACAGTAAGTGCATCCACCACCTAGCTTCTACCGCGAATATTTTACAGTACTTGCTTGCCACATATCTGCCCATCAACCCATCACTCTATCCTTCCATCAAAACATCTTATATTTTTGACAAATTTCAACTGCAAACACCTTACACATGCCCCAAATACCTCAGTACGCATATCATTAACAGAGACTCAATACTGTTTAAATCTTTCTTTTGACATAAACTTGCATCCAGTAAAATGGGGAAATCTTAAGTGTTTCTAGTTGACTTGTGACAAGTGTATACATGTGATGCAAACCCATGTCAAGGTACAGAACGTTACCAGCACCCCAGAAGGTTCCTGCGTGCACCTTCCTCATCAATCCCTGCCCGCATCCCCCCGGGGGCAACAATTATCCTAATTTTTTTTTTCTACCATTGATAAAATTTGCCTGTTCTAGAACTTCATGTAAATTCAGGCAATATGTATTCCTTTGTGTGAGTTTCTTTCACTCAGCAATACGGTTTCGGAATCCACCCATGTCGTTGCATCCATCAGTAGCGTGTTCTTCGTTTTAATCTCTGCACTAGTCCACCGCGTGAATATGCTGCAGTTTGTTTATCCACTTCTCTTACTCAGGAATAAATGAGATGTTACTAAGTTTTGGATATTATGGATAAAACTGTTATGGGCATTCTTACCAAAGTCTTTTTGTGGAGATTTATTTTCATTTCATTTGGAAAAATACCGAGGACTAAAATTGCTTTATTATACCATAGATTTACATTTAGTTTTATAAGAAACTTCCAGATCTTTTCCCAAAGGGCTTGTTCCATTATATATTCCCAACAAAGTACGAGAGTCCTGGTTACTTAAGAGCCTTCCCAAAATTTGGCACAATTCACCATTTTATTTTTAGCCATTCCAGCAGGTATGCAAAAATATGACTATTGACCATTTGTCGTCCCCTTTGGAAAGTACCTGCTCAATTATTTTACTCATTCTTTTTTTTTCTTTTTAATTGTTGAGTTGTAGAAGTTATTTATATATTCTAGATACTAGTCTTTTCTCAGATGTGCTTTTTGATGTTTTATCCTTGCCTACAACTTGTCTACTCATTTTCTTAAAGGCATAATTTTGGAGAGCTCAATTCCTTAATGTTGATGGAGTCTAACTTACCAATTTTTTTCTTTTATAATTTCTGTCACCTATCTAGGAAACCCTGTTTGGTCCCAGGTCACAAAAATATTTTCCTGTTTTCTTCTATAAGCTTTAGCTTTCCTGTTAGGCCCAAGATTCATCTCAAGCTAATTTTTATATATGGTATGAAGTAGGGGTCAGGGCTCACTTCTCCCATAGGGATACCCAGTTATTCCAGAAGTATATGTGGCTTCTTAATACTTACTCAGTGGCCTCACAAACAGTCTGTTGGTCACATCTTATAATTCGAGAATTTTCTATTTGATAGCCAGAATGTTTTGCCCGAGGCAGCTCACAATTTGGTGATGTTAACAAATGACAATTTAATGTGATGCCTTCTGTATTAGCAGGAAATGTAAATACCATGGAGGGTAGAGAGGAAGGCATAGTGAAGTATCCTGCATAGTTTGGCATCGTGGTAAAAACAGCTCACTACATACTTGATAAGCTGAGGAGACTTTAAGGAAGATACAACCCATGGCTTACGTTTTAGTTAATGGATAGGAGAATTTTTAGGAAGGATTTGCTCTAGGCCAAAATTAAAAATACTTTTACCTTAACGGGCCCCCTTCTCTTCCTCTGGTGACGTTCTCCTTGATCTTCTTTCTTTCTTTTAAGATTTTATTTATTTATTCACGAGAGACACAGAGAGAGAGAGAGAGAGAGAGAGAGGCAGAGACACAGGCAGAGGGAGAAGCCGGCACCATGCTGGGAGCCCAACGTGGGACTAGATCTTGGGTCTCCAGGATTAGGCCCTGGGCTGAAGGCGGTGCTAAACCGCTGAGCCACCCGGGCTGCCCTCCTTGACTGTCATCTTCTCCTTCCAAGCTGCCCTCCCTTGAGCATACATCCTGACCCCTCAGTCTCCTCCTAGATGACACTGTCTGGGCCTTGCTAGCATTTCGCCTTCCTCTCTCTTTTCCTCTTCCATGACAATGATGATCAGTCCCAGGTCGCTTCCCTCACTCAGTGGACCCACTGACCATGGGCTAAAACATATCTCATAAATCAATTTGCATTTTAAAAATATTTTATTTATTTATTCATGAGAGACACAGAGAGAAAGGCAGAGACACAGGCAGAGGAGAATCAGGATCCCCGTGGGGAGCCCCATGCAGGACTCAATCCCAGGACCCCAGGATCATGGCCTGAGCCAAAGGCAGATGCTCAACCACTGAGCCACCCAGGTGCTCCTCAATTTGCATTTTTATGTTAGTAAGCTAAGTAGGATTTAAAAAACCACCACTGGGCAGCCCAGGTAGCTCAGCGGTTTAGTGCTGCCTTCAGCCCAGGGCCTGACCGTGGAGACGCGGGATCGAGTCCCACGTCGGGCTCCCTGCATGGAGCCTGCTTCTCCCTCTGCCTGTGTCTCTGCCTCTCTCTCTGTCTCTCATGAATAAATAAATAAATAATCTTTTAAAAAAATAAAATAAAAAACCACCATCACAGGAGTAAGTCCATTTTTAACTGGGTCTCCTGAAGACTTAATAACCTTAATTTGACCTTATCCAGTTTCTTCATTACTCAGTCTCCCCCCTGTAAAATGGGGATACTACTATTACTTATCTTGTATGGATTTGGGGGGGAATTAAATAAGGTAATACATGAAAGGTGCTTAAAACTTTGCCTGGGGGGCACCTGGGGGGCTCAGCGGGTTAAGCGTCTGCCTTCCCTCAGGTTATGATCTCAGGGTCCTGAGATCAAGCTCCGCATCCGGCTCCTGTTCAGTGGGGAGTCTGCTTCTCGTTCTCCCTCTGCCCCATTCCCCACCTCATGCATGCTCTCTCTCTCACTTTTATGCTCCCTCTCTCAAGTAAATAAATAAAATCTTAAAAAAAAAAAAAAAAAAAAGAAGAAGAATTTTGCCTGGGACATAGTAAGCACTATGAGTGTTTGGCACCAGAGCAGGAATCACACATGGTAGAGTGTAGGCTAGAGATAATCTGAAGGCTAGCAACGGAACACCACAAATAGCGTCTTCCCTTGGCGAAAGAGACCTGGAATACACAGTGGCCCACAGGAAGGCCACTGTAGTCCTGAACCTGATCCATTCAGGACTTCTTTTTATTTTTTATTTTTTCAAGATTCATTTATTTATTTTAGAGAGAGAGATACACACAACACACACACAGAGACAGAGGCTGAGGGGCAGAGAGAATCCCAAGCTGACTCTGAGCTGAGCAGAGAACCCAACTTAGGCTCCATCCCAAGACCCTGCGATCACCCTGAGTGGTGAAACCGAGAGTCAGATGCTCAACTGCCTTTGCCACGTAGGTGTCCCATGACTTCTTTTTACAATCCACTCGTCAGGGGTGCCTGGCTGGCTCTGTCAGTAGAGCATGCGACTCTTGATCTCAGGGTGGCAAGTTCAAGCCCCACATTGGGTGTAGAGCTTACTTAAAAAAACAAAAAACCAACAACAAATCCACTGCTTAGTGTTTAGGTATGAAATGCCGGCGCCATCTTCTGGTCATCATGGGGAAATGAGAATTCAAGGCTGGTGGCGACTCCAGGTGACTCCAGCCAAAGCCAAACCACAAGGGATCCCTGGAGCCTGAGAGGAGAAATGTGGGAAAGGCATCCACCTGCGGGTCTCCGGTGACAAAGAGCTCTGTCAGCTTCGGGTTGCATGTATCAACCTTCCTCAAGGCAGGGATCAAATAACCCGGATTATGTACAAAGACAGGAAAATGTAGAACTGTGAGGAGAAGCTGCTTTATTTTCTTAACTCTTGGCCTTTACCAAGGAGAGATGGGGGCAGAGAGCTGAGCCAGGTACTGCCGACAGGCCCGTGAAGCACCAGGTCCCATGAGCAGAGCCATGGATTCGAAACCTGCCTTGCCTTTGAAGCCCATTGAGAGAAGAAGGCTGACCTCTGTGTTTCTGGGTTTTCCAGAGAGATGGCCTGCCTCTTTAGTGCCAGTCACTGTGGTAGGTGTGGTCATACTAAGACGCTATAGTTTTGTTCATATTATTAACCCTTTGAGCGGCGATAAAGAGAGCTCAGAGACCTCAGGAAATTCGTCCAAGGCCACCCTGTGGTTAAGAGACTACGCTAGTGTGCTAAGGCTGCCACAGAAAAATGCCAGACTGAACGGCTTCAACAAAAATGTATTTTCTCACAGTTCTGAGGCAGGGAGTCCGAGATCAAGAGGTTGGCAGGTCTGGGTTCTTCTGACGTTTCTCTCCTTGGCTTGCAGGAGGCCGCCTTCCTGCTGTGTCCTCACATCATCTTATCTCTGAGCACACACATCCCTGAAGGCTCTTTGTATGTCCAAATGTCCTCCTCTTATGAGGACACCTGTCAGACTGGATTAGGGCCCACCCTAGTGGCCTCATTTTAACTTAATCACCTCTTTGAAGACCCTGTCTCCAACTATGGTCACATTCTGATATGGGGGCCTGGGGCTTCTACATACACATTTCCAGGGAACTGAATTCAGCCCATAACAGGCACCAGGTCAGGCTGTAGTCTCAGGCTTGATGTCAGTCTGTGTCCCCTTCTATGGCTCCATGGCTGCTCTGTCCTTGAGCTTAGGCAAATCTTGCCCTCGTTTAATTTCAGCGGGAGGGCAAGGTTTCTAAGAATCTAGGGGAATCGATCCTAGAAATTCAGACTGACGGCTCGATTTTTCATGGCTTCCTTTTAGGGTGATAAACCAAAGCTAACCAGATCTCAGGTCCAAAGTTTCACCTAAGAGTTAGGTTAACTTCCTACTGGAAAAAAAAAAAAAAAAGAATCACCTCTACATTTGTGGGAAAATACCTGATCTTTGTCCTCTTGGTTAAGCTGATAACCAGTGCTCAGGAACCAGCCTCACAGCCCCCAGTGCCCTCGTTAGGACAGACCTCTTGGACTTAGAAGTGCTGATCTCCGATGCTTGCGCAACTGCCCGGAGGCAATGGTGGCCGCACATTGTCGTGCTGGTTTTTGCGTACAAGCTCTTGACTCAGTTTCTCCCTTCAGTGGACGAGGGGGCCTAGGAATGCGTGCTGCCTCCCTGGAATATTCTGGAGACTAGTAGCCCCAGGTGTCTTTCCAGTCTTGGGACATCCGCTTGCCACCAGCGGGCAACCACTCTGGCATGCTAGGATCCCTTCGCTTTGGGCACATGCCACCATCATATCACTAACTGGAAGAGCTTTGTGCTTCATCGGCAGCCAGAGAAAGTTCTAGGAATTTACAGGTGTGAGCAGCGTTGTGATTTTGTGGGTTCACAGCTCCAACCAGGAAGATCTGACCAGATTCACGTACAGGCCCGTGGAGCAGAAAGGAGCAGAGCGATGAAATATGCCATATTCAAGTCCGTGGTGAATGTGGGAAGGGCAGCAGCCCAACAGGCAGGAGGCCGGAGTCACGGCACGTTATTGCCTCTGACCCGCTCTGTGGACCTGGGGCACTAACCTTACCAAGTCCCATCTGAAATGGGGACAATAATGTGCTCTAGCCCCGGAGGCTGGCTTAATGTAAGAATCAAATGAAATCATCTGCTAGAGGGCAATTTATATTCTAAATACAGTATGCAGATAAAACTTAACCTGATTTTTAAATACCTTCTCTCTGTTATTAGTACAACTCTGCACAGACTTTATACTGTTATTTTCACAGCGCTTTGTAGAAATTTACATATTTAAGAAAAGAGAACATGGGGATGCCTAGGTGGCTCAGTTGGTTAAACGTCTACCTTTGACTCGGGTCATGATACCCCAGGGTCCTGGGATCAAGTTCCAAGTTGGGCTCCTGGTCAGTGAGGAGCCTGTTTCTCCCTCTCCCTCTGCTCCTCCTCCCAGCTCATGCTCTCTGTCAAATAAATAAATAAAATATTGGAAAAAAATCCCTACATGTTTATTTTCCCTGATTGACTTAAGTTCCTTGAGGACAGACACTATAGATACTATATCATTTACCTTGTATATTTATTTATTTTTTAAATATTTTATTTTATTTTATTTTAATCTATGATAGTCACACACACAGAGAGAGAGAGGCAGAGACACAGGCAGAGGGAGAAGCAGGCTCCATGCACCGGGAGCCCGACATGGGATTCGATCCCGGGTCTCCAGGATCGCGCCCTGGGCCAAAGGCAGGCGCCAAACCGCTGCGCCACCCAGGGATCCCTACCTTGTATCTTTAGACCTAGTTCCTCCTAAGTACTCAATCTTTGTTGAATGAATGAATGAATGAATGAATGAATGATATTAATCTACCAATTTAGCAAATGCATGAGGAAAATGGTATAGATACATGAACATATAAAACGTTTGTCGTTCTGGATCTTTCAGAGATATGGCATTGGTTTATGACATTCTCTTTTCCAAGTTCAGCACAAGTAATTCAGTCAAAACTTAGTAGAGCCTTTCAGTAAGGGTTTCTTGTTTTGCTCACAGCCAATGTAAGCAGGCGTTTTCTCCAGCAAACAAAAGTTGAGGTGCTTCTAGCTGCCTGAACTCTTGCCAGATGAACTTCTGTTCTGGAGTGATGCTATCCAAACTCAGAAGCAAATAGGGATGCATTTTTGGAAGAATCTTTCACGATCTAAACACTGGTGCTTACCACCTGGAACTCAGGAACTGAAGTGAGTCCTGTAAATACCTCTCGTTACCCAAACATTTTCACTTCCTCAGCTCGGCCTGGAAGGATGCCCTATTATCCAAATGTATGTATGACATTCCCTTTATCCATATCCATAGGCACACACACATACATGGACGGATATTCACACCATACTTTTTCTTGATGACACCTATCATTTATGGTATCCAGGATAAAGAACATCATCTAATACGAAGTATCTGGAGCTTCTCTTGCCTAATTGTACAGTCAGAATCAGTTCTGCTCTGAGGAAGTATCTGAAGCTGTGGCACTCTAGGTAGCATCCTAAGCTGCTTCTCAGGACTCACTGTCACTATGGAAGGGACAAACCTTCATAGGGCACCTCTGAATCCCTAGTACCTACCACAGCTGTCTCATTTAATGTTTTTTTTTTTTTTTTAAGATTTTTTATTTATTTGACAGAGAGAGAGAGAACAAGAAGGGGGAGTAGCAGAGGGTGAGGGAGAAGCAGGCTTTCTCCTGAACAGGGAGCTGGATGTAGGGCTCAATCCCAGGACCCAGGACCAAGACCCAAGCCAAAGGCAGTTGCTTAACAGGCTGAGCTCTTGGAGTAGCATCGGGCACCCCCATTTAATGGTTTTTAAATGAGTATTTGGGCCAACTGTAAAGGTGGGGCAAGTACATGATGTGGTCACATGCTAGAAGCGAACATACTGCTGTTGGCTTACAGTGCTTTGCCTTAGCATCAAAGTTTAGAGTATTTACAGTATACCATCTATTTTAACAAAATATTTAGAGGCCCTTTGGCCACGTTTAAAGCAAACCACCTCAAATACACAGCTTTTTCAAATACAAAGTTTTTGGTTTTTTGTTTTGCTGTCAACCTAAAATTTTCAAACTATATGATTTTTACTGCTGTCTATTCATAAAAGAATCAAGACAAGTTTCTTCAAAACTTAAAAAAAACCCACAAACCTTACTTGTGGGGTAGAAGCAAATTCTTACCTATGAACCAGAGTGTTCTTGAGGCCACCAACCAGGCCTCGGGCAATGGTCTTCACTCTGGGGGTGAGAATGGCTTGAGAGACGTGGAAGGAGCCTCGTGGGGCCCGCTCACTCAGAGTGGTCTCCAAGAAGAGGATTAGTTTGCGCACGCTTGTAGTGTTGGCCCAGGGTGCTGGGATTTTCTTTCCGGACCACAGGAAGGGGTATTGCTTGTAGAAGGGACAATGATAGAAAATAAGAACCTGAAACATTCAAAACAAAAAGGAGAACAATTCATAAATAAGCTGAATGTTAATTCCATGGCTTTGTCCCAATTGCTGACATGAAAGGCAAACAAATGTACGCATGTAGAAATTCACGGATTTTATGTGTGTATACACACACACATTATATATATATTAATATATATATATTCATCAATTAGCAATAATCGTGCCTCGGATAAACCTCATTGGCTACGATACTGCCACTGCTCAAAGCTTATATATTAATCAATAAGCAAAGATTTAAGCACTTGTGTATGTCTGAACTTGAAGATTCTTTATTTTTGTCATGAACACTTCTGGAAGTATGGTAAAATCCCAAACCCCTTCTCAGACTGTTTTAGATGAATGTATCAAATAGAAAAGACAGGGGACGCCTGGCTGGCTCAGCGGTTGAGCATCTGCCTTCGGCTCAGGACATGATCCTGGAGTCCCGGGATCAAGTCCCGCATCAGGCTCCCTGCATGGAGCCTGTTTCTCCCTCTGCCTGTGTCTCTGCCTCTCTCTCTGCTTGTCTCTCATGAATAAATAAATAAAAAATTAAAAAAAAAAAACAAATAGAAGAGACAGGATTATAAAGGAAATCGATGAGACCGAAATATAGCTATCAAAATATTATTAAACTTGTAATAAATTGGTGTATGTGCTTCATAATAAATACATTAAATAAAAATATTTTGTTGTAAGTCTAATAAGTTCCATCATTTTGAGTTAATGATGAATATAAATGATATTTCAAATGCCTGAAACGAGATATGGAAATATCTGTGATTGCTATGGGGACAGCCACAGGTAGAGCCGATACTGCTGTGGCTGAGGGTCTTCACTCATAGCCAATGGGTATATTAATTTTCAGTAAAAGTGGGAAGGGATCAATATGTAGATTTTTCCCATCCAAATCCACAGACTACTTAAATCCTACCCATGCCCCTCCCCTTGGGGCTCTGAGCCCCCACATCACCTGCCCCCCACCCCCCCATGGAGAGTGCTCTGGCTCGGTAGTGCTGTCTACCAGTTATGACTCCTATGCTCCTGCAATTGACGCTCCTGGGGGGTTGAGACCCACTCAATGGACTCGTCATGAAGTGCCCTGAGTTTCAATCACGCCAGCCAGCCGACTGAATGAAATAACCCTTCCCAGGAGGATGTGGGGGGGGCACTACTCTAGGCAGGGAAGACTTCCAGGAGGTGATGGGTCTCTCCAGTGGGACCTCCCTGGGCTGGTGGTGATTTTGAAAATAATTAGCAAGCCACATCCACAGCATTAATTAGTTTCTGGGAGGCAGCCGAGGGACGGGGAGTTGCTATTTTGATTGTCCCAATTCAGAGCTCTGCTGCTTAGGTTTCTAGAAGTAATACGTTTGCCCTGCTCCCAAGTGCCAGTAATCTCTTCCTGGAGGAATGTCCAGCATGCTTACACGGCCTGGACTGCAATCCTCAGCGGGCTGGCCCGAGAGCATAATCCCCAGGCACCCGAGCAGGAGGGCTCGGCATGTGCGTCTGGTTCCCAGTGAGTCTAGCCCGCGACCCAGGTGCCTAACTGCTGCTGCGGGCCCAGAGCCCGGGTGCCCGGGTGCGGCGGGCTGGATGCACCCAACAGGCTAACAGTTGCTGTTTCTAAGGGTGTTGAGTCCCGTCTGACTGACTGCTAATGATGCCGGTGGTAAACGCGGGTGTTAATGAGGTTAATCGCTGGCTCATAGTAAGCAGATTGCCGGGGAGATTGGGAGGACTTCCTGCTGGCGGTGTAATCGGCCAGGTGGAAAGCTGGGGTCTCCCGCACCCAAGAGGGAGGCAAGCTGTCCTGCGCAAGGGACCGGGAGAGGCGGGAGGCTGCGGGGGCCTCCCCCGTCCGGGCCTCTCCAGAGCTGCCTGGCCCCCGAGCAGTGTCAGTGCTGTTCCCTTTGCTGCCTTAGAAAAGGTACAAAAATGACAAATTGCACAACAGGGGCTTTCTGCCTTTCCTCAAGAGCTTACTTGAACAATCCGATCCTAAGGGTTATAGGGACAATTTCGGTTGACAGGAGGAGGTTAGTCTAGCAAACCGATTGTTTGTTGTTTATGGATTTCAAGGGGCAGTAACTCTTGCCCGAGGGCCCGCGTTTTGCATGCGCCTCCCTACCTCGCTCTGCTGTATTTTTCTCTGACACGCTCTCCCCTTCCAGCTCAGCAATTTATGTCCAGTTTTTCTCCGGAGACTCAGATTTGAAATCTAACTTCTCTTGAAAATTATTCCTTGATTAACCTCCTCTTATTCTGATGGGTCCTTTCCTGGAGGCCCCTCGACTAGTGATCGAAGCACTATTGCACTATTGCACTAATGCACTATTTTTCAATCAATTGCTTACAAACCCCTTTCTTCATATAGTACAGTTGAGGCGGTTTTATCTTGCAATTGTGTATCGGTTGTTTTGTATTTTATGAGTGTTATGTACTCTTACCTTCTCATCAAGATCCTAAATACTGCCAAACCGTAGATTTAGTCTTCTAATTCATGGTACCTCAAAACCCATAGCCACGATGTACACCTATCAGTGAGCTGTGATGTAACTGTTACGTTGAGTAAATGAAATTTGACTGAATGGTAGTATATGAAGCTGTAGTGATAAAATACTCAGGGGGTTACAAGCAAAGCAGCTCATTATATAATGAATATTTAAAGTTTAGCCCCCAGCAGGGAGTAGATCACTGATGACTGTGAGGTCTCTGTTTAGCTTTTTAAGGAGAGACATGGAGGGGACAACTCCAGGAAAGCAAGAAGAGCAGGGAAATCCTAGAATTCAAATGAATGACACCTACCCTTTTACTGACAGGTCATTGCAATCTTTTCATAAATTTAGTAGGAGTAGTTGTAGTTGGAAGACACACACAGATTAGCCCCTACTTAAAAATATGGATAGCTCATCACTCTGCTGCTGGAAGTTCACTGTCCACCCTCGTCATTATCTCTGAAAATACCTGTTACTCCTGCAGACTTCCAAACAATTTTGTAGGCAACATGGCAGTCCACCCAGGACACTATCTGCATGCAAAATTATAAAGCTATAATTATATTAGCTATATTTATAAATTTATATTTATAAAATTATAAAGCTATATCTGATTGTCAAGCTTAGTTGCACTCAAATCTAATCTTATCTGAATCCCAAATTCAAAAGCCCACTTACAGGTCGGTCTCTAGCCCATTACTCCATTCAGCGAGCCCTCAGAGACCCTCTGATAATAGGGGCTCATGAATAAGGAGGAGGTGTTTTATTAGCGTAATCTATGATCCTAGTTGTGAAAACCCCAAGATGAGGGGACAGCCGTGGAATAGCATCAGAAGCTGTGGGAACTCAGGGGAGCCAAACAGCCTATGACTCAATCTAGGCTCTGGCCAGTCACTAGCGATGATCTCTCGGGCAAGTTGCTACTTTCTCTGTGCCTCAGTTTACTCACTGTAAAATGAGGATAATAACAGAACACCTATCTCCTAGTGTTGTGGAGAGGACTAAATATGCTAATCCTTGTACCTAACACAGCGTAAAGGCTCAGTAAATGTTAGCTGATAAGGTGATGTTGGTATTACTATTATCTCATACTGTAAGAGAGACTCCACTAAGACAAAAAAAAACCTCTCCAAATTAGACCTGTGAGTCTGAAAAGATAACCTGGGCTTAGGGGCAAGGGTGTGATAAATATTTGGTAAAATATCATTTACAAAGTTTTAGTGAGAAGTGGTTTAGATAAATTTTAACAGAGACTGAGAGTTAACTCATTAGCCTCTATGGAGTGAAAGGCATTAGCCCTTTTGTAAGTGTGCAAAACCACCTGGTGTTTCCAATCACTCAGGCCAAACCTGGAAGTCATCCTTGAAGCCAGTTTCTTTCGCACCCCAAATCCCATCCAGTGGAAAACCCCATTAGCTCTACCTTCTGACAGATTCCAAATCTGACCACTTTCCACTTTCCACTAGTGCTCTCCTCACGGGTTTCCCTCCTTTCCCTGCCCTCCTACCCCTGGTTTCTTCCTAGCAGCCACAGAGATTCCATTAAAATGTCATTCAGGACACAGCACCCTGTACTCGGAACCCTCTCAGAACCTTCCTCCCTCAGAGTGAAAGCCTGAGTCCGTACCTCATCACCCATTATTTCTCACCTCCTCTCGCTGCTCTGCTCTCCAGGCCCATGGCCTCTGCTTCTCCTCAAAGGTGTCAGGCACTGGCTGGTTCCTCTGCTGGGAAAGCTCTTCCCCCACAACAGTCACATGATTAACTCCCTCGAAAGTCTATCCTGATCAACTTATTTAAAATTGAGACCAACCCTCCAATCCACAGAACGCTGGTTCCTCCTAACTACACCTGCCTTTCTATTTTCATTGCTCATATCACTTTCTAGCATTTTATGTAATGTATTTATTATGGCAATTATCTATTATCTGTTTCCTTACAACCTGAATGAAAGCTCTATGAAGGCAAGGATCTTTATTTTATTTACTAACTTATCCCAAGTGCCTGGACTGGTGCTTGGCACACACTGTTCAATGAATATTTGCAAATGAAAAATCTTTAGTTGATTTTTAATTAAAAGCTCTTCTCTAACTTCAAAAATAGCTGCCTCTTTAAGATGCTTTGGTTCATGTACCTATGAGTAGTGACCAACTATAAATGAAAGGGAATTGCTTTTTTTTTTTTTTTTTTTTTAAAGAGAGTGTAAACTGGAGGCTGACTTTTCCTGAAGCTCCCCTGTCCCACAGCCTGTCATCCCATGGGATCAGAGCAGCATCTCTCTGAGGCTCACATTCCTTTTCTTGGGTATGTCCCTCAAGGCCTAGGTTTGGAGCTCTGCTAAACTATCGGACCTGGGAAGGCTCTCCACCTGTTGGGCTCTTTCTTCACTCTCTCCCCACCAGGACCCCAAATCTGTGAAGACAGCCTTTTAAAATATAACACTTCTGAGCTGAATCATTTATGTGCCTTTGTCAGGTAATGCAGGGATTATCTGACATGGAGTTAAAGGCAGGATGGACCTGCCTATCTCCAGGGGAACTCGGAACCAGAAAAAGGTTCTATGGGAGGGAAAAAAAAAATGGTAATCACCAATTGGTGCAACTTCAGGAAGTTGCCTTGGGCTGCTTCTCAGGCCATTCAAAGTCAATTTAGATGCTTCACACAGGCTGCCAACACATTGTAAATATTTGGCAGGTGTTAATCCCACTTCACCAGTGCCCAGGAACTAGTGTACATACCTTAGAGTCTTTGAAGCTATCCAAGAGCCCAGGAACCAGTGTGTATATGTTTAATACTCCAAATAATCTTTGCCTTCTAGCCTAAGAGCCCTGGGGTGGGCTGCCTTCCAGCTGGTGATACAGAAGAGGCAGAAAGTGTTATGTTTTTGCCCTGACAAGCGGGTCTGTTTCCTCTTACCTGGCACTTCTTCTCCCACAGGGCTTGCAGGGTCATGCTCTCCACGCTGCAGGCTGAGCACAGCTTGTTTCCAAAGGCCTCCTGGATCCGGAGAATCAGGCGTTTGTGGTGGGCCTCATCCATGGCGTAGAAGTGGTTGAAATCCAGAAAGACAATCTCTTGGGGGTGCTGGGTGAGAAATGAGTCAATCTCCATCAGGCCATCCCAGACCTTGATGCCAAAAAGTCCGTGAATGAAGTAGATCTCCTGATCGGCATCCCCGGGCTTGGAAGACACACGCAGGTCAAAGTAGCGGATCCCAGCTTCCAGCTGTTCTCGGAAAGTCAGGTTCTGCGTCACAGACCACTTCTTCATTAGCTTCTTCACCAAGGAGATCCTGGCGAGGCGTTTGATGGCTGGGGTCTGGTCAGGCCCCACGGGGGACTTCTCATCTACCCAGTAGCTGAACGAATCGTGGGAGCCTGTGCCAGGCAACAAAGGGGGAGGAAAGCAACTGAGACTGGAGCTGGGAAAAGAAGCTGACTGATGAGGAAGCAACAAAAATTAGCAAGTACACCCACTAGCAAAGGCACCCACAAAAATGTAAATGAATATTTGCAAAAATTTTCAAGCTTGCCCGACGAGACATAAACACAAATAAAAGCAACGTGGTCTTATTAGCAGCTTCAGAAGCCTGGACTACGGCTATAATTCTCACATATTACTAGTGGAAGGTACATTAATAAATACCCTTTTGGAGAGCTACTTAGAAATGTGTTTCAAAAGAGGAGCTTTAAAATATTCATACCACTTGATCTAGGAATTTCATTTCAGGGAAGCTCTTCTGAGGAAATAAATTAATGGCTGGAAAACAAAGATATTTGCTAAAGAATCTTCATAACAAGACAAACTAGAGGTTGCATAAGCATCTCTTAGGGAAGACTGCGTGATGCCCGCATACTCGCTTTATTCGCGGGGTCAGTGAAACAAAAAGGGAAGCCCTGCACCTACTCAATAATTCTGGGACAGGCATTTACATTCTAGGAAAGGCAGCATTAAACAAACAAATTATAAAACCCAACTGCTATTATGTATAGTATTTTTTGTCTCCTATTGTACATACTATTTTACTATTGTGAAAGCCTGAGTCAGTAGGAATGATTTCTTGACAATCAGGTAATCATTTTTAAGATTTTTTTTTAAGATTTATTTATTTATTCATGAGACACAGAGAGAGAGAGAGAGAGAGAGAGAGAGAGGGAGAGAGAGGCAGAGACACAGGCAGAGGGAGAAGCAGGCCCCAAGGTCCCATGCAGGGAGCCTGATGTGGGACTTGATCCCAGGACCCCAGGATCACGCCCTGGGCTGAAGGCTAAACCGTTGAGCTACCCAGGGATCCCTGTTTTTAAAATTTTAAAATCATTTTAAGCTCAACACAGCTTACTTATATGGCCTTCTTTTTGGACATATATCTTAATAAGCCAATTCTGCTATTAAATGGTCAAAGGTGTTCCCTCTCCTCTGCCTGAAAGAAAAGAGGGTAGTTATCCTCCCAGACAGTGAGATGATCTTATTGTTATAACATCCAAGTGACCACAACAGACACAGTTCTAACTATGGTGAGAAAATATTTCAGGAGTAACTTGAGGTCAAAAGGATGTTTAACAAATATCTTTCATTGGTCATTGGCTTCTATTTGGCAGCAGCCATTATTCCATGGTTAGTTAGCTCTGTGACTGGCTGACACTGGGGATTCCGCATAGGTGGCTGCACTTGGCAGGCAACTGCCCTTGTTCTGACCCTACCAACTTTGTTCTTAATCACTACCACCCATATTAGAATCAAAATTTTTAATTCACACTGGCTGGCTGGTTGTTATCAGTTATTCTTTTGGCTAAGTTTTAAATAACTATTATTTCCATTGTTTTTAAAATAATTCAATCTGGGATGGCTTTACCATTTTATCTTCTTGGAAATGAAGCAAAAGAAGTAAAAAAAAAAAAAAAAAAAAAGGCGACCAGCAATATTTTATTTGTCTCTAGAACATGGAGGATGCTCAGTAATTAAGGAAAAGCATATTTATTAATCCTTAGGCAATGTCAATTCTGCAAGCGAGAAAATTACTAGCATATTTCAGGTAAAAAAAAATTGCCATTACTAATAGAAATGTGGAGCAAGTCTCCCTGGATTTTCCGTATTGGTTGTCTCTGTTAATGAGACTCACAGGATACTTGCCTAATGCTCTGTTTCCTTTGGCTTGTACAGAAACAGGAAATCTTTATACCTCCTCATTGAGAGATTTATTCTGAATACATTATACATCGATGGTGAACAGCCAGTTCTCTCTTTTTAAATTATACTAGCAGCCCAGCTGTTCAGGATTGAGTGTGTGATAGGGTGCGAGGTGCATGTTGAACTTCATTCTTCCCTGGGTCTCAGGGAATAGCCATTATCCAGGCATGGAAAGAGACAAAGCCCCTCTGGTATTCTCTTGTTGGTGCTGAGCCCAGTCTCATCTCCAGAGGGAGATGTGCTAACAACCTCCAATGCTCTTCTTGGTGCCCGAGGGTTGTGCAGCAATGTGACAGCGATGAGGCCCCAGGGACACACATGGTGCCCAGGCCAACCCCAGAAGAGGGAGGGTGTGCACATTCCCTAGGAACACTCAGTCTCATCTCTTTGTTCCTTATTCTAGTTCCTCTCTTTCCTTCTGACATCCTATGCCCAGTGCCACCCCCTTCCGTCCCCTTGACAGGAAAGGACAGGGCAACGGAGCAGATTGTTTGCAGAATGTTTTGCAGCACCGTCCTAGCCAGGCCTACCTAGAGCAGTCAAAGCCAGCCATCTATCAGTATGTTTGCTTTTCTATTCTTCTTTTTTTTAAGATTTTATTTTATTTATTTATTCACGAGAGGCAGAGAGAGAGAGACAGAGAGAGGGAGAGAGAGGCAGAGACACAGGCAGAGGGAGAAGCAGAGGGAGAAGCAGGCTCCATGCAGGAAGCCCAATGCGGGACTCGATCCAGGACTCCAGGATCACGACCCGAGCTGAAGGCAGCGCTAAACCGCTGAGCCACCCAGGCTGCCCTATTATTTTATTTTATTTTTCTGGGATGCTTTTGCCTCCTACAGAGTGAGTGAAGTAACATTCAGGCCTGAGTGCATTAAACTACTTCTTTTTCAAAACATGGGATAAAAATAGCCTCCCCTCTTCTGCACATAGACTAATTACAAATTTTCCAATCTGCTAATAATACTTATAAAAAGAAAATCCTAATCCTATAGATTTATGCTATGCACTATTTTTCAATTGATTGCTTACAAACCCCTTTCTTCATACAGTACATCTGAGGCAGTTTTATCTTGCAATTGTATATTGGTTGTTTTGTGTTTTTGAAGAGTTACATACTCTCTTTTTAAAAACATCAGTGCCCAAGACCCCATCCAGACCCACAGACTCAGAATCTCTCTGGGGTGGGAGTTGAGACTGGAAAACTTGAAAAGCTCCCAGGTGATCCTCTTGGGCACTCAGGTTTGATACCTGCTGCCATAAATAGAAGATTATCCTTTCTCAACAAGGTCTCTAACTTCTGGGATCACCTTCTCTGGTTGGTCTTCTGCTATTTTCAAATCTTCAAATTACACTCTGGTCACTGCCTTTCCCATATCTTGGCAGAAGGTTTCTTCACCATTCCTTTCATTCCAGGAATTCATGCTTCCTGCCTTTTGACCAGCTGAATAACCGTTACTTGTTTGTGATGAAGAAAAATATTGGGAGAACTTACTTTCCTTATCATGCTTTCTAGTAAGTGAATAAATGAGGTTAGTTTAAGGTTAATAAGGGCCCTCAAGATATGGGCTGGGTCACAGAGTTCTGAATAAAGTCATTGGGGCAGCAAAATCACAAGGAAAGAGATTTGAATGGGAAGAGGTCAGCAAGATGTGTGTTCAATGTTTTTTCTTCTACATAGCATTAGATGACAAGATTATGGAAGAGACCAGGTATACAAGAAAATGAGCTGGCCTTCTGAGGACCAGTGCCAACCAGTTTGCTCTTTATCTCGAATACCAGCTGCTACTTGATTCTTTCTGAGGTTTGTTATTTGGGAACTAGTCGATCTCAAGTGAGCACACAGCGGTTTTTAGCTATAGCATTTTCATTACCTATTTCTTGCAATTTGGAGGAGTAGCCTTTTTTTTTTTCCTGAACTCACTTAATTAAAAAAGAATTTAAAGCAAGCTTCTTGGGAACTTGGTCTCTAAATAAAACAGGAAATTCAAATCACACAGCCTGAAATGAACATTTCATTAAAACACAGTGGCATTTCAGATTATATGGTGACACACTTGCAGCCACAGGGGGGAAGCCTGAGACAAGATTTGAGTAATAGGAGAAACAGAAACTCCTTATCACACCTCTGGGGGGCACTGGGGAAGTGGGGATGGTGACCCCATGTCAAAGAACTTCTGATCTCACGTGTTTAAGAAAATCTCTTCCCCAAGCCCCTCCTTAGATACTACCCTGCCTTTGGTGACACCTTCTAACTTTGAAGCTCATTGGCCCCCTCCAAGCTGGTTCACTAAAACCCACATCCCCACCTCATATTCACTCATACACCATTCACTGTTTCCCGTGCCTCTAGGCTATGCATTCTCAATGGGGTGACAATTCCCCCCAGGGACAGAAATTAGTTCTTGGGGGAAAAAAAAGGAAATTGGTTCTTGGGGATGAAAAAAACCCTGCTCTTTTTATGTATAAAATCTATCTATCTATCTATCTATCTATCTATCTATCTATCTATCTATCTTCAACGGATATACAGTATAACCTAGTATTAAAATATCATTGTGTGTGGAGGGAGGGTACATGGTGAACAGGGTAGAAATGGCTAAAAAGACTCCTTAGTGATAAAAAACAAAATGCTGAGAAATATCACTCTAGATTGAACTTCCCAGGTGTCAAATGGCCCTCTGGCTCTCTGGCCCTGCACCTCTTTTTCTTTTTTCCCTGTTTCGAGTTTTTATTTAGATTCCAGTTAGTTAACATGCAGTGTAAAATTAATTACAGGTGTACAATATAGTGATTCAACACTTATATATAGTGCCCAGTGCTCATTATTACAAGTGTCCTCCGCAATCCACATCACCATTTACCTCATCCTCCCACCCGCCTGCACCTCTTTTTATCCTTTTTTTTTTTTTTTTTTTAAAGATTTTACTTACTTATTTGAGAGAGCACAGGAATGAGAACAAAAGCGGGGTGGGTGGGGGGTGGGTGGGGAGAGAGCATCTTTTTATCCTTGACTGACATGTTCCTCAATGCCTTCAGCAACTGCTTCTCACTGGACACCCATCTATAAGTTGTCCCAGTACTGGAAGGTTCTCATCCCTGCTACCAAAACACTAATGAGTTGGGAACCAACTCAATTCCCTTCTTCCAGTTATCTTTTATTTTTTATTTTTTTTAATTTATTTTTTATTTTTTATTTATTTTTTTTCCAGTTATCTTTTAAATATTCCCCCTAGGCATCTTAGCTCCAAGAAGTCATTGCTCTGCCTTCTCAGCCCCAAAGGACCAGACTTGATGCTTACAAGATGTCAATTTAACAAGGAGAATGCTGAGGCTTGAGACCTAACTTAATAAATTACCACTGTGCTGAGTCAGTTAAATGGAGAGTTCCCACAGTGGGTAAGAGGATGGGCTCTGGTGCCAGGCTGCCCAAGTTCATAGTCCTGGCTCTATTGCTTACTACCCATGTGACTGCAATGCTGTGCCTCAGTTTCCTCATTTGTAAAATGAGGATAATAACATTACCAACATCAATGGTTCATGGTTAAGGCTAAATGATTAACTCAGGTAAGCACCTAGAAGAGTCCCTGGCCAACAGAATGAACTCAAACATATCAACACTATTATTATTTCACTATTAAGGAATTTGTGTCATCTTCCATTTGGATGACATTATCTGGTTTTTAAATAATGTCGTGAAACCTCATTAAAGTTATATATTCAGGGATCTGCCTTGGAAGTTGAGTGGAAAAAATGAAATGAGAAGTTCAACTGGTTTATTTTAGGTTACACCCAGAACCAACATCAAAAAGGGGAAGTTCAGATCACAGTATTACAGTTTAAGTGCAAACTGACAATAAACATAAAATAATAAATTATCTCTAGTCTGCTCCTATGTCAGTAACTCAATAAATAAATACACTGACTACCCAATTTAAAAGCACACAAGAGAACGTTCCAAGGATATTCTTGAACTTTCTATTTTTAATAGAATTGCATGCCCTTGAAAGATTTCTATACAAAAACAGTTATAGAAAAACATATCCCACCTTTCTCTTAAAACATGTTAGCCAATTTTTTTGGAGAGCAAAAGCCTATATAGCCCATTATTTGAAATGGAAAAAACAGCCATCCTTTCCCAACCCATTTCACAAATATCACTAAAACACTCAAACACCTATATAACCATCTAAGAAAAGAATCTTTCCATAATATAAAGTATTTTAAACACCAAATACTAGAATCAACAACACTTAAAGAAGTTTTCCTGTATTTTCTCACACATTTGAAACCATCAATGCATAGTTCCCAGGGACACAGGCACGACCAAATTGGTGTTAGTTTGCCTCTCTTAACACGCTTTATCACCTCCTATTTTTCTTCGTATGTATGCGTTTTTCAGGCCTCTTGGGTTCACCTATTTTATTTACAGGCTTTTCACTTTTTTAGAAGACATTCTCACTCACTAACATGGGAAGTTGAGAGCACGAACACATAACTCAGGCCTGCTGGGAGAGCCATTGAGCTACAGATACAACACATTCTCTATCTTCTCGCCTGGACATACCTGAAACTTAAAGGTGTTTCTAGGCCACATGACTGAATTCACTATTTCTGAGATTTCTGACTAGGGAATTTCAGGTAAAACAAATTTACAAGTTGTTATAGCAAATGTTTAGATAGCGAGCGTTCGTAGTGGACTTATTACAGGGGCATTTTGGAACTAATTTCTCTCAGTTATCAAAACATTTATGTGTATATTTGTGCATATATGTTGACACTAAAACTGGCCCATCTGAGATGAAATCCAGAGAAAATTCTTATTCAGGAGGAAAAAAAAATGCCATGCTTCATTGACTTGGAAAAGTGTATTTAAAAGAATTGAAAAAAAAAACCCACAATTTGATAAGAAGTATGTTTACTATTATCAATAGAGAGCTTCAAATAAATACAATAATTATATCACAAAATTTCTTTTAAAGACTATTATTATCTTGAGCTCACTTTTTAAGGAGCCCTCTAAACTCCATGTAAACTCCAGATTTTTATCTGGACTTGATCATATTATTTCTACAAACACCTAAAACAGTCTGGTTCACTGCAAGCTTGGTCTTAAAACACATACTGAATGTGTATGCATTGGCTATTAGGAATAGTCTGAGTGTTCAATTAGGGCTTGTCTATTTGATCTCAGTTTGAATTTTGAGTCACATGATTTATAATTTACATATTCTTTCCCTGATTATTAGCTTATACCCTGTCATGTGAGGCCAGCGTAATGCAGGCAGCTTGCAAGAAAACAGACTGCAGCCATCCTGCCAGTTACCCACTGGAGCTGATGCTGCATAAAATGGCATTGAATGTCAAGTTTATTTTTCCAAATTAATGTAAAATACAGACAGCACAAAAATGTTCAGGGCAAGTTAAGAAGATCTTAGTTGCAATGAAGACTCCTCCCCATCTAAAAATCAACAAAAGGATATTAAAGGTACTCAAACACAAAGACCACAACCTTGCTTCCACTCCATCTTAATAGAGCTAGGTCATTCATATGATCCAAAGGCTTCTGGGCAGGAATATAGGCTCCACGAGATCCAAAGACATGCAAATAGCAGAGGAGAAGCAGTATCATACTTTATAAAGAGAAAAGATGTTGGGCGTTTAAGCCAAAGAAAGAGACTAATTTTCTCCCATCTCCTAAGGAGGAAAGGAAAAGAGAACAGATCTGAAACGGAACTGGGATCAGCAATGGGGAGGAGGCCCAGATGAACAATAGCTCCTCCTGATACTGTTTGCCCATCTTTGAGTTTTGGAGATGAGAGCCTGGTGACTTGTTAAGCCATTTTAAAGGGCTGAATTTTTCTGAGAAAATAAGAGGATTTACGGGATCCCTGGGTGGCTCAGCGGGTTAGAGCCTGCCTTTGGCCCAGGGCGAGATCCTGGAGTCCCGGGCTTGAGTCCCACATTGGGCTCCCTGCTTGGAGCCTGCTTCTGCTCTCTCTCTCTCTCCCTCTCTCTCTCTGTGTCTCTCATGAATAAATAAATAAAGTCTTTAAAATAAAATACAATTCTTAATAAAAAATATTTTAAAAAAAGAAAAGAAGAGGATTTTATGCCTTGATTTACCTGGAGCCCAGATGGCTCTATCTTCACAGAATTTCTTTTAAAAATAAACTTCCAACAATATTACTTAGAAAATGAGCTAAAAGTGAGGTTTAGGCCCTCAAACACATATCTTACTGTAAGTGTTTACATTTCAGTGAACCTGTGATTTCTAAGAAATTAAAAAAAGTTTCGAATGTACTAACTCAAAGGTACTCAAAAGCATTCCCACTCAAGATCATTTGGTAAAAGACTGGATATTTTTCTAAGGTTTGGCGATACCACTACTTAATTTTAGAAATGGTTAAAAGTACACCTTTGTATGCATTTGGAACTTATCAACAAGGCCAAGTTTAGGAAGAAGAGCTATTTAGGAACTACTCACTCCCTTTGCACCACATCCACTCTCAGACTCAGATGGTGACAAGGAATAAGAGGGACACCTCTGACCCTACAGAGATCATTGTCTCATTTAGTCTCCATCTAGATCCCCTATTGTTCAGCTCTTTCCATGGAAGCCACTTGATCTCTTCCTGACTCATGACAGGCAGCTCAGCCAGGACTGTGGGCTTCCAGGGACAGCCAAGTGGAGGAGTGCACCAGCAGAGCAGGAGCTAAAGGGACCAGTCCACAGGGACATTGGATAAACTGCATATTTGGTGCCAGTTGATACAGGTTTTCACCAGTGATTTCTTACAAAATAGGCAAGATGTTAAAAAAAAAAAAAAAAGCCTTTTTAGTGCACATAGTAAACTCTTTATCTTGAATATGAACATGTGATAGGAAAAAAAATCCTTTTTAATACACAGTCTCTTCTAAGCAGAGTGAATCCTGGTAACTGTGGTATCTTTTGTTTGCTATGCACAGCTGAAATATTCATCTTCAGCACTAATGGCTTTGGACACTCTTGAAGCAGTATTAAACGGGGGTGGGGTGTGCAAGCTTGGAGTCGGAAGCTTGGAGCCACCCGGAGTGCTCTGCTGAGGACAGGGAGAGAAGGGTGGGAGTCACAAGGGGAAAGAAAGAGGGAATCACGGGGGCCGCAGAGCTGAGGAGAGACCCACGGGGAGCAAAGAAACCCAATGTGGAGTTTTTAAGGGTGTGGGTCTTGCTTCTACATTTCTATCTAAATCACAAATCAATATGGTCCAAGTGACAGTGTAGGGGTGCCAAAGTATTACCCTGTCCGAAGCAAAGGGCATCTCGGCCCAGCCTGCTCCCAGGCCCCATCACAGCAGGGCTTTCCCTGCTGGACTGTCCCTCTTTGCCTCCCATCTAGAGGGCACCTGCACCAGACGCTGCAGGCCGGGGCACACCAGGCTGGGGAGCAGGGTGGTGCCACATGAGAAGGGGGAGCTGGAAAAGTATGAGAAGAGGCTTTTCTCTGATTGAGATGGACTTCAAAAAGATCCCTTTATGGGGGCACTGGGTGGGGCAGTGGGTTAAGTGCCGGACTCTTGGTTTAGGCTAAGGTTGTGATCTCCGGGTTGTGATCTCAGGGTCCTGAGATCGAGCCCTGAGTCCAGCTCTGCAGTGAGTGCAGTCTGCTTGTTTCCCTTGCCCTCTGCCTCTCCCCCATACTCGCTCTGTCTCCCTCTCTCTCTTTCCCTCTAAGATAAGTTAATTAATTAAAAAAAGAAAAATCTTTTTTTACCTTTCTGAAAAATCTTTTTCTTAGTATGCTGGAATTCAAGCATATTAAGCATCAATAAGCAAGATGCATAGATTTTAGGGTGACTCTGAGGAGAAAAACAACATATAAAGAAAAGCACAACATAGAAAAGGACATAAACACTACTGCGGTGCCTATTGTTCAGTTAACCCACACAAATGGGAGACTTTCAAGTGTGAGGCCGGGAATGTCATTTCATTAGCTGACTAAAGATTTTAGGACCACAAAGAGTGTCCAGCTCAAGCTCAACATTGCCCAGTACGGCATTGCAATTGTGCAGAGTGCAGTGTCCTGCAGCCCATGCATCACTGCTGCAGGTGTGGCTGGGCGTGCTGTTCCCCGCTGAGCAGGTGCTCCTGGGCTTCACGGCTTCCATTCTGCTCCTCCACAGCCAGAGAGGTGAGCTTGATGAACTTGCCATAAATAATAAATGCCTTGGCTTCATATGCTGCGTTTGCCTTATTTTAAAGGCAGCATTTTCCCAGAAAGGATGAGCGACCCCAGGGGCGAGGCTGGCAAACTCTGGGCAGCCTTTTATCTGTTCTTGCAGCGCGATAATCTATGTAAACTTCCCAGTGATAATGGTATCTAGAATATGCATTTAGAGAACAGAATCCAGCCCAATCTTTCTTTTCCTTTTCTCCAGTGATGTAAGGGCAAAAGGATCGAGGCCCAGGTGATGTGTTCCTTCACCTCGCCACCTTCCAGGCTCCCGCACTCTTGGACGGTCTCCCTTGGTTCTCCAATAAGCCAGTGGAAGATCCAGACAGAACTGCCGACTCTACATTTCCACTAACATTTAAAGGTCAAGGTTCCTTGTGTTGTACATAATGCTATCTCCCTCCCACGGGTATGAGAAGGATGGCTGTGAGAATTACTGTGAGAATTACCTTTGCTCTCTGGGGCAAAAGGGCTTGATTTACTGCAATTCTGCTCACCACTTATGCTGAGATAGCTTGTTTCGTCAAATAAAGAGTCAAGGCAAATTAAAACCAAAGGATGAATTAATCCAGCTATGGTTTTTCACCTCTGCTCTTATTGATTTTAATATGTTTACCCTCTCAATAAATGAAGACTTCTAAAAGAACCGGATCAATGACATAAATAAGGATCCGGTTTTCAAACATTTTTTTTTTTTCCATAGCAGAGATGTTTTCTTTGATTGCTGGACCCTGGGTGCTCTGAAAGAAATTCCATCTCTGGGAAAGCCACTTGGCCGAGCTCCATTTAAATTTCCCTGTCTGAAGGAAGAATTTATTTTGGAGGAATCACATATTTAGTACGTACTTCTTTACAAATTCTCTCTCTTCTCCCTCTGCTCCCCCCACCCCCCCCAAGCTCATGGGAACCTCTTTATCCAAGAGCTAAAAGCATCCCAAAGACATTCTGTTGACCTTCCAGGCAACTGCATTCCATTCCTTCATCATGAACTCACTGGGGATCCCTGGTGGGGGCTCACATCTGAAAATAACAGCAGCTTCCATTTACCCAGTGTTTATTGCATACCCAATGTTCAGCTGGGCACCTTGCTTACATGATCTCATTTGATCTCTGCCATGATCCTGCAGGGCAGCGATTGACTGCATTTTACAGATGAGGAACTGAGGCACAGACTGGTTTTGCAAGTGGTTCAGGGTTACATAGATCTCCAGTGGCCTGGGACAAAAATCCCGGCCTGTCAGACCAGAATCCACAAAAAGCTGCTCTAGGGATATATTGTTGCTTCTATACCCTTAATGATGAAACAGGTCAAATGCATTGTGTATTTACTTCCTAAAACATGTTTGTTTTTAGAGCTAAATGCCTGCCCTCATCCCAATGCAGGAGATTGATGGAAAGATTAATGTTATATTGTGTAAAGACACGAATAATTTCTATATAGGGACACACGAGGGCACTCTAACCTCCTCTCAGTTGAGGAAACGTTTTCTTCGTAGTTCCTCAGCTCAGAGCCTTGAATCCCAGTGCTGGTTCTGCTCTGATTACTTGTGTGAACTTAGATTGTAAATTCACACTGGAGGTCGGTTGCTCCATTTACAGATTTAGGAAAGGGGGGGGGCGTGAAACGAGCCTCTCACTTAGGATCTCTTCTACCTTAAGAACTGGATGATTCCAACTTACTAACAGTTCATTAAACAGGGATTTATGACCCTGTTTTAACAAGGATTATTAGTCATTGCAAAGAAACAAGATCCGTTTCTTTCATGCTTACTATACTTAAGCAGAAAATGTGCTTATAAATTTAACTCACCATATTTGCAAAAAGCAAATCCATCTAGGCCCGAGGGTGGTCTTTTATTTATCTTTGGCTCATCTGAGAATTTCGTGAAACTGCTGGAGAAATTCTTGCCCTTCACACAGGTTCAGGTTCTCTTTTTCTCAAGGGCCACCTTATGGTTAGCTTGCTGTATTATCCGCACGTTAACTGAACGCACTAGCCAGTAGCTTGCTTCTAGTTTAGCATTTATTTATGTGACAGCTCCCTTCACTCCACCCGCTGGTGTCTGATTGCTTTGTGGGACAGTTTCATGCAATTTATTATGGGGACTTTGAAAAAAACACCTTTATAGTCACCTTGCTTGGTTGAAATTTTTCACAGGTCAGGGTTATTTTAAGATTTATTTGACAAGCTGCAGAAGGGTCGAGATCCAGGGAAGCTCCTCGGCTAGGTCCCCTCAAGAACAACAGTTTTTTTTCCCTCTCTTTCCTATAAATGAAGGACTAAGCCATGTACTCCGACAGAGGAAAGGGAAAAAGGAGGAGGGAAAAGCCTACAGGTAGCAGTCTAAATTGCACGAAATGACAGGTTTAAAGGGAATTTGGACATTACACACAGCAGGGAAAGTGAATGAAAACACACCCCACTCTGAAAGATGAGTGTCCTGACAAGCTTACACACCAGCTAAAAGCCTCTGCTGATCTTTAGGTATCAAGGCAGAAAGATCTTTTCTCTGCTGGAACCTCGCTGGGCGATTACTACACAGACCACTTAAACCACTGGGCTGCTTCTGTTCTGAGTCAATAAAAAGCCTCCTAGATGTTTAGTCTTGAAAAAAAAAAAAAAGTGACTTATTCAGCCGGAACAGGTTATTGGGCAATGTTTCAAACACAACCATCCTCATGGGTGCTCAGGCATTAGAGTCCTGGCGTGGAAGCAAATGCCTCAGATGAAAAGAAAAGTACTCTCTATTACAACCAACAAAAGGAAAGGAACTGAAGTCACAGCCCAACACTGGTCCATCTCCAACTCTATAGGTGTCTCTTATTCAGGTGCACCTACATGAATTTGGCAAGACCTAGTTCTTATAGCCTAGTATTGTTATCAGGACTTATGCTGCAATTTGCTTAACTTCTCTGTACTTCAGTTTCTTCATCTGTAAAACGGAGATCACCGTATTTATATCACTGGGTTGTAAAGCTTAACCAGGCAGGTTTACATAAATCAAGTAGAGCAATATCAGCCACCACATAAATGTTTGGTAAGTGTTATGTGAGAAATCTTTTTCTATTATTCTGATTATTTTATTTTTATTTCATAAAGCCTTGGGACACCTTAAGAGAACCTTGCAATGCACTTGTAAGATTTTGTCCTACCCGAGGCACTGTGACTTTCTCTATGTCCTACTTTCTTCTTAAATTAGCTAGAAACATCTGCTCTTTATGCTTAAATTCTTTGTAGATATTTCAAGAGTCCACGTTTCTCTCTTTGGCTCCCTCCCTTTTTTGCACAAGATCCTTATTCTGAACCAGACACTGAGTATACAGAGGTGACCAAACACTGCTGGGTGCAGTGGAAAGCCAGGTAAACAGTCCCCATGGCATATAATATGTCCCCTAATGGAGGCGTGCACAGAAGGGGTACTGAGCTGTTTCTTGCAGGGTGGGCCAAGTGAAGTGGGGGCTGTTGGGAGGGAGGTCCTGATGGTAGAGGAAAGAACATATGCGCAAAGACTAGAGTCAGAGACCACATATTTTCTTCCAGAGTTTTCTTTGGCCTCCAAATTGTCACTGGCTCCCTACAGTCTATGAGCTAAAGCATGAGGTGCTCTGCACCACATTGAAAACCTCCCTCAATCTGCCCTAAGTCCATCTGCCCAGTCCTTTTCCACTGCTTCTTCCTGTCACTTGTACAGAGAGCCATGCCAGCTCTTGCTCTCCCATCTCGGATTTCATCCATCTGGTTCCCTGTGTCTGGAATGCCCCCCTCCCCACATCACAATCCTACCCCTCCTCCACCAGCTCCCAGGTGTCCTCCCAGGACAGCTGTCCTTTCACCCCCATCTGCAAGTAACTGCCCCCCTTTCCCAGGTCCCTAGCGCAGTTTCCTTGTTTCTTTACCGTGGCATTCACCGCCTTCTGCTTTGATTTGCTTTATTTGAACCTTAGTATCTCTCCTACAAGATTACAAACTAGGGGCACCTGGGTGGCTCAGTGGTTGGCGCATCTGCCTTTGGCTTAGGTCGTGATCCTGGGGTCCTGGAATCAAGTCTCGCATCGGGCTCCCTGCAGGGAGCCTGCTCCTCCATCTGCCTATGTCTCTGCCTCTCTCTGTGTGTCTCTCATGAATAAATAAATAAAATCTTAAACAAAAAAAGATTACAAACAACATCTCCTTAAAATTTTAAAGATTTCCTTTAGTATCTAGTATGGTGCTTGGTATGTATCAGGTGATCAAAAAGGATTGTGAATAATCATAATATCTCTATATCCAAAATTTATGCTTGTTTTGTGCTAAACAATATTCTAAGCACAATGCATGTGTTCTCATTCAATTCTTTTTTTTACTTTTGTGATACATTTTATTTGTAATACTATTAATATTAATGATAAGAATTTAAAATATATTTTAAATTTAAAAAATATTATTACTATTAATACTTTACTATACTGTATTTTTTTAATAAATTAATTTTTTATTGGTGTTCAATTTACCAACATACAGAATAACACCCAGTGCTCATCCCGTCAAGTGTCCCCCTCAGTGCCCATCACCCACTCACCCCCACCCCCCGCCCTCCTCCCCTTCCACCACCCCTAGTTCGTTTCCCAGAGTTAGGAGTCTTTATGTTCTGTCTCCCTTTCTGATATTTCCCACACATTTCTTCTCCCTTCCCTTATATTCCCTTTCACTATTATTTATATTCCCCAAATGAATGAGAACATACACTGTTTGTCCTTCTCCGATTGACTTACTTCACTCAGCATAATACCCTCCAGTTCCATCCACGTTGAAGCAAATGGTGGGTATTTATCGTTTCTAATGGCTGAGGAATATTCCATCGTATACATAAACCACATCTTCTTTATCCATTCATCTTTCAATGGACACCGAGGCTCCTTCCACAGTTTGGCTATTGTGGACATTGCTGCTAGAAACATCGGGGTGCAGGTGTCCCTGCGTTTCATTGCATCTGGATCTTTGGGGTAAATCCTCGTTCAATTCTTAAACAACTTTGCTGTATAGTAAAGAATTTGACCTTGCCCAGGGACACAGCTGGTCTTTTCCCTTGGCGGTCATCTCTGAAACCTTAGGAATAATTTGCCAGATAAGAGTATCTTTGTTTACCTGAGGACTTTGGGGGCACATTAGAAAGTCTAAGGATGAGATTTATGATGGTGGCTTTGAGTCATGTGGATATATGCTTGCCCCTGGAGGGGCTGGATCCTGAGGTCAGTCACGTGGAGTGGCTGCCGCGTATCAACACCAGGACAGTAGCACTGTCCACAGCTCCACGAGGCAGACAGCTGGAAGCTTCACATCTGCAACTCTCCTGATCTCTGCCTTGTATACCTCTTCACTTGGCCAATTTTAGCCTGTGGCTTTTAAAGTTTTTATTATTTTATTTATTCATGAGACACACACACAGAGAGAGAAAGAGAGAGAGAGAGAGGCAGAGAGAGGCAGGCTCCATGCAGGGAGCCTGATTAAAGATTTTTTTATTTTATTTATTCATGAGAGAGAGACACACACACACACACACACACACACAGAGACAGAGAGAGAGACAGAGAGAGAGAGTGAGGCAGAGACACAGGCAGAGGGAGAAGCAGGCTCCATGCAGGGAGCCCGACGTGGGACTCGATCCCAGGTCTCCAGGATCACGCCCTGGGCTGAAGGCGGCGCTAAACCGCTGAGCCACCTGGGCTGCCCCTAACCTGTAGCCTTTAGCTGTGATAAACAGTAACTGTGGGTATAAGAGCCTTCAGTGAGTCCTGTCGGTCCTTCCAGAAAATTATCTAGTAAAACTAAGGGTGAGCTTGAGGACCCCAAAACTGGCAATTGGTGTCAGAGTAGGGGCAGATTTATAGACTGTGTTTCCTCTAACCTTGTGCTTGGGACAACGCTACTATAATTATCTCCATTTTACAGATGAGAAAACGAAGGGACAGAGAGGTTACACTCTTTTTTCAAGGTCACGTAACTAGTAATTAGGATTTGATCCTAGGTATCTAAAACAGAACCCACACTGTGAACTACTTCTCTATACTGTTTCTCACAGGTGTAAAAATTAAAAATAGAGATGAGGTCAGAAGTATTAAGAACAGTCAAAAAAATGAACATGTGTCTTTAAATGATGGAAATGTTAAGGGCAGATTTTGTAGAAAACATCTTGTGTTATGGATCAGGTATTTCATCTCTATGAATATTACAATAAATAGGATATGAACAGACTGTAATTTTGCACGTTAAGTCTGTGGCCTGAGCTAAGAACATACTCATTTGCAAAGTTACATATAAGAAGCGGGCCTTCTGGTTATTGAATGCAGCAAAAGATCTGCTTAAAAGAACAGAAAACTCTCTCAAGCCTCATAGAAAACAGACGCATTGTCATTTGCCTTTTTGTTTTGATTACCTATATGTGACTCAGGTCACAAATCATCTGTCTGTGAGCTCAGCTGACTCCACCAATATTTAACTACTTTTCACTTTGTGCTTCCACAGCCTCTTATTCACACTTGATGAACGTGGGATACCTTGGGGCAATTATCTCCGTATCTGCCACTGACACCTGACTGTGAGTTTTCGAGGGTGGGAACATGCCTAATCACACCCGTGTCCCTAGAGTTCCTGAGTTTCTGGCACATAGTAAGCACTGAATACATACAAATAGAATAAATGCAAGCATCATTGCTTGAATAAAAACAGGTGTTTTGAGAGTTGCCTAGGGCAGGTAAACCTAGGTCCTCTGATCCTTTCTCAAACTTCTCTTTGGTCCATGCACCTTCTTTAAACAGGCGGAGTTCACCGTCTGCACGTCCTCATTCTCAGCACCTGTATAGCCCCAGTTCCATTTATCTCCATCTGTCCTTCTAGCTTGAGTTATTTGGGTCAACAAAGAGGAATATGTCAGAAAACACACAGGACAGAAATAAACCAGAAAGGATGACTAAAGAAGCAGCTACACTAAAACATCACGTTGAACAATTTAAAAGGAAAAGTCCCAGACAGCAGATTTCCTGTAACTCATGCCTGTGTAAATTATTTTCTAATTAACATCTCCTTGGGGTCTCCCATTTCACAAACCTGAATTAGGTTCTTGGGAAGAATGTAGCATTCGTTAGAGAATGTGACTCTGTGCTGACAAATGCAGAAAGGCTGAGGCACCTTTAGGATGTACAGCATCTAGCCAATGAGTCCAGGGCTCGAGATCTGGGGACCAGTTAGCAGATTCCCAAACCAAAGAGTAATGTCTGTATTTATTTATTTTAAACATTTTATTTATTTATTCATGAGAGACAGAGAGAGAGGCAGAGACCCAGGCAGAGGGAGAAGCAGGCTCCATGATGGGAGCGTGATGTGGGACTCGATCCCAGGACCCTGGGGTCATGCCCTGAGCTGAATGAAGGCAGACACTCAACAACTGAGGCACCCAGGCATCCCAATAGTAACGTCTTTAAATCTTGTCAGCCCAAAGGGATAAACTTCACCTGTCTGACTGGAGTATTTTCCATTGGGCATGTGGGAGAGTATTAATAACTGTCAAACTGCCCACAAAATCTGAGAGGGCTGTGTGGCCATTTTAATTTTGAATCAGTTGCCTACTGAATTTGGAATTATTCACAATGTGACAAAGCCACTGGGTAAGGTACAACGCTGGAAAGCAGAGGATGCTGGTGAGTCAAGAGGCATCCCACTGTCTGAGGATCCACATTAGCCTGGGAATCCAGAGAGTTATTATCTGGTTTACCCCCCACCTGGCTGGATGGGCTAGACAGCTGGAGTAAATCACAGCTTTCCATGGTGCTTCTCAGACCTGGAATGTTGTCAAATGAGTTATTTATGTGTAAACCAAATACAAGCAGAGCTTCTCTTGTTCAAGGTCTGCCCCAACAGTCCCCACCTGTTGCCTGGAGAAGGGCACCAAGTCTCATCCAGGCTCTGAGGGGCACCATGAGAATTCCACTGCCCTAGATATTCTCCGAATTGGCCCCAACATCCTAGGATTTATGTGACTCAAAGGGGTTTAAATTCCATATATGGGAGGCATTTTAAAGCCCTCTACAGATGGAGGGTATCTATTCTCTTTTGAAAGACTTTCTCTTCCTCAAATGTCCGGTAGACTCTGATCCCCATCCCAAAGTAAGAGATTGCAGAGGTAATTCATTAATAAGAAATTCTTTCTCTATTTTGCTAATTATCCCTCTCCTTTGTCTTGAACAGATGACATTATTTCTGGTAAAGCAACACCTCTCAAAAGGCACTTGGTCATCCCCCCAATCCCCACCCCGATAAGACTTCTTAGTTCCAAGATAATCATGTTTTCTTTAACAGCTTCTCAGTTTCTAACACAAAAATGAGAATAACACAAAGGTTTAGAGGAAAACATTCAGGGTAGAAGAAAAAGCTATATTAAATTAAATATTCTACAACAAAATTCTCCTGCTTTTATTAAGCTTTCTGGTATAACCCAAGATGTGAGTGAAATAAATGGTATTTGCCTGGTAAAGTTACTAAATGTTTCCATTTCACAGCTGATTTGTGCTGTAGTGCACAGAGCTAACCTCAACTCCCACCCCCAAGCTGCCAATATGGTTGAAGAAATTATTAAACAAGACGCGATAGGATTCATGCAGAACAAGCTAACAATAGATGAGCTTTTGAGGGTCTCTTATCTGGGACTAGAAATTCTGGATAGAGTTCCTGAACAAAGTAAAATTTTAGTTGAAATCTAAAGAAAAAAAACTATGAAAAGAAGAAAGACACTAACTTCAAACTCAAATCATCATATATTGGAAATAGTAGCTGTGGGTGAGGGTAGGGGATTGGGCAAATTGTCAAAAGACTGAGCTCTGAAATAATTTCCACTAGGCACTGTCTGTGCCCTTCTCCCAATTCTGATGTCCCACAGGTACCTCAAACTCAGGGTGCCCCAGCTTCCCTCCACCACCCCAACCCTGCTGCTTCTCCTGTATCCCTATTCTCACTCTCTGATTAATTGCCAAGTCCTGACGATACTTCCTCCGATCGATTTCCTGGGTCTTCTCTCTCCCTTCGTCCACACTGTCACTCTCCTCCTCGGGCCAGCATCCCCTCCCATGTGGATGGCCTCATCAACAACCTAACCAGTCCAGCTGGCAATAGACCTCCCAGTTCCAATATACTTCATGGACTGTAGCCAGAGTGGTCTTTCCAAAGCATAGCGCTGACTTCGTCATTCACCTGCTTATCGTCCTTCCCACCACTGCTGAGCTGAAGCTAAATGACTTTAACATGGCTTATTAGACCTCCCTGGGTCATGCCACTCACTCCTTGCCCCTCTCCTCCCTCCAACCTAGAGTACAACTACTGTGAGCATATCGGCTTGTTAAGTGGGCCATTCTCTCTTCGAGGTCTTCACCCATGTTATTTCCTCTCCCAGAACGCTCTCATCATTCCCAGTGCAGTTTATTCATCACTTCCTCTAAAAGGCATCTCTGGACACTCAAGTCTTGTTAAAGATGCCAGTGCCATATGCTTCTTCCAGCAGAAACTTCTACCTCCCCAATCATCCTACACAGTATATTGTGTTATAACTACTTGATTTGTTTTTTTAAGAACAGTTACTCATCACATGCAATATAACTTGATTAAATGCCCATTTTTCTAGGGCATCTGGGTGGCTCATTCGGTTATGTGTCTATCTTCAGCTCAGGTCATGATCTCGAGGTCCTGGGATCGAGCCCCACATTGGGCTTCCTGCTCAGCGGGGAGTCTGCTTATCCCTCTGACCCTTCCCCCACTTGCGTGCTCTGTCAAATAAATTAATAAAATCTTTTTTTAAAAAAGTCCATTTCTCCAACTAGGTTGTAAGCTCTTTAAAGGTGCGAACTGTGTGTAATGATCATCACCGAATCACCAGTGTCTAGGAGAGGGCCTGGCATATGAGAGGAAATCAATATATATGTATTAAATAGAAATGAAAGAAGTAGTAAGTTTCTTATATCTCTCCTCAGCATTCCTTTTTTTTTTTTTTTAATATTTTATTTATTTGCCTGAGAGAGAATGGTAGGCAGAGGGAGAGGGAGAAGCAGACTCTCCACTGAGCAAGGAGCCTGATGCAGGCAGGACCCTGGGATCACGACCTGAGTAGAAGGCAGATGCTTAACTGATGGAGCCACCCAGGCACCCACCTCTCAGCATTCCTAATAACTGATATGGCATTTTGTTTCTCTGCACCCTTATGCAGTTATCTGGGGGCTTTTCACTCATTCCTGATCAAGTCATTTCAACGGCCGTTTTTTACCCTGGGATGATGTTTAAAGTTTAATCTTAGCATGACACAGAGGACTCATTAGCCTAATTTTTCAGCCTCATCTCTGTTCCTCTGTTTAAATGAAATCTAAGTTCTGACCACGCCAGACTACTTGGGTTTCTTCAAGGTCACCCAGATCTCTTGCTCCTTGGTACCTCTGCATTGTGACAACCTTCCCTCTACCTGTTAACACCTGGCTATTTTCTATGTGCTCTTTCTGATTCAATCCAAGGCTCATTTCCTCTTGAAAGCCCAATCTACCAGGCTTCCTGCCTCGTCCCAGTAATGGAATTGGGAGTTGGCTTTCTGAGTGTTACAGTACCCTATGTATTCTTCTTCATAGTGTTTGAATTTTAGCTTTCTTCTCTTGTAACTTTGAATTCAGGTCATTGTCCTGGCAGGAGGTACCCATTATATGAGCACTGGCAGAAAAAAATTACAGGTGCTTGTTGACTCCTTTTGCTATACGTAATGAAAACCAAAAGAAGCAAAAGTTCAGGAAGGAGGGATGCTGTCTTCATCTCTTTGACCTTTTTTTTCATCTGGTTTCAATTATATTTTATAAGAATATTGCTTTCAGCACATAAGCCTTCAAATCATACATGTTCATAAAATATTCATCTCAGTCTGACAGAGTCTAGGAATCATTCAGTTCCACCATTCCTGCAGACTGCTGTGCACTCCAAGACATTAGCATTACAGGGTCCAAACGTTTCCTATTTCTTCTTTTATTTTGATATTTGTAGGTCTGTACGGTGAAACAAAATAGTGACAAAATGTTCTCTGGAAAAAGATAATACCTTACAACCAACAGTTCTGGAAAAATTGGAAATTAAAGGAAAAAAACACCTGTTATTCTTTTAGAAAATTCTAGCTGCTTAGTAGACTATGAATCCAAGACCGCTGATACTTCATAAGTAGCACAACCTACACATCCCCTTAGAGCAGTGCTGGCCTCTGTGGCCAAACCCACGTTATCCTGGAGCTACTAGAGACCTACTAATGTAATCCTCCCAGGTACTGTTTGATTCTTATGGGAGCTCAGCAATATAATCCAAATTCTCAGAGCTGTGAGAAGCAGAGCGTGTAACTCAGCCAGGCGTGTAACTGCTCAAATCAGCACCGTCACAGTTCTCCTCTACCTCGGTATGGTTCTTGACGTGTGTTCAAATCCTTTCACGCACACAAACACACCCACCTACTACAAGGTCTATAAATAATCCCTCCTCTGCAGGCCTGGTTTGAAAACTCTAATTAGGGTTACTCAGCATTTGTAAAGAGGTTCAAGCTTTTCCCAAAGGCAAAGCATTTCACTAACAGTTACTTCTCTCTGCCTGGATTTAGTTCTCAGGAGCTAGGGGGAGACTGGAACCAACCTGTCTCCTGGTGGGGGTGGGGGTGAGGGGGGTAGTCAGCTCAAATCTGTGATAGAAGCCAACTGTCAGCTTCAGAGGCACATCTGAAAGAGCAGCATGCACGGGAAGGTGGCAGGCTCCTAGGATTTGAGATGTCCTTAGGCATGTTTTGCAAAATCTTCATCAAGAGAAAACAGCAACAGGCATTAGAATCTGGGCTCTCCTGAGGTCATAGCTCAGTGTGTGTGCTCTGGGCAATGGGTAATATGTGTGTGTTAGTGTGTGTGTTGGGGGCCATGTGTATGTTGCCAGGGATTGTGAGCCTATTCCAACGGCTGGGGAAAGAGTTATAAGGTATGTGTAAAGATCAATTCAAAGGAAAAAAAAAAAAGATCTATTCAAAGGAAAGTATTTTGGAACATCCCTACTCTTGAGCTGGGAACGAGACTGGGTTAGAAGGGCGAGCAATGGGGAAATGAGCAGAGGAGGAGCAAGTTAACAGTATGCCCCTGTCACAGAGAGTTGCACTTTTCCCAAAGGCTTTGGATGGTTGGAGGTGACAGGGTTTGACAGCCGAATTTGGGATGGGGGACACAGTAAGGAGCTAAAGAGGATTTTCTGGCTCCCATCATCAGCTGCCCTCATGCTGCACTTAAGCCTCCCTTGGGACCCACATCCTGGGCAACTTGCCATGTATCCTCCCTTAACTGGAAGTCCCCTTGAGGGGGTGACCATTCAGGTTATCCTGATCTGATCAGAGAACACTGAGCCACACGGCTTAACTGGAAGGTCATCTCCCTAACTGGACTGTAAATTACCTGAGGGTATGCATTGATCTTATACTTCTTTTTGGTTGTGCAGTCCAGGTGCAGGTTTTTAATAAATCCATCATAATTAATTTAAATGACACATTATTTTGTGACAGGAACTCTTCTAAGCCTGCTATATGAATTAATTTATTTAATTGTCACATTAACTAAATGGTGTAGTGCCATTACTATCTCTGTTTTACAGAGAAGGACTATAACACAGAGAAGAAGTAAATTTGCCCAAGGTCACAGTCCTGAGGCAAAGAGCTGAAGTTCAAATCCAGGCAGAGTGGCTCTCGCATTAATGCTCTAAACCGATCCATGGTTTGTTCTGCTTCCTGCAGACACATGGGATCCCTGAATTCCTTGTGGCTTTTGCATGATTGGGGGGCACCAGTGGGGAAGTCTAAGGAAGTGATGAGCCTCCTTAAAAAAGACCTACTGATAAGAACACCAAAGTCATAGCTTCTTTTTATTCCTCACCATGGCCACCCAGAGAAAAAATGAAAAACACCAAAAATGTACTCCCACTTAAGATTCTATTTTGGTTCCAGAAGACTGTTTTTTCTTGATTGGGTCAGCCGTGGTAGACTCTGCTTGATCCTTGGTTTTCCACAGCCTCAAATCCTCTAGGAGGATGGGTTTCTATCTAGGGCCAATTCATGGCTCACGCTATCCGCAAAGTGGAGCCTTTGACTTCTTGTTCCACAATGTATGTTACGCCCTTTTGGGTCTCCAAATCTCTTTTAGAGGCACCAGACCTAATAAAACTTCCAACAGCAGGATTTGAGTCATGATCCCTTCATCCTGCCCCCGTCGTAACCTCATTGTCCATATGTCACACGTGTAGGAAGTGAGAAGATCTACAGAACTCATGAAGTGGTCAAAGGCAGAACTGCATGGGGCAAGGATAGAATTCCAGAAAGGTCAAAAAGAAGGGGATGGCCATCAGGAAGATGAGAAGAGAGAACGGTCTGGGAACTGGAGAGCAGTGAGGAGCATCTGAGCAGGGGTTGACACTGGAAAGGGAGAGGCCAGGTCAGTGGAAGGAAGGTGAAGAGGGGAACAAGAAATGAGAGCCGGCTGAGGCTGAGGCCAGACAGGAAACATGAGAAGCTCAAATGTGACAAGGGAAGGGAGAAGGCAGAAAGGATGCGGGAGAAAGAACTGTTCCTAGGACACAGGTTACACAGAATCCTGCCTCTCATTCTCCTGACCATTTTGCTCTGCCTCAGAATTTTCATTTCCAATGGGGCTCAGTGATGAGCCTTTATCTAGAGCTATGGGAATATTATGCAGAAGTAACAAGACATGGTTGGAAAATGTTCAGGTGTCTTCATATGGCTTTTTCGCCAGGTAAACCTAACTAATCCATTCAGTTTAGCTCTGATTGCAATTGAACATGAAGGCAGCTGCAAACAAGCCACTCTCCAGCATCCTTACTCTCTGGCTCCTTGCTTTCAATCATCCACTTGTCACCAAGGACCAAGCTGCCACCCCGTACTAGGACCTAGGATTATAAAGAAAAAGAAGTCATACTCTCTGAGTGCAAGTTGCTCACAGATGATGTAGAAGACAGCCAAAAACCACAAGGTGCTCAGAAGTGCTATGATAAAGGAACAAAGCATTACAGAGAGGCAGGGAGAAAGCCCTCCAACCATTTCCCATATACCCCCACTCCTTAACTTAACTGGTTGATTTTATCAGGAAAGTCCCCTTCCAACCCAGATTGCCTGCCTAGCCTTGATATTTTGACCATTCTCCAAATCTTGGGTCAAATGTCATATTTTTTCAGCAAAGTAGTTCCTAATCTGAGAAGTGGGAATTAAGCAGGAATTTATCTTTCCATTCTATGTGCTTCTATAACACCTTCTTTATATCTCTGTTTTAATATTTATCCTAATTATTTTTAACTATATATAGTGATTTATATATTTAAAACCCTAGATCGTAAGCTCCTTCATACTAGGGTTTATGCCTGATTCAGATTTGGGTCTCCCCCAGGCCTGAGCATGGAGGTTTCTTAAAATGTACTCAGGGTTAGTTTATTTAGAGTAATTAACCTACAATTCCTTTTAGGATGCTAAAGTGAGAGGACCCTGCTTCATTCTGGCTGTTGTGAGTACTTGTTTGCACATGCCACAAATAATTTCTTGTTTTACAGAGACATAAAAGAACTGGCTTTTAGACCTAAAATGATTCATTCTTCTCATCTCTTTTCACGTTTGGACAAAGAACGCGTATTTTAAAAAAAAGCCTCCAACTAATCAAAGAATTTTTAATTTGGAGAAGACTCTATATTTCATTTAATCTCATATCTTAATTACAAATGAGGAAACTAAATCCCAAGAAATTCAGATACTTCTTCAATATCACACAGCCAGAATCAACAGTATCGAATTTCTCAAGTACAAGGCTTTCTTCAATAGACCAAACAGTTTACCTTCAAGAAAAAGAAGGGGAAAGCATGGCTTAAAAAAGAAAAGAAATATACTAAAATATAGAAAAAGAATTCACTGAAAACTATACACATGATAGCAAATTTTTTTCCTATCAGCCCATTTGCCCATAAAGAATATCATGCTTCCACTAACATCAGTGAAAATGTTTGTAAAGCTTTACTTTAGGGCAGCCTGGGTGGCTCAGCAGTTTAGCGCCTGCCTTTGGCCCAGGGTGTGATCCTGGAGACGCGGGATCCCTGCATGGAGCCTGCTTCTCCCTCTGCCTGTGTCCCTGCCTCTCTCTCTCTCTCTCTCTCTCTCTCTCTCTCTCTCGTCTCTCATGAATAAATAAATAAAATATTTTTTTAAAAAAAGCTTTAATTTAAAAAATCTGACTTCTGCAATTTCCAGATCCTTTACCCTTGGGGTCTCCAATCTAAAGAGTTGGCAGTGAGATTTGTTCTGAGTTTCTTCTCCACTATATTTCAATACATTTGAGTGATACTGGCCATTAACAGGTGCTCTTAACAGTTGTGTAAGTAAAATAATACATCAAAGCTTTGCTGAGAGGCGCACATTCACACATGTTCTCTCCCATCACGACTTAGGCAAATGCGGCAGATGCACTCAAATTTAATGTAGTTTACTCCATCTCAGTTCTGCTGTTGTTGCCAGAACCCTTGCCTTTTCCCTGAACTTCTCCAGGTCAATGCTGCCCCCCCACCCCATCCTGGACAGATCTGACACAGTTTTACAGACACCTGATGGCTAGCACACAGGAGCACATGTGTGCATGCACACCACACAAAATAGGCCTAAGCAATAAACTCAAATTTAAAACTTCCTGGGTTCCAATTCTAAACAGGGCTATATATATATACATACATACACACACACATATTGTATATATAACACATATAAACATATATAATTGTAAACATGGAAATACATATATTACTCAGATATATAATATATACACATATATGTCTGTCTCTATCTCTTCACAGTGATACATAACCACTCAGATAAAGAACACCTAGTCTTAAAAATTATTTCATTTGCAGCAGAGGACAGTCTGTGAAAACTGTTTTAGTTAAGAGACTACCACTCCCTCCCCCAGGAAACACACACAGCTGCTCTGCACTCCCCCAGGCCCCCTGAGGGGCACAGGGATAGTGCAGGGCTTTTGGAACCAATGAGATGGGGGCTTAAATGTTAGTTCTGTTATTTGCCATTTGTGTGATCTTAAAAAAGATTACTTAGCCTCTGGACAACACCACTTTTCTATTTCCGAAATGAGGATATCAGTACCTATCTTGGAGGTGTAGAGACCTGAGGTGATGTTTGCCAGTGGTAGCACTTAGTAAAAAACTATTATGATGAAGGTGATCATGAAGGGGAAGAGGGAGAGGGGAAATGAGGGAGGAAGATGATGGATTCCGCTTCCTGAATGCCTTCTGTATTTCAGAATTTCTCCACAAGGCTTAGCAGAACTTGACTGCTAGTCATTAGCTAGGGAATATTAAGCTTGAGGGAAGGGAAAGGAAATTGGTGTGTGTGTGGGGGGTGCAGAATTGCGTGTGGGGGTTCCATAAATGGCTAGCACTACATGTGATTCTCCTGTGTTGCACACATACACGCATACGTTCATGTCCCTTCCACTGCTGGGAAGAGGGCACTCACAGAAGAGAATTTAGCATGTTGAGGGGTCAAGGTCATTTTTTTATTTTTCTTTCTTTTTCTTTTTCTTTTCTTATCTTTCTTTTCTTTTTTTTTTTTTTAATTTTCCTGCACAGAAGGACCAGACTTCACAAAGTAGGGTGAACAAATTCCCATGTCCTCCATGGTGACTAATCATATAGCATTTCTAGTTACAGCAGCAGGCTCTGGCTCTTTGCCCCCTTCCCCTGGCAGTTCTAGTAACTGTGAGGTACCCTATAGATTGCAAGAACAAATGCCCAGCTCCTTTCTGGAGTCACGGTGTCAGAGCGCACAGCCAAGCCACAGGCGGAGCTGCTGCTGTGGTTTGACCTGCCCGTCCAAAGTCCAACAGGAAGGAGGAAGCCCCAACCTACCCGGACGTGCCCTGAATGACAGAGCCATTTAGGCCAGCCGAAGATGCCAGGCTGTTTGCAAACACACACTACCTGCCATACCACATGACCAAACAATTCCACTGGAAAGCCTGAAGACAAATGACTAATGTTAAAAGAAGCCCGTGCATCATTTCAGTGATGATTCCACAGGCATCAATTAAACATGGAAAAGACCTGTTCTGAAGCATGACCATCTGGCATTTCCCAAGGAGCCACAGCCAATGGCTGATAAAACACCAGTGATCATAACTATAAAGACATTTAGCAGCCCTCTCCTTGCTCAAAAGCAACAAGAGCTCATCAGGACAATGAACCTGGAAGACCTCCAAAAGAAGAGGCGAGTAAGGAAAAGGCTGCATCCGAAGCCAGCTCTGCTCTTCCTCATGCATAGAAAGCAAAGATCTGGGTTGCATGAGGTCATGCAAAAAATCAGACTGCTCCCAAGGATGCTTGGGAGTTTGTCTGGTAGTCCAGGGGTGAACGTCAATTGTTATGTCTCCAGGTGAGAGAGAACATTGGCAGTAGTCCATTCCCTGCTCCTAGGGGTGCTTTTCAAGTACAGGCATCTGGGGCTTTGCCCAGAGCAGCAGACCCAGATCACTGTAGGCCAAACATCCTTCCCTAGAAACCATTACTTCACCGTTTTTGAGTGGAAGCAAGAGGACAAATTTAACGAGAGAGATACCAAGGCTTAAAACCCCTGGGAGAGAAACAGTGGCTGGAGCAGAAGTGCTCTTCAAGGCTTCGGTTCTGGATCAGTCAGGCAGACACCTGTGTGTATATATAGACAAATCTTCAAACACCACCTCATCACACCTAATGACTGCCTGTGACCTCTGCGGAGCATCTGTATTCTCTACTTCTGGCTTTTCCAACAGCACAAATATGGGTCTTTACACTCAGTCCTGGTTCTCAATCTATTCCCTAATGCTAGTCTTTGTTTGTTTGTTTTTTTCCGACAGGCAAGGTCAGATAAATGAGAAAGAAAATACTTTTCAGTTTTAATTTTGATCCAGATCTAAAATTGTTAAATGACTTTTTATTCATCACTCTCCATCTCTCCCCTTTTTGCCTTCAGTGATTCAGGTAAATGCCCTCTCCCCTCCGCTCCCCCATCACGTGGCCTGGTTCCCCCAGGAAGAAAGTCAACATTCTTAGAATGAGGCTATCAAGTAAAAACAAAACAAACAGAAACAGAAAGACGCAAACAGACAGACAAACAAACAAACAAAAAAATGGTGCTTCCATTCTCCCCGGTCCCTTTGGCCAATGATGCGGTGTGCTTAAATCCGTTTACAGCAGCTGCTTGGGTGTTAAGTTTTGGGCCGTCACTGAAGAGGTTTACTAAGGTCCCTGCCAATTGTCGTCGCAGCACAACAGAAAAGCAACCCAAGCCCTTAGTAACGACGACACTACAATGGCAGAAGCAAACGGGGGTGGGCACAAGTAGGAAGAGAAGAAGAGTACCTGGGATTGCCAGATTGGAAAGGGGGACGTTGTGGAGGTGAGCGGGCAGCGAGGCCATCCAGTCGGCGTTGCAGACCTCCGATGATGTCTTTGTCCCGCTGGGGTTGGGGGAGCAGATGGTCCCCATCCTGAGTTTCCTCCTTACCTTCCTAACTGCTAGCATCCCTCTTTGTCAGTCAACAAACTGCCCAGGCTCAGCTCGGTGCCACTCACTCGGAGAGCATCGTGGCCCGTCGGGGCCACCTGGGTCGGGCCAGTCTTGCAGAAAGACCTGCCGGCCCGGGACGCGGGGCGCAGAGGTGGCCCCCCGCCCCCCCCCTGCAGCCCTGCAGCCCCGCAGCCCCGCAGCCCCCGCCCTCGCCGGCCCAGCCGCCCTGCCCCTCCCCTAATCTGCTCAGAGCTGGCTCCGTTAAACTTCTTACGTGGCCCCCAGGAGCCGGGGCCAGGTAGGCCCGGGGCAGCCACGCCCGCAGCCGCTCACACGACAGGTGCCCCCGCGCTCACGGCCGCGCCGGAGGGTCGGTGCCCCGCGAGCGCCCGGACGCGACCTCGGCGGCCAGACCTGCGCCCGGGTGGGCGGCCCCGGCGGGCGCGGACGCTGCGGCCCCTCCTCCTCCTCCCCCTCCTCCTCCTCCTCCTCCCCCCGCGGCTTCCCGGCTCACGCTCCCCCTGCCCTGCGGCTCCGCCACGGCGCCCCGAGCTGCAGCCGGCGGCCCGCGGACCCCGGCGGCCCCGCCCCGCCCCGCACTGCCGGGCAGATTTGCCGGGCTGCGCGGCCCGTGATTGGCCGCCGGCGGGGCGCGCTCCGATTGGCTGCCTTGCGAGCGCCCCGCCCCCGGCCCCGCCCCGGCCCCGCCCCGGCCCCGCCCCCGGCCCCTCCGCCCCGCAGAGGTGCCCGGCGCCCCGCGCCCGCCCGACCTCCCGCCTCCCTCCCGCGCAGCCCGCACCCCGAGGTTGAACGCGAGCCCAGACGTTTCTCCCCTTGCACCTTTCTCCTCCCCGCGCACACGCGCTGACAGTCGCAGAGCGTGTCTTGCATGTCCAGTAAAACCACAGCAGCAGCCGCGGAAAACACGGGAAGTGAAGAAGCCGAGAGAGGGGCAGTGTGTCACCCTCAAGGATGGTTTGTTGCGACCGCTAGGAAGGTCTGCTTTGCACAGCACTTGTCCCCATTTTTCCAGAGGACGGGATGATGGTTACTTACGGTGGTGATTATTCTGGTATTTGAAACCTTCTTCCAAATTCTTTGTCCCATTTGCTCTTCACGGGACCCCCAAGGAGCAGGGAGGCTTGCAGGTAGGATGCCCTTTGGGCAGATGAGATGGAAGTCCCGGGGCACGCAGGGAGCAGTTCGTGTCCTGGCAGTTATCTGCAAAGGCCATTTAAACAAAACAAACAAAAAAGCCCAGAGGCTTGCAGGCACACAAACTCGTTTCCCTGCTTTCTGCAATATTCCCTACTCCTTCAAGTGGTGCTTTTTCATGGTGGTTTACAATAGGGTCTCTGATGATAGGAGAACTTGCACATCAGTAATCACTGAAACATCTTGGCAGGCAGGTAGAACAAGAAAAGCACCCTGAGCCCTGATCCCGGGGCCCTGGAGGGCTTTAGGTCTGGCCACTCCTGGGTGACTCCGGAGGGGCTTCTGTGAAAAGCAAGCAGCAGGCTTTGCAAAAACTGACATTAAATCACTGAAAGGCCCCACTGGACACCAAGGTGACTCCAGCCCCAATGCCTGCACCCCAGCCACCTTTAGGTGCACATAACTCCTGCTGCATATTGCCCCCTTTTGCCTTTACTAAAATGTCCTTTTCCAGGCTATTCTTTTTTTTTTTAAATAATAAATGTATTTTTTATTGGCGTTCAATTTGCCAACATACAGAATAACACCCAGTGCTCATCCCGTCAAGTGCCCCCCTCGGTGCCCGTCACCCATTCACCCCCACCCCCTGCCCTCCTCCCCTTCCACCACCCCTAGTTCATTTCCCAGAGTTAGGAGTCTTCATGTTCTGTCTCCCTTTCTGATATTTCCTACCCATTTCTTCTCCCTTCCCTTCTATTTCCAGGCTATTCTTAACATTCATTTAAGCCTTCCTTAAAAGCCACCAAAAGCCACCCCGTTTCTCCCTGCAGAGAAGGGCCTGTCCTCATCCGAGTCCACACAGGGGAGGGAAATAGAATTGCTTTTGTGTAAATTATGTAGTCCAAATTTTTTTAAATCTTCGCCTTAATACTTGTTTTTTTGTTTGTTTTATTTTGAATGGTCTGCCATCACGGCCCTTGTTTTTTGTCCCCCCAATTAAAGATTTATGAAGGCTTTTGGTCTCCCTGGGAGTGGGGCTGAGGCATGGAGGCATCCAGGGCTTACCTGTACACTGACTTGAGACCAGTTCAATAAAGTGCACACCTTAAAGAAAAAAAAAATTATTGCCCTTTGAGCTGCATAGAATTATCGGAAGTTTGTTTGTTTGTTTTGTTTTAGAGGAGTATCCCTTGGTTAATAAAAAGAAAATGTACACTATTTATCATATATCTTCGGTGTTTAAATGGAACTCCAATACAGTGCTCTTTTTTTTTTTTTTTTGAGTACACCACAGGATATTGAGAATGTCACCTGGTTGAGTCCACAATTGTTTATTCCTCATAGAAAAAAAATCACTCTAAAGGAATATTCCAACATTTACTTTGGAAATGTTCCCTTTCTGGGCTTTCCTTGAGCTTAAAACCCTTTTTAAAAATTCCTAAATGCAAACAAAGCTTTATGGAAGCTGACTAAGACAAGCAAAATGTGTTCTTGAAGCTCTATTGTGGAATGCTAATTTCAATGCCGTTTTTCCTTTTGATTTTTTTTAGCTCTTAGTGGAAGGAGTGAGCATATTAAGAAAGCATTAAAGGGATCCTGGGTGGCACGGTCAGTTAAGCATCCAACTCTTGGGGTCATGATCTCAAGGTCCTGAGACTGAGCTTCAACTTGTGCTCTAAGTTCAGCCCAGAGTCTGCTTAAGATACTCTCTCTCTCCCTCTGCCCCTCTGTCCTCCAATAAATAACTTTTTTTAAAGAAAGCTTTAAACTTTAGACTTAGAGACATCACTGGGTGAAAACTGAAAAAACAGAAATAAGTGGAATCACTTAAGATAAGAGGTTTTGTATCTCTAGGAAACTGGCAACTTCTTTGATCACAACTACTTGACTTTGCCAAGAAAACAGTTCAAAAGAAGGCAACACTCTTCGTATATTCTTGAGTCAGTCCTGGAAGAAATCTTGGAGATGAAATCACAACATGTAGTACAGTACTTGGCATATAGCAAGTGCTCGATAAATGTTTCTTAGAAGGAGACAGATGCTTGGTAAAACATGTTCTGCGGGGTTCTAGGTAGTGTCTTACAGCAGTGTTTTTCTAACGGTAATGTGTAAATCCATCACCGTCTGATTACATTATTCTGAGATGGACCCAGATTCCATATTCCTAAATTTCCATCTATGCTGGTTCAGACCATACTTGTAGGTAGTAGTGTTTTAGAGAATAGACTCATGTTTGATAGGTGGGAACTTGTATTGCTTTTTCTCTTTCTTCTCCAAGGTTTAATAATATTTTCACTTATATTAAAACTTATATTAAAAACTTATATTAAGAATCTCAGCTAAGAGGGGCCCCTGGGTGGCTCAGTCATTTAAGCAGCCTGCTCTTGATTTTGGCTCAGGTCCTGATCTCAAGAGTCCAGGGATAGAGCTCTATGTTGGGCTCTGCACTCAGCCCGGAGTCTACTTCTCCCTCTCCCTCTGCTCCTCCCCCTGCTGTGTGCTTACTCTCTCTTTCTCCCTCTCTAAAATAAATACAATCTTTAAAAAAGAGAGAGAGAGAGAGAGAGAGAGAGAGAGAGAGAGAATCTCAGCTAAGAATCTGTAACTATAAGAGATTAATTTTTCTCTCATGTAATGTAATGGAAACCAAATTATCAGTGGGAATTTTATACTATGCCACAGGTATTCCAGGATGAATAATTTTAAAATAAAAGTAATATTTAGGATTTGGCTAAGCAATATTTTCTTACATGCTTCACTATGAACGTTGCTGAAGGGTTGGAGGACTAACAGAAGGAGTGTGATAATTACAACAGAATGGAGTGCTTCTCAAGTACAAATCGTTCCACTAGGTGCTAGGAATGGAGGAAAAGTTAGGTGAAAGTTGGCATCTTAGGAACCTCAGATAGTGTATAATTCAGGAGAAAAGAGAGTGAAATATGTGAAGTACATGCTGTGATGTCACATGGAATGAAAGGATAATGGAGACATGTAGGTACGATCACCAGCCCCGTTTGACAAAGGACACTAGAGCTTAGAGACTACACAATTCTAAGATCTCATAGCTAGTCAGTGGCAGAGCTGTGACTCCAAGCCTGTTGCTCATTGGGCCAGTGGCACAATCATAATGGTAACATCATATGTTACCGCTGAGTAACCCGGTAAAGGTTGTTTATGACCAAAGTAGATTAAAAAGTTTGAAATTTTTTTTCCCTTGTAGACAAAACAGGCCATTGCAGGTTTTTGAGGAGTAAGATGACTCACATCGTCTTTAGGAAGATAAGTCTGATGTCATGAAAAATGGTTGGAGAAATACAGTCTTCCAAGTAAATCACTGAAATCAGTTATTTAAACAAGAAAAAAGTGAGAAAGCTTGTTGAAGCCCTGGCACACAGACACTAAATGCATGGACTTTCTTAATTATGCTGCTTGCTTCTCCATCCCCACTTCTCACCTCCAAGACCTAGAATTCTAGGGCCCTAGTGGATGGTCTGACTAGCTCTGAAATTATTATTATTATTATTATTATTATTATTATTATTATTATTATTATTTTGGTCACTTGAAAGTCTTATTAAATTGTTCAGCCATTTCTTGTCATAGACAACCAAATCTGTTTCCAGGAGCATATCTACAAAGTTAGTTTCCTTTTCTGGAAATTTTTCTCAATAACTTGATCAAGGGCCTCACTGAATTCCTGAAGCTGTGACTATGGGCTTTGCCATCTTTGGGAAGCTACATTATATTTCACAAGTGTCTGAGATGGTTCATGTTCTTTGGGATCGTGTCATAAATGAATAATGAGGGTCCCAGCAAGCACCCCAAAGAGCTTGCCATTTGGACATGTCTGGTTGGTGGGGCAAGATAGCTTGGATTTTACTTAATTGAAGACACCCTAGGAAGCACAGAGGAAAAACATTGACTTAATGACACGGCGGCTCGGGCTGTCTCTGGTCCCCAGATCCAAGCCTCTGTGCTGTCTTACTTCCTAGGATGTGTCCTATGTGGCAAAGGAACAGATCTCAATGAGAATCAGAATCCAGGCACTTTGTTTGGTCCGGGGACATTGCCTAGAGGAGAATGAGGTGATAGGATGCTTGGAGTTCCACAGGCACATTTTTTTTTTTTCTCCTGGCTGGAGGGTGTGGGGTAAGGGAGAGGCAAAAGACTGACACGAGGAGCCAGGTACACGAAAGCTGGGATGTAGGCTGCTCTGTTTTGTGTCTCACATCAGCAGAGTTTATCCCTAGCCATTCCCAACCATCTTTCCCCAAGTCAAGCCAAAAAATTCTGCGATAAGGATCAGAGTAGGATGGAGAAATATCATCAACGTGGGTGGTGTTGGGGACATGATGACAGCAGCAGCAATTACCTCCAGGAAGAGTGACATCATCGTAGCAGCTCGAGCCATTCAGGAGCCTGCAAGGAGAGGGAGGGAACCGAGCGCATTGCCTTGTGAACACTACTTGGTACAGCTCAGACTTTCCTGACATCGAGGGCAGGATGAGGCTCTGGGGAGCCAGTGAGGTTGTAGAGTAGGGCTGGAGCCAGACACCATGTCCTTGTGGCCCATGCCCTGCTGACACCCAGGTGAGCGTCCTTGAGGAACTGGGGTAGAGAGGAGCTGAAACAGGAAGTGGTGGTATGTGCCCACCAGGTGTTTCTGGCCCACGACTGGGATTTCTGTTGATGACACAAAAGTGGATGGCAGTAATGACCGGCCGAAGGTTGTTTCTCTCAGGTTTAAAAGCTTGGTATCAAGGATGATCCCGAGAGCCTCTGTGTCTTTTATATTTATTGGACATCCAGGATTTTTTTTAGTATACGTCAAAGGAAATACCCTTTATCAACAACACAGCGTCACTACAATAACTTCGAGAGGAGCTAATAGCAGCTAATGATTGTAAAAGGAGTTTAAGATCCCTTTATTCCTTCTATCACACCACATTCCCGCATCCTCTTCTGCTCCCCTTTCCATCCCTCTCTTACCTCCCCTCCCATCCTTCCCTTCCAGAAAAGTGATCCAGAGAAAATAAAGGCTCTGAGGCCTTTATTTCCCAGCTGGTTAGCAAGTGGTAAAAATGCCTGATTTAATATGTTATAGAGCCACCTTCTGGTACTAAAGGCACACTTCACGCACACAGTAAATTTCCTTTCAGTTTCAATTACCCTGAAAACCATACGCCCAGCACCAGTAAGACCACTGGGGAGCTTATTTAGGAATGCTGGATTCCTTGGTCACACTCCAACCCTACTGAATTAAATCCCCTGGGGGTGACACCTTTTTATTCTGCCTGTTAAAAAAGCTCCCAGGGGGATTTTAATGTCCCAAATGCTTTATTTATATCAAGACTTTGAAATGTCGAACCAATTCTCTTTCAAAAAAAGTTAGGATAGGAAGAATGGACTCTTATCCACGTCATGTGTAGATTTATGCAATTAGAGGAGAATATTTTGGCAAAGATGCTTAATCCGGGGTTAACTGGCAGGAAAACCAACTGCTCTCCTTCTTTGCCCCACCCCAAGGTCGCTGCACTTGAGAATGACATCAGCTGAGGGGAGCTTGTGTGTACTACTGTATGTGAGGAAACACTTGACCTTCAGTCACAATCAGAATGACCTCTGTACATTCGCTATTCATTGAGCATATTGGACCTTAAAAAAGAATGCATTCTTTTCAATGACCTGACTGCACTTGGGGTTGCATCAGTTGGAAATAGCATGATGACATGTTACCTATGGAACAAAAATCAGAGTAACTGAGAGCAGATATTATCATTCTCTACCAACTTTATTACTAAAATTACAAGTTTGAAAAATCGACTTCAACCAACAATTAAAAAAAACCCCAATGTAATACATTTTAGTGTAAATAAAGAATAATGAGACTTTAGTGTCTTTCCCTTATCAACTCTCTCTGAATGGTAGGCTATGGTCAAAAGCCTTTAGTGTGTTCTTTGGCTGTTTGCTGATTTGGTTTCAGAGGATTCTGATCTGTTGAAGTTTCTGCAGCTAACCGCCCAACTCAGCCACACGTCTTGTTTCATGGAGGAAGTTGTAGTTTGTCTTAACGATCTATTGGTGCCCACAGCTTCCACTTCCTTTTAGTAGTGAAAGTAAAAAAGAAAGTAAAGTTTATGCCATGCATCTTTGTTTCAGCCACGTATAAAAGCGAACGTTCTAGGAGTCAAGAGTTAGGCAACAGAATGAAATAGGGGAAGATCGGAGTCCCTGCAATTGGAAATATCCAAGCCAAGTTTGGCAACAAGAAGATAGTAATATGGTAGAGGGTGTTGAAGCGTTTGATAGAAGATTAGACTAGATGAGTTTTATGGTCTCTCGAGCCATATTCTGTTTTCTCCCCTGCTTCCAGCTGTAGATACTAATTTTACCTTTTCATAGTTAGGTCTTTCCTTCTTCTCCTCTCTATTACCTTTTCTTACTTAAATCTTTGACTTCTTTTGCCGGAACTGGGTCTAGTGGAATGTCTTCTATAAATATGGACCTGATATTTTAAAATCAGTACCCAGGATGAGATGCTCGGACCTCAGGAACTGAGCCTCAGAGAACACTAGAAGTTCTCAGAATGAGGCATTGAATGGCTTGGATGAGAGTCACCTTTTGTGCTTCTAATACCTTTACAGTGGTAGGACTGGTGTGTGTGCCATCCTACGGCAGAACTTTTCAGTCTTTCCTCCTGAGATGTCCCAAGTATGAAGAAGAGTAAATGCATACTGCCCAGAGCCCCATATGGCAACCACTGATCATGGCATTTCCTTCAAGTGGCATGCTTTGTTTTTTTACAAATCCACTCAAATTTTGTTATATATGCATATATAACTTGAATAAAGTTGATGTCCTAGATGTCCTAGGTTTATCCCATGGCTTTGAGTTCTTCTTGGCATATACATCCATTTCCCCGGGCATTCATCCCATAATATGAAAGTCTCAGGTCTGAGAGAAATGCACCAAGAAACCAATTATACATAGCAAAGCTCTGTAGGTTTAATCTCCAACCTGGATCAGCAGAGTACAAGACTACAGGTGGATTTTGAGGCCAAAACTTGAAATAGTGTCTATTTTCCAAACCTTAGGCAACATGGGGCAGCAGTGGGTTGAGAACATGGAACATGGGCCAAACTTTTTTTTTTTTTGCCATGAGAGACACGACTATCTCCTTAAAGAGAGTAGAGGGCCAAAGACTTCCTATCCAAGACTTAACTCTCTGCTCTTGATTGATCAGGAAAAAACTTCATGCATAGAATTCCCATGACTACTCTTGGACCCGTTGAGATCTGCTCTTGCTCTCAGAGTTTCAGACCATGGCTCCTCACTTGGCTAACTGCTGTTCTTTTTTGCTTTCCCAGCTTTATTAAGATATAACGGACACATAACATTGTGTAAATTTAAGGTATATGATGTAATGATTTGTTAACATGTATGTATTGGGAAATGTTTCCCACAATAAGGTTAGTTAACACATCCTTCACCTCACATAGTTACATTTTTGGGGTTGCTGTGGTGAGAACAATTAAGATCTATTCTTTCAGCAACTCCTAAGTGTACAACATAGTATTGTTAACTATAGTCACCATCACCATGCTGTTCGTTGGGTCCCCAGAACTTATTTCTTTTACAACTGGGCATTTGCACCTTTTGACCAACATCTCTCGATTTCCCCTCACCATTCTGTGGTGTTTACTTATTTTAGTCTTCACTGATTCCTAGGATCTGGCCTTCTCTCAGTACCTGTGGATACATGCCTGATTCTACCAATCTGAGTAAAATATTGAAACTGACGCAGAGGCAAGTTCAGGCTAAGGCACCTGCCAAACCACCAAGATCTAGACCCTCACTTGACTGACCTGCCAGGTAAGATTTTGAAGACCACAGATGTCAAGGGGGTGTATTAATCTGTGACACCCAGTAAGTAAAAAAAAAAAAAATCTCAGGTCACCGTGATGAGTGAGAGACTGTCACCTGTCTCAGCTAAATTCTCTGTTCCACAAGACATTTTTCTTTCTCCTATTCACTCATTGGCCATCATCTGTCATTCACTCACATGATACGTGACTGCTAACTCATCCAGGGTCTGGCCCTCACTCTGGAGGGTGCTGATATGTACAAAGCTATCCGACACCCTTGAGGACATTCAAGTCCGACAGAGGAGTTCATGGCCTGCATGCCCTTATCTGCAAGTTTTCGATTAAACATTACACTAAAGCAAAGACAATACACTAAAAAGTTTGGTCTCGGTAAAATAGAGAGTATCTTCAAATTAAGTATTTACTGAACAAACACGTGTGGGTCATTTATCGAAAATTTGGGGTAATGGACACAGTAGGAGGGGAAGGGTTAGTGATTGTTGAGCCTTCTACCTCCAGCACCTGCTCGCTGCAGGCTGCTACTGCCCTGAGTGTGACATCTGGAGACAGGGCCTGAGGGAAACCATGAGCGGTTTCCATAATTTCTACGAGGGTGTCAACAAAAACCGCTGCCCCAGGGTTTGAGGAAGAACTGTAGTCTCTCTCTTGGGTGAAATCTGGAGTGACATAACTTAGTCTCCTTTGATATGAAATGGTTTAATGTTGAGAGGAAAAGCTTGCCCTGGAGTTCTGGGAAAATCAAAGGGCTCTATTCATTTCCTTAAGAAAGAAAAATTGATTGAAGTTTTGATGGATCCCAGCCAGTACCTAGGCAGAATAAGACCCAGAAATGAAACAAAAACAGCCAACCTACATGATGAATCCTCATTTATTTTCTCCTGAACTTTCAGATTAAATAACTCCCAGAGAGTAGTCAAACAAAACTCCCTGGAATGAACAGATCTTTGTCATTTGTCATATCTTCTAAGGGCTGCAGTGTTTGAAAAAAAAATAGGCTCATTTGAAAAAGAAAATAGGTGAGTTTTGAGTCAAATTAAGCATTATTAAGGTCTCACTTAAGCACTTAAAAGAATTCTCTTTGGAAATAATTTCAAACATTATAAATGATTGCAAAAATAAAAACAGACCCCCCACATTCCTTTTATCTAGATTCATATATTGCTTCTCTCTGTGTGTAATAGTGCATGTGTGTATATGTGTGTATTATATATACACGCACACACAACCATCTGAAAGTAACTTACATCCATCATGGCCATTTACCCCTAAATATTCAACTTGTATTTACTGAGAATAGGAATATTCTTTTACAGAACCACAGCAGAGATATCAATACTTTTATCTAGTCTTCTGTCCATATTCTGGTTTTGTCAGCTGATCTGATAAATGTCAGATCTGACTTGTCAGATATCTCTATCATCTATCTATCTATCTATCTATCTATCTATCTATCTATCTATCATCTATCTATATCTATCTATCATCATCATCTGTCTATCTATCTATCACCTATCTATATTTTCTTTGTAGTTTTTCTTCCCCTCCAATCAAGGATCCAGTCTGGAGTTAGATATTGCAATTACTTGTCACATCTTTTTAGCTTCCTTTAATCTGGAATATTTTTAGAGCCTTTCTTTATCTTTTAAGGATTCTGTATTTTGTATTTATTCAGTGTTACTTTGTGAATGGATTTAGTTTATTTTTTCTCTGCCTTAATACTGCATCAGTGATTTGTGTCCTTCCTAGGGTATCACATCCAGAGGAGCACAATGTTCATCTATTCCTCACTAGGGATGTTAATTTTGATCACTTACTTGGTCAAGTTGCTGTTCTCCACTGCATAATCACTGTTTCTTTTCCCTCCCTTGTAACCAATAGGCACACTTCTGGAAGACCCTCAGAGGCCATGAAAATATGCTAATTGTCATAAAAACTTCTTCCTTGATTTAGCATTTGTTGATGAATCTAGCTTGATCCCATCTTTCCTCCCCCACCTCTCCTTCCTCTTGCTTTCCTTTTCCCCTTTCTCTCCATCTTTCCTTACCTATATTTTGATCACCTATTTCTGGTAAGGATTCATAAATTCCTGGTTTTTCCCCCCCAATGGTTTCTAATTCATTAGTATGCTTAATTATATTGGTGCTCAAATTATCCCAAGGTTAGCCAGTAGGAGTCCCTTCAAGCCGACTCTTGCATCCTCTGGCATATCCCAGCATTTTTTTGGAATGAGTTCTTATTTTCTGACATAACAAAATACTCCATCTCACACTATATCTTCTTTGCCTTTAATCAGAGATTTCTTTGAAAAGTTCTGATTCCTTTCAGCAAGAAATTATGTTAATGAGCAAGATCTGAGTGCCAGGTGTGCTCACTGTTACTGGAATATCTTTGCTCCTTGGTCCTTTCAAAAGACATATCTGGGAAAGAAAGGCATGTGTAAATGTATATACTTACAATACAACATACACAATTAAAATTAACGCCATGAATGAGAGACGATCGGACATCAAATTATATAAATTACATGTTTATAATTTTTCTTTCTTTCTTACGGACAGGTAGCATATTATATAGTCTTTGTACTTTGCTTATCATTCTTAATACTATCTCCTGGAAATCACTTTATACCAGTCAATGGAGATTTTCTTCTTTCCTATTTTGACAGCTGCACCATTCTTTATTTTGTGTATTTACTATAGTTTATTCAACTAACCTCCTGTGTTTGGACATTTGGATGGTTTTCAATCCTTGGCAATTACAAATAATGCTGCCAAGAATAACTTTGTGCATATATTGTTAGAGGTAGAGCTTCAGGGTAAATTCCTGAAGAGAAACTCCTAAGTCAAAAGATAATGTAATATGTAGTTTTGTTAGATATTGTCAAATTCCTCTCCATAGTGGTTTCACCATCTTGCATTCCTTTCAACAACGTATGAGGGTACCTGTTTCCCCACAGCCTTGATAACAGAGCATGTTGTCAAAGGTTTGAAATTCTTCACAAGTGAATGAGGAAGAAATGATGTCCTAGTGAAGTTTTAATTTGCATTTCTTTTAATATCAATGACTGAACTTTTTTGAAGTATTTAAGAATTATTTTAACATCTTCTTTATCAATCTTGGTTCATGTCTTTGACCCATTTTCCATAGGTTTTTAAGGTTTATTTATCCTCAATATTTGTAAGTTCTTTCTCAGCCTTTATCTGTAATATATGTTGTGAACATTTTTACCTCGTTTATCATTTGTCTTTGACTTTGTTTTTTTTGTCATGCAAACTGCCTTTATTTTTAAGCTGTCAAATGTATTCATCTTTGCTTTCATTGTCTCTGAACATATATATTTGTAAAGTTACATTTATAGTAATGGTTACAGTATGGATGTACTATGACTATAGTATATATTATAGCACATGTGTATATGTATATGTACCATAGTACGTGTATACATATAACAACTTATAATGTCTGTACACTACAATAGTGTACGTACATACGTATATAGTTATATATAAATATAGGTATGCATGCACATATTATGTATATACATATTGTTAAGGAAATATACCATTTTCTCAAGCGTTTTTATTAGGAATGGGCACTGGATTTTGCCAAAGGCCTTTTCAGCATCTTCATCTTTTAAGATTAATTGCATTCTCTTTTCTCCTAAGCCCTATTTATATGGTAAATTATACTAGGAGATTTTATGTTATTGAACCCTTCTTGCATTCTTGGTATGCATGATCCTTTTTTTTTTAATTTTTATTTATTTATGATAGTCAGAGAGAGAGAGAGAGAGAGAGAGAGAGAGAGAGAGAGGCAGAGACACACAGGCAGAGGGAGAAGCAGGCTCCATGCACCGGGAGCCCGACGTGGGATTCGATCCCGGGTCTCCAGGATCGCGCCCTGGGCCAAAGGCAGGCGCCAAACCGCTGCGCCACCCAGGGATCCCTGCATGATCCTTAATAAGGTTTTCAAGCCCTGTTACTGTGTCTCAATGCCTTTGTTTCTATTGACGACCTCCTCTCTGAAGCTTTTTGAAAATATTTCTTACACTCCCTCTCTGAAATGATACCCTCTTTTTTATTCATTTCTCTTCTTTGTACAAACTTTTCATATGCTTTTATTTGTTTAAATGTCTGTCTCTCCCATTAAACTCTACACTCACTAAGGATATGGAGGGTGTGGCTCTTAGATATTTTTACAGTTTCTTGAGTGTGGAAACTATGAACTCTAAATGGCCATCCAAAAGAGGTACTCAGGAGCAGTGCTCGTCATACTTTTCTATTAACTAGCCACAGAAATTAAAATCAATTCCTATTACAATTATGCCAGATTCAGATCTATTAGACGTCAAAGCATGTCCCTTTGGATCAGTGCAACAGTTTTATGTATAAGATAAATCCAATGCAACCCAACTACCTATAGTTCCTATTCCATTCCTAAGAATGGGATTATGCTGATTCCAAACTAGTGGTGCAAAAGCAGCTCTACCATAGACAGAATTCTCCAAATCCTTTTCCTCTTCCTGTTCACCATGAACAGATACTTATGCCTTGATGAAAGGAAGTGAAGGATAGAGAAGCTAAGTCTTGTACGGTCCCCAGGTTATCAGGATCTCCACCAAATCTCTCCTCACAATTTGTGTCACTGTTTTCCATCCCCTCCGCTCTGTCTTCCTAGCACTTTTGAGTATTTTTCTGGTGAGAGCTAAATGTCATTATTACTGTAATCAGTTTTATTTGTTGGTAGGACTTCTTTGGACAGTAAATGGGGAGTTTTCTGACGGAACTCAGGGCTAATGTCCACATGTACCTGACATTTACCAAGGGTTGCTGCATGTAGCCCCATCCATGTTTCCTCTCTTTAAGATTATTTATTTATTTGAGAGAGAGAACAAGAGGGGACAGGGCAAAGGGAGAGGGAGAAGCAGACTCTCCACTGAGCAGGGAGCCCACCTTGAGGCTCGATTCCAGGACCATGGGATTATGACCTGAGCTGAAAGCAGATGATTAACTGACAGAGCCACCCAGGTGCCCCCACATTCTCTTCTTTATATTGTGATCTTGGGTCTGGTACCATATGGTACCCTTCTCCTCTATTTTCCTCAGTGTATCACCATATAATCACAATCTTACAGAGCCTTTGAGCAAACATGAGGAATCTTAGTGAGCAGACCAGGCAAAGAATGTAACAGAAGTTAGAAGACTAGAGAGATGTGGGTTGGGGAGAAAAATTGTATTCTATTCTGTGGTGTTCTTATTCCTGTGTTAATTTGTTCAGACCCATCACAGAAGCACTGGACAGTGTTTAAGAGTAATTTCAAGTATTCTCTGGCCATGATCTTGCCTAAGGTCATAGTATCCTACTCTCTCTGGTCATGCCTTCCTGGCTGCAGCACCCAGGAAAGAAGCCCCTTTGCAGGAGATGCAAAATAAAATGCCCTGTGCTCACCACTTTCATCTTGTGTTTCTCCTTGGAACATCAATCCATTTCTGCCAGTGAATGTCTTTTTCTCACATGGTGGTAATTTTCACTCACCATTTCACCTATCTCTGCTGGAAATTCGATCTTTGGTTGCTGTTGTCAGAAACTCAGGCTATGTATGTCAGCCCTCAGAGAACAGAATTTCTATATTTCTGCACATTCGATCTTCAAGTTCAAGCTAAAGCCAACCTTTCAGCATGCCAAGAGGCCTGCCTTCAAGAACCTCTTCACTTGCTCAGAGCTTCTGAGGCAATGCTCTTTTCATTATCTCTGGCCTTGGTTAGATTCTCTAAACATCTGATCTTGATTACTCTTTTTTCTTTTCTAGTTTTTTAGTTTTTTTTTTTTTTTTTTCACAGTTTCTTGGCTACTCTACCCTGAAGGGTCAATTATTTCTACTTTTCTTTGTTTTCTGTTGACAATTTTGGGCATTAAAAAAAACCCAATGTTTACTTCAAATCACAGAAAATACCTCTTATTTATAATGAAGGAGACACCAAAGCAATTAAATATTATGATATAATGGAGATTGATCACTCTGTGGACTGGAAATCAAAGATTGGATTTCCATCATTTTGGCTCTATCACTTCTAATTATGTGATGTGCAAATCAAATTCAGAGTGTCTTAACTCCTTTTTTGGAATAGGACTTCTAATGCCCATCCTGGCCAAATGTTTTATGATTTAAAGATATATAATGCAAAGTTAATTTGGTCAAGCCAGCCATATGTTCTTCAGTTAAAACTTACGCTGAATCAAAAAAAAAAAAAAAGCTACTATTTTTGATAAAGGCACATTTTCTCTCTCACTCTAGGCACTTGCATATGAGCCAAAATATGCCTACCTCTGGACTTAACTGCATAGGTTAACTATTACTGAACAATGCTGTGTAATGGTTACACAATTTCGGCATACAACAATATTTAATTTATGCACCTTTGAGGTGGGCTGGAGATTGGTTGGTCTAGACTCTGCTTGGTGTGGTTCTGGTCTGCTCTATGGGTCTCATCTTCTTCAAGCTGGCAGGTTAGCCTGAAAGTGTTCTTCTCATGGTAATGGCACAGAACGAGAGTAAGTCCAATCACACGAGCAACTTTCAAGCCTTGGCTTAGTCACACCCATGATATTCCACTTTCTAAAACAAATAACATGGCCAAGCTCAAAGTCAAGGCATGCTTATGGTGAAGGTAGATAAGGAAGAGGATGTTTCTGAACAATAATGTCATCTAACACACTGTGCTTTGAAAATAAGTGATGAAAATTCTTATGCCTGGCTTCTTCTCAGTGAAAATGAAGGTGGTGATGAAGACATCCAGAAACCTTGGGGATTAGGGTCTAATGTTGCTATTTCTTATATGGGACACAACTAAATCCACCTCTGGAGAGAGGAGTTGCTGGGTTAAGACAGATTCTATGGACTTACTTACACACAATTTTCAGGTGCAGGAGAAATGGTCATTTCAGTCAAATGAGAGAGATCAAAATCACAGCACTGCCTGAAAAGCATCTAGAGTCTCTTTATTTTGTAGATTTGTGAAAAATTCCCTCTGAACCACTGCATGAGTATCCCTCCATGGGTAAGCAGCTGCTGCTCACTGTATTCACATTGGAGATGAATTTGCAAATAAACAGAACTTTTTAATAAGACTAAAGCAGGTCAATTCAAAGAGAAGCTGATATAAAAACGCCATGTGACATCTGTCAAAGAATAGACTGAAAAATGATATGGACTTTTGTTATACTGTAGAACTGTCCATCCCAATCTCAACATCCTGCATCTCTGCTACTTTTACCCTAATACCTTTACTTGTATTCATGTCTCCTAATGAAGCAGTGAAATAAAGCCATGAGGACCTGAACACAAGTTACTGGTGATTAAATTGTATTAAATAAAAATAATTACATGCGAAGCAACCAGTATATACTATATACTATATATATATATAGTATATAGTATACTAGTATAATATAGTTAGTTAGTCAGTCTTATTTACTTCTTTAGAATTAATGAGGAATTGAGGATAATTAAGGCAGGCAAACATTAGTTTATTTTTCCATTCATTGGGCTGTATTAGTTATCTATTACCATGTAACATATTATACCTAAAGACAGTGGTGTTAAATAATAAGTATTTATTATCTCACACAGTGTCTGTGGGTCAAGGAATTCAGGAGAGATTAGCTGAGTGGTCTGGATTTCATGAGGTCCCACTCAAAAGATCAACTGTGTTGCTGTTAACTGTGGACTTAAGTGGGGGCTGGAGGACATGCTTGTAAGATGGCTCGTTTATATGGTTGGCTAGTTGATAATTGCTGTTAGCAGGAGGCTTCAGTTCCTTGACAGGTAGACCTCTCAATAGGGCTACTTGCATGTCTTCACATAATGGCAACCAGCTTCTTCCAGAGAGAGTGATCAAAGAGAGATCAAGGCAGGAGCTACAATGTGTTTTACGACCTAGTCTTGGAAGTCACTTCTGCATATCTTCTTGGTTATACTGCGCCTGGAACTGGTAATTACTTACAAGATTGTGCAAGTGCATGGCCCTGAATTTGAATATCTCCTTAAATTTTACACCCTAAGTATCTTGCTTGCCTTACCCTAGTCCTGGTCAGCTATACAAGTCAGTTGCATTCAGTATCAGAGAGGACTATATGAGTAGAAATAATCATAAAGGACACATTGGGGGCTGGTCACCATAAGAAATACGTACTTAACCAAGATTCTGATTAATGAGGAGGGACTTCCACTGATTCAGCAGTTCTCAACTTTGGCTGAACTCTCTAGTCACCTGGAAGTGTTGATGCCTGGGCCTCATTCCACAAGGATTCTGATTTAATTATTCTGGGGTGGGACAGCCATGGTGTTCAGAAAAACTCAAAAACCTCTCCAGGTTATTCTCACATGCAGTCAGGGATAAGTACACTGCAAATGAACTAATTGTTCCTTTTGAGACTAAAGTCTATGTAGCATTTGCCTATCATATCTACAGCAACATATGCTGCTCCTTCCTAGGGCAGTGGTGTTTGGGTGGTTTAGAGGGATGAGGAGCATCAGTAATTTATTCACTCAGGAACTCTGGTTGAATACAGAACAGGTCTGGCTAACTAGGTTTCTTCTCCATTTACCTATACATTCTGTTTGAACTATTTTATAAAAGATTGGTAGGAGCAGGATTAATTCATCAATGCTAGTCTGATTTGAGCCTGTACGTATTTCAAGATAGATAAAAACATGAGAGTCCCCGGATAAAAAGAGAGTAATAGGAATTACAAGAGTTGGATTGGGATTAGGGTGCCTGTTTATTCATGTAACAACTTGGTAGTAATTTGATGTACCCATGCATATGCACTCACAAATGCACACACACCCAGAGGTAAAGCTGAGGATAAGACCACTCTTAGCTCATATCATTTTAGAGGCCACTGAAGTGTTACCTATGTCTACTAGGCTACTTGGTTGTTGGCTAGTTTTCCCTTTGATCCATCCTCATCCCATGGGGCAGGATGCTGGGTGGAACACGGTGGGAAAAAAAAGAGGATTGGGATTGGTGTTCCTCTGCAAGGTATTCGTATTCGGTTTTCCCTCCAGCGAAAATTAGCAAAATATTTTCAGTACACAGACTACTTGCACTTATTTGGAACACTTGATAGAGCCTTTACATTTTCTTCTTTTTGTAATTTTCCTAGGGAATGCAACAAACCTCAGAGATGATCATACTTTTGGCAAATAGTTTAGAATGTTGGCAGATGCCCAAATAGAAGAGGATTTGGCTTGGACATATGCTTGAAACCATTGTCGTCACCTCAGTCAGAGAACTAAAATGAAAAATAAAAACACTGCAAGTACTTTTTAATAACAGCAGTCTAATTTGCACTTCTTGCATAAGCAAGAAAATTCTTACAGATCGCATTGGGTATGTGCATGACATTGCCTCTCATTCTTGCTCAGTTTCAGGCATGTGCAGATGAAACAAGCTGAGTTGCTGGGAAACAGGTCATTCTCTTCTGACATCCATTGCAGCTGCAGTACAGGCTCGGCTAGAGGGCAATTATATTAACAAAGCACAATATCCACCTTCTCACAGGATTCTAGCAGAGTTCTAGTCAGCAAAGTCTCGAGAGACTAGAGTGTCTCCAACTCATGACAAGGCAAATCACTTCCAATGGACTCTTGAATGCAAGTGTACTTGACGGGAGGTGGGGGTGGCTTGAAAGGCGGGGGTCTTTCCATGCTAGGAACAAAACATCACTCTTTCAATGCTAAGAATGTGAAGCAATGATTCAAGGAAATAGGAAAGTAGGGAACAGAGAAAGAGACATGCCCACCAGTCCCCTCAGAATTTTTCCTTCTGCTCATTAGCCATGTTATGATAATATCATTAATTAATATTTTTATGGTATTTTATAGATTGCAAAGCATTTTTATCATAACATTATTTAATTTGTATCTAGGGATGGGATTCACCATTCTACAGATAATACTGAGGCTCAAGGTCTTCAGCAACTCTGGTCTTTTAACCAGAACCCATACTCTCCATAGCAACTGCCTCCTAATAGAAGTGTTTCTCTTATGTGGGTTAACACACTCCCCCAGAGACAAAATTTTTAAATTCTGGGACTGAAGAGTGAATCTTTTCAAATAATCTCTTTGCCAACCTTACCCCCAGCCTTCACCCACACATTCACTGTATACTGTGAGGATAGGGTTGAGGTGGGAAGAAAAGCTCTTCTGAATCCTTGAATTGGTTGTTACTGGAAGGTTAATGCCGGAATCCCTTACATTTGAATCAGTGAACATTCTTACAGTACTGTTCTATGTTAGCACAACACATCTCTTTGTCTGAAGTGCATCAGATATATACGTAAGTTTGGGATTTAGCTGTACAAATGCTCCAGATCTGTTGATATCAAGCCATGGAAATTCATCTGTGAGCAGATTTCTATCCCTGACTCAAACACCTCTACCCTTTGTTGGTAAATCCATAGCACCTTAATTTCTCCAGAAAGATGGACATGATCAGGGACATGGACATGGACATGGAGAAAGACACACACATACATACACACACACACACACACACACACAGAGAGAGAGAGAGAGAGAGAGAGAGAGAGAGAGAGAGATTCTCATCTCTATATAACACAAACATTTGAATAGAGTGATAAAAAATCAATTCAAAATTTCAGATTTCCATTTTCTCATTTTAATAAAAATATCTAATGCTTATTACCTGTTTTTCTGATGCTTTGATGCCAACAATATATTTCAAAAGTTAGATAGAATTCTGAGAAATTTGTACTTCTGTATTTTCAGGGAAATTATTTTTTTTTTTTTTTTTTTTCAGGGAAATTATGAAGTCCTCAAGGTCATATGGTAGCCAAAGTATAGTCCTTGGACAAGAGCCCAGGATTTCTGACTACTGCTTTAGTGTTTTGTTTTTTTTTTTCCACCATGAAATACTCCCTTCACATGGTTATAGAGTCTTTGAGGTTACTTTTAGTAGAAGGTACTGTACAGTGGTCACTGGCATCTTAGATGGTAGCAGTAAGAGAAGTGGAAGAGGAATCTGTGTGTTGTAGGGATCTCCTCTGATCATGGTCTAATCTGGATCCAAAATAGCCAAGTCAGAAAAATGAAGCTTAATCTTACATGCCATTTCAGATTGTGGAGTGGAGGGAAAAGATTTTTGGAAAATATTTTAATAAGACAAAAGAGGGGTAACCCACAGTTTATTTTCTTCTGTCCTTAGGGAAAAAGGAAAAGGATGGTAAAAGCCCATTCTGCTGAAAAGCAGCTGGAGTTTCTTAAAATTACCTTTCTCACTCAATTTCACACTTGAGCATCTGAGCCCAGCTGGGCCCAGGCAGTTCAGAGATGCATGAAAATGAAAAAATAATGAAGATTAAAAGAAAAATCAGTTTTAGTGTTTGAGGTGAGGCAAGGCTCAGTTCTCATTTCATGCCCACTGACTTCTTCCAGACTGTCACAGACTGAATAGATCGAGGGGGACACTGAGTCAGTTGTGCAACTCATCCCAGCTGGATGATCCTGGGCAAGCTGGGGAGTTTCTCTGAGCTTCTCTGGGCCTCATTTCCACAGTTCCGTGTGAGAGGAACTTCATATAGGAGTGATATTTAAAGTGCTGAGTGCATATTTTGTACTGAAAAAGTATCCCTGTTCCTGCAGATTCAGTATACTCACATTTCCTTCTGATATTGACACCATTTTCTCACTCCAAGACCAAACAATGCTACGCAGAAAGAGAGTAGAGCTGCTACGATCACCGGCCAGGACATTCCATCTTTAGGTCTATTAACCGAAATACCTGCAAAGGGCATAAAGAGAGACAAACATTAATGCCAAACTTTGGTAATTAGAAAGCAGGATGAATTGAACTGTCTCTTCTACCTGTTTTCTCCAACAGCCATCACTGACCACAATCATGCTCTGCGATCATATCTATGCCTTGTTCTTACTTCTGTTTTTGTGGGTCTGCAGTTAACTTTTTTGGTGAATGTCTTCCTTCTTAGAATTTTCCAGAACTAATCTTTTTTTTTTTCTTTTCTTTTTCCCAAGGCCCTGGATAATTTCTGTCACATAATGGCCAATGAAATGTCATTTGTAAGAATGAATAAATAAAAGGGATAAGCTTAAATCTGTATAACAAATTTACTCCAGTAAAGGAAACTTTATATGTGAAATAATGGCCTAGCTTTGTCTTCTCTTATTCTTTAAGGAATCATCAAATGCTTTATGGGATATTAGTGTATTAGGAAGAGGAAGAAAGAGTAAAAAGCATTTTAACATTTTAATGTTCCGATGCCCTAAAAATCCAAAACTGAGAAGGCTTGGCTATTATCTATAGATTTGTAGTGCTCAAAACACCATTATCCAAGACTTTTAATTTAGATGTCACTCAAGGAATGATATCCAAAATAGAGATTTTTTTTAAAGATTTTATTTATTTATTCATGAGACACACACAGAGTCAGAGACACAGGCAGAGAGAGAAGCAGGCTCCATGCAGGGACCGACGTGGGACTCGACCCCAGGTCTCCAGGATCAGGCCCTGGGCTGAAGGCAGCGCTAAACTGGAACCACCTTGGCTGCCCAAAAAAATAGGGATTTTTTAAATCCTTTCTACCACCTTCCTTCTTTTTTCTTTCTTTCTCCTATATGTATCCACAATAGAAAGAGAAGTAACAAAAGGGATAAAAGTGAAACCAGTTAGTTTTGCTCTTTCTATGGTCTGCAAAGGGAGGGAGTCAAAAGTAGAGGGCTGGCAGAAATTACATTGGTGGTTGATACATGCACTGATTTTTCTTAGCCTTTCTGATTATATCCACACTCAATTCATTACATTTTTAGCATTTGTACACCGAGTCAAATTGTGTGAATCAAAGACTTACAGATATTGTTGATTTTAGACCGAAGGCAATGTAAATATCATATTCTGGACTGTTTTACTTCTAATATGAAGGAAGAATGAAGAAAATAGACTCTCTTAAGAAATAAGGTTGTCTGATTCTACTGTATAGAATAAAAGGAAATGTTTATAAGTCCATAGTTACTTAATATTTTCATTTTTAAAAAGCATTTTACAACCATGTTCAAACAGCACAGAAATATAAAACTGTAATGAAAAAGGAAGTGTCCTTATGATTTTGGATGCCAGTTATGCATATTAGAGGCAATAAATTTTGATAATTATGTATCACACTGAAAATTTTATATGCATATATAAACATACTTATGTATCATGAATATATGTCTCTCTTCTTAGAAATGAGGGCATACTATACATACTGTTCTGTCCCTGCCTTCTTTCTTCTTAAAAAAAAAAGTGCTCTTGGAATACTTCCACAGGCAGTGCATAGAGATTTACCTTATTTGATTAAAAGAGTGGATAGCTCCCAAATGTATAGATGTATCATGGCTTATTTAATTGGTTTCTTAATGTTTGAGGGTTAAATTGTTTCTAGGCTATTGTTATTTCTAACAACACCCCAGTGAAATTCCATACATTATGGATAGATCTTTTTTTTTCTTAAAGATTTTATCTATCTATCTATCTATCTATCTATCTATCTATCATCTATCTATCTATCTACTTATTTACTTATTTATTTGACAGAAAACCAAAAGAGAGGACACAAGCACGCAAAGCAGCAGGCAGAGGGAGAAGGAGAAGCAGGCTCCCCACTGAGCAGATAGCCTGACAAGGGGCTCGATCCCAGGACCATGGCCTGAGTCAAAGGCAGACACTTAACTAAGCCACCCAGGCTTAGTGGATGGATCCACCCAGGCGCCCCATGGATAGCTCTTGAGATTATGTAGACCATTTTGACAAAAAGTCCATTTTGTATCAGAATTACCCGGATTGATTTTCTTTCATTGTTTCAACTAGATTGTCAACTGATTGTAGGTGGAGATTAGGTTTTTAATTTCTTTCATTGCCTCATATTTATTATAGTGCTTTTTATGAAGCTAAGCCTCAAAATATATAGGCAAAGAAACCTTAGATTCAAAATATTAGTTACCAAATCTTTTCTATGTTTTACCTAGTTTGGACTGTGGCAATATGATGTTGTCATGTTTACAACACACATCTAGAGAGTTGGAGTCTTCCTGATGCTCACCCAACCTCAGCCCAGCATATGCTGAGGGTACTCTGGAAGCCCATGTACTCCTATAAGACCTACCCATACGCTATGTTGTATGTGCAGTTAACTAGTTCACACTAGTTTATTGTAGTAGTGGAACTGTTAAAGACTAGAGTATTATGATCATAAAAGAAACAATCTTAGAAATAGTCAACCCAAGACTATACAAGGTTCTGTTTTAGTCAAGTCAAAATTTACTAGGCTCTACACTGGTAACATGGAGGGATATAACATTTTACTCCTACAGTTTCAGAGAAATAAAAGAACAAAAGATTTTAAATAGGTCTTAAACCAATGCTTAAATATTTTCTCCCAACCAAATACAGAAAACGAGACCATTGACTTTAGAAATGTCTCAGTGGAGAAGCAAAGCTTCAATCTTGCTCCATGTTTGAATTTGAACTAGGCAGTTTTTTAAAGCATCAAAATCTGAAAGACATTGGTAGGACTTCAGTTTGCAGTTCTATTGCCACATTGTATGCAGGATAATGCTCCAGTGATCTGAGGACTGGATGACTTTCTTTACAGAATAAGGTAAATACTCAAGTGGAGTGTTCACCAGTCAAGTGAACACCTCTTGAAGTGAAAGAGTTGATTATGCCTCTGAACTTACAATCAAGACCTGGGCTGGGAGGGTCTTGACCTCTTATGATATAAAACAAGAAACTATATTCAGTAGTGACAAAATTTTATTAATTATAGAAATACTCTTTGTTCTAACAATCTTTCTTGTCTCAAGATATATTTTCATAGGATAAAATGTTTCTCACTACTTTTCACCTGGCTAATCTTTATTCATTTTTCAGATTTTCATTTAAATATATCTTCAGAGGTTCCTTTCCTTAATATCAGATCCTTTGTTACACTCTGACAAACCTTATACTATATCACAGTATCTGTCACAAATAAATTTAATTATATGACTATTTACTTAATATTTATCATCTTCAATAGAGTATAATATTCAGAAGGCCAGTGTTTTCAAGGTCTCTCCTGTATATAAGACAAGAAAGATCTACTTCTTTCACAGTGTATACCCAACAACTGGTACAGTGTTTGGCAAATGGTAGGTACTCAACAAATATTCATTGAGTGAGAAAACACAGTATTTAGAAAAAAGTAAATGACTCACCAGTAATATGGATGTGAATATTTTTTGTAGATCCATTGGCAGTTGTGGGAACTTCTGAAAATGTTCTGGCTGTGCTGGTGAAGACATCACCTAGGAATGCACAGGGGATATTTGAACTAATCCTAATAGCCATCTCAACCCAATTGAGGGGTGTAAAATATTATTGTATTTCACTTGCCATTAGGAAGAGCTCATTTTTAATGGCCTAAATGCTCCTACAGTACTATGTATAAGGTTTAGTAAGAACCAATCTACAGCTAGGCTAGGACCTTAGAACCTAACAACCGCCAAAAGAGTGAAACTCTCTATTGGTTTAAAGAAGAAAAAAGAAGCTGTATAGCACACAGAACAAAATAATATCTGCTAAAGAATCTCCATGAGAAATTTAAGTAGTTATAGGAAAATGTCTTATGTTGGAACCATAGAAAAATGGAACCTATCTCTATTCTCCCAGGGTACCAGAGATCCAGTCAATCAAAATACCGATTCTCCTACTGTGATGTATTGGATAAGGTCAATAAAACTTCCATCTTAGCACACAAATCCGTGTTGACAAATCATCTCATTTTATAACAGAAAACTGAAATTTTAAATGCATTGTAATGTATTTAATTATCCAAGATATGCTATTTTATAGATTTCATTTTGAAATAAAATAGAGAAAAAAAATCTAAGACTTGGTCTCTGACTATCTTCTTTGAAGACCATGGCTGGGAAAAATTTTGGTTCTATTCATTGTCATTTTCATCATCAAGGTACACTTTTCAATATCTATCTGAGTTTCGAACCAGTTCTTGTTTTTCCACCTCTGCCCAAATAAAGCAGACTACTATCTTTCTTTTCTGTATTTCCCAAGTACTCACCATGAATTGTTGAGCTTGCCCCTGAGGAGGATGAACTATATGTTTCGTTGGGCATCCATGAAGCTGCTAAAGGAAGAAGATATTGGAAGAGTCAACCTGTATAAGAATAGTTATGTTATTTTATTTATTTTTAAATATTTCATTTATTTATTTGAGAGAAAGGGAGAGAGAGAGAGCAAGCTCAGGGAGAAGCAGACTCCTGGTAGAAGGGAGAGGGAGAAGCAGACTCCTGCTTGAGCAGGGAGCCTGATGTGGGGCTTGATCTCAGGACCCCAGGATCATGGCCTGAGCCAAAGGCAGATGCTTAACCAACTGGGCCACCCAGGGACCCAAGACTAGTTATTTTATTATCTCTTCTTGACCTAATAATTTACAGTAAAATAATAAAATTAAAAAAAAAGATTATTAATGAATATGTAAAGTGAAATTACTTAACTATTCTGCAGCACACATTAGAATGTCCCAAAATAAAGTGGGAATTGAGTGAAAACTTGTGATCCTGATGTCTCCAATAGGGAAGGTTTTGATTATGGCCACTTAGAAGCAGGAGGAAGGAATGGATGCACAACATTAGGAGAGGTTTCTCCAGTCACAGAGAGTGTGTTGTAACTGTTCTGGTGTCCACCCAATACATAGGAGACATAACCAGGTGTGTTATGGTGGCCTTTAATCAAGCAAAGGTGCCAACAGGACTTTGAAGACCTTGGTAGAACATGTACGAAGGAACAAAATAGTTTGTACATGTGGATAGGCCGATATTCTTGTTTGGCTATGAAAACTGAATGATGTCAACAGTGAATTATCAGGCCTCTTGGGTCATAGGCCTTGCTAGCTTCTGTGTTGAGTCATCTTGATGGATTCAGAAGCAAACATTCCCTTTGAGTGGGACAGTACCTATGTTTTTTGAAGTAGATCTATCAACTCATTTTGTTTAGTTCCCCATCTCTGGCAAGAAAGGTCTACTTCTTGGCAGGCTCTGCATTTCTGTATGTGATAACAGGCCTATAATGCAGTATAAAGTAAAATAGCTATAGTTACAAGGAGTTGCAATCAGTAGAAAAACATTATGCTCATTTATTTAAAACATTAGCATGTAGGGATCTCTGAGTGGCTCAGCGGGTTTGGCACCTGCTTTCGGCCCAGGGCATGATCCTGGAGTCCTGGGATCGAGTCCCACATCGGGCTCCCTGCATGGAGCCTGCTTCTGTCTCTGCCTCTCTTGCTCTCTGTGTCTCTCGTAAATAAGTAAATAAAATCTTTAAAAAAAAAAAATTAGCATGTATGCTTTTCTATGTTAAGTGCTTTCCTGTGTGTCAAGACCAAAACAAAAAAAGCAAAGCAAACCAAAACAAACATTAAGAAAAAACCAACAACCCTTAGTCCTCCTCTTTCTTGGTTTCCACTAGATGACAATGGAAGTTGCAGCTGCAGACAAAGGTATGTGATCAGGCCCTTCAGGAGAGGTGCAACTCAGTGCTTTCCGGGATTGCTCACAATACAGTCTGTCATAGCTAGTTGACTTGAGGTCACCGCAGAGGTAAGGGGGGTTTTGTACACAGCTATTTTGGGTCTGACTAGGTCAGGGAGATGTTCTTATCTTCAGTATAGTTATCTGACCCTGCACGTGTGATCCTGACTTTTTGTTGTTGTTGCTGTTCTAGAATAGAATACCAAGGTCAGAGACACTTGGGTGGCTCAGTGGTTGAGCATCTGCCTTCAGCTCAGGGTGTGATCCCGGGATCTGGAATCGAGTCCCAAATCAGGCTCCCTGTGAGAAGCCTGCTTCTCCCTCTATGTCTCTGCCTCTCTCTCTCTCTCTCTGTCTCTCATGAATAAATAAATAAATCTTTTTTTTTTTTTGAAGAATACTAAGGTCAATAGATGATCATGGACTGAGCCTTTTTCAAAAGACCATTTTGAAAGGCTAAGCCATTTAAGGTAGGGATTTGAGTAACAAAGAACAATAACTAATTAAAAAGAAATTAGAACTAGGCCTGGATTTAAGTAAAATTATGATGAAGGCAATTTGTTTTGGATAAGCTTACAAGATTTTTTGCCCAATATGGTGCCTCTTTTACTTCTTTTTAGGGATTGATGCCTTTTTTTTTTTTAATCTTTTCAAAGTCTGTTTGCAAGAAAGGATGTGATTAATTTATGCTAAGATATAAATACTTGAACAAGTGCTAACCCTTTGAGGGAAGTGAGTATTAGATTTTTTTCCATTTCATGTTTATCAATAGCAAGTAAATACAGAACATTTTTAAAAGGTTTTATTTTTAAATAGTCTCTACACCCAATGTAGGGCAAGATCAAGCGTTGCATCTTGTACTGACTGAGCCTGCTAGACACCCCAACATAGAACATTTTGTAATGGTCAGTTACATATGGGTACCAACAGTTTTTTCACCAAATGAGGAATGCCAACTTTTTCTGGTCAATATTAATTTTCCCCAGGCAGAATAACCAAGCACAGTACAATTTCAAGAGTTGGTGATGCCATTAGCAGCACGATCCATCCAAATTACAAAAATGGTGGTATTTAAAATTACTTGACCAGTTTTTAAATCTTCCTTTTTAGACTTCTAGGAATTCTCCAAGTGTAGAAAGACTCCTCAAAAAACGTGTGACAAAATTAAACTACAGAACCCACTGTGGAAAAGCAGAGTTATTTTTCTAATTTTGGCTTTAAGATTTGTTTTTAATCTGTTAAAAAATATGGTGGGGAGTGTGTTGAGAGAGGTGAAGAAAAAGGAGACTCCAGTTGATGAGTTCAATATGTCTGAAAATACTTAGGTAATGTAAAGAAAAAAACTTCAAGAGAAAGAATGTATTTTACATAAGATTCTTTCAGCAAGATGAAGAGATGAACAATTCTTGTATCAATTACTCCCATAGGAAAGAGGTCTTCCTGAAGAATACTTATTTATAGAACCCTAAGTAAGATAGAGTTGGCTACTTCTGAAGATTCATATTTCACTAACATAATATATTTTTTAAAGCTCATCCTATTTTATCATTTAGATATCCAATATTTGGGATGTGCTCCACATTGGTCACTCCATCTGCCAATCTTAAGTCTCCTTGAGAGTCTCTCAGCAGAATTATGTTTCTATGTCTTTTAATTAATTTAAATATTCTGTGTTCTTCAAACCACCATTATGTTTGCTAAATACATGAGTTAACTCTCCTTTAAGTCTTTTGAGACTCCATCTTCATCAAAATCCATGAATAAACATACTTTGACATTTGGCTGATAAACCCCAGCTTGATGGATAACCTTGAATACATCACCATTATCAGCCGAAAATATGAACCCAAATAGGTGCTTTAGCATGCCTTTCTACCACAAAGGGATACTTTCATTTTATGGTTAAAAACAATCAATTTTGACAACATAGCATTTTTCCTTAGTTGCAAAAACTATCTTGTCATTCATTTGTAACCAGTTTACAGTGATCAATAATATTATAACATGTTGGGCATCTTTCTCCTTTGTGGGAAAATCTATTTAGTGTCATAGCAAAGTCCATGGTTATCTGCAGTTTGATAGCTCCTTTTTTGATAAAGCTACAGATAATTTCTGTTATTCTTACAGGGTCTTGGTGCAAGGTGAACTTCTCTGGAATTTGGGCATCATTTCTACATGTACATTTACCAAGACGTATCTCAGTTATCCAATTTTCCTTAAGACATTTTGAGTTCTTCTGTCCTTGATTCTATCCTGGAACAATGGCATGGGTGCAAGCAATATCCAGAAATGTAGGACTTGGATACTGGAAATCTCAGTGATCTTGATTTTCTACCCCATCCTCCACTTCAGGGTGAAAATGTACTGGGCCAGCATCACTCCCTACACTCTCTACACCAGGATGCACAGGCTGGCACCAGCTACTCTGTTTGTTCTTGCCAGACAACCTCATCCACAGATGGGACCCTCATGCTCTTCCTGACCATAAAAAAAGATGACACTCATGATCTTTGGAAATGTAGTGCTTTTGTGATAGCTGTGGAGAGACCCATGAAGCCCACAGAATTTGGTATTTTAACAGAAGATAGAACTTACAATCAGAAACAAATCTTTAATATGTGGTTGATATAATCAGGAACTAGGTATCAGGACTGGAGAACAGTGTTTTAGAGAAGAGGAAAATAGAATGAGAAGTGACCTAAGACATGTAAGATTTTGGAATTTGAGAGCAAGAGTGGTGAGTGTAGAGAATCAGCATCGCAGCCAACAGGGAGCAGCATAGCCTGAAAGAGGGGCAGGGCCCAACATTGCTGTAGGCTCTGGCATTGCTATGTCCCTGTAATTGACTCTCAACCCCTCAACTCCAGCCTCTCCATCCTCCCTGCCTATGCAAAGTAGAAGAGGTTGCTATGAAACTATTAGGCACAGTTACCAAGAGCCTTCGATGAACCAACCAGGACCAGGAACAGGGTACAATGCAATTGCAAGATTTACAAAGAAGAGTACATAAATTTTGAAGAATAAGAAATGTATGGTCAAAGAACAAAGTAAAGACCCATGTGCTGTCTTTAAGAGGTACTCTGAGGCCCAGGGGTGTATGTGTGTGTGTGTGTGTGCACGCATGTGTGCACACGTGCATGGGCACATGTATGTGAGGTAATGATAAGCTTGTTGATTTTGGTAATGAGGTAAATTGGAGGCATAGGGGCCTAGGGAGACTCCTATCATTTTTCTGCTTGTCTAACTTAGAAAGACTGACTGATTTCAATGTGGCTTTAGACTCCACTGGACCAGATGGAAGGCAGGGAAAATCAGAAAGAAAAAAGTAATTAAGCTTCACTTTTCTGCTCCAGGGCCTGATCATCTCCATGGCCTGATCATGTGAAAATATCCCAGGATGTTATTAACCATATACACTTGGAGTATTTAGATGGTCAGATTTGGTATCCCCATTTCACAGGTGGTTAAAATACGCATTTCTATTCCAGGCTGTTGGAAACTTGCAAATGTAACTAGGATTAGATACTAATATTCTAAAGTTGATAAAATGACAACAAAATGTATTAAAACATATACTTATAAATTTAGTGTAAGTGCAATGCACCCAGAATCTTCTTGTGACATCCAAATATATATATATAAGCTATGCAAAATGCATGTATAAGCAAATATCACATTAGAATGTGTTCACAAATAGCAAGAGCCATAGAAACACTGCTTGTGGGTTTATTTTGCCAGATATCCATCCATTATCATTCTTTTACTGCCTGTGAACATTTCATAAATCTATTGAAATAAACATACTGGAAGGGAAAAAAATCCCATTACCAATGCCTGTCACGAATCTTGCCAAATGCATCATCTAATATTGGATGTCACATTACAGTCCAATCCAACGAGTAGAAATATGTTTCAAAAATTGTTTGGGAGTGAGCAATCAATATTAACTTGTTGGATCCTAATGTGTTTTTGTGAATGATTATAAATAGAGCAACTCACTGCAGGGATTTTTTTTCTCTAAGCTGATGGATTAAAAATGGCAACTAGTAAACAAGATATCCTTATTTGCATAAGTAAGAATGTGAGTTTTCACTGCCAGGAAAATTTTGTTTGTTGGATTTTGGAGTGCCTTCCTAGATTTCACAATTTCTAAGGCTATTTCATGGTAAGAATGGTAAAGAGATATCTGAGGATAAATGAAGTTTTCAAGTGGGGAAGGAGAGAAGATACGAAGAATTGCAATAGTTCATTTCATTATGAAATCTACTAATAGTTCATTTCATTATGAAATCCACTAAAAAGACCAAGAATATACTTGTGTAAATTATAAAGTAGTTTCATGCAAGACCTTTCAGTTTTCTAGTTTCAGGGGCAGAAAATACTTTGGGTTGCCTCTACATTACCATAAAGATATGATGCATGGAATGAACAGGATTTCTTTTTTATTCTGGGCACACGTAATATTGGAGTAACAATTTAAGTAAAGCAAACAAAAAGCTCAAAAATTCCGATTAAGTAGATAATTTCTTTTCACTGTGTGCGTTTGGGTGTATTTTCTTCTTTGTCTTTGCCCCATATGTACACATACTCTTTCAATTATTCAAGAAATATTTGCTGAGCACCTACTGTATGCCTGCCACTGCTACAGACATTATGATACTACAGTTGACAAGACAGGAAAAGGTTTAGGTCCCTGTTCTTGTGTATCTTACATTTCAGTATAATTTCAGCAAAAAATCAAATCAATAAAATAAAGGAAATCATCAGACACCAAGTAGTTTGCTGAGAATGAAAATATAGGTTAATTTATAAAAACCATAGCATAAATTTAAGTTGGAGTTCAGATTTGTCCTATAATATTGTCCAGTAATCTTTTACTTTTTAAAGATTTTATTTATGTATTTATGTATTTATTTATTTATTTAAGAGAGAGAGAGAGAGAGAGGAGGAGGAGCAGAGGGAGAGTGACAAGCAGACGCCACACTGATTATGGAGCCCAACACAGGATGGAATCTCACAACCCTGAGATCACAACCTGAGCCAAAACCAAGAGTTGGATACTTACCTGACTGTGCCCCTCTAATGATCTTTTATCACCATTGCTACATAATTTCCCCCAATAACCAACAGATATTGATTCATTTATCTATTCAACAATATTTTTGAGCACCAGCTGTATGCCAGGCATTACTTTAGGCACTGGGGATGCAGGCAAGCAACAACAAAAAAAGATTGAATTTAACTTGTATTATACTATCAAGAATAAAGAATGACAAACTTGTGTAGGTAAAGGAGAATCCAGCATAGTTCATTACAAATTCAATTTTATGTTAACACCATATAGGATAAATGCTAGTCTATTAAGTATGGACTTTCATCCCCAGTCTAACTAATATTTTTATTTTCAATTTATATCTGATTGGTTAAAAATTTTCCAGCCAGTACCCTTGTCTCTACAATAAGATGTACTGGCTAGCTTAGTACATTATGGCTATTGTTTGGATTGGCTTCATAATATTGCACTGAATTATTATATCATCCTATTTCACATTCTCTTATTATTGGATATATTTTTCCTTAACACCCTCCCACCCCCACTCATACACACAGATTGTTGGACTACTATAAATAACATCATGTCTTCTCCCTGCCTCATCCTTTGTATGCCTCTTCCAAAGCAAATGCTGTTTTGAATGTTGTGTTTGTTATTCACTTGCTTATATAATTTTTAAGTTTTTATCACATATTATGCCTAAGCCATATGGTGTTTGGTTGTACTTACTTTAATATTTTATATTAAAATATCATTCTGGGGTGCCTGGGTGGCTTAGTCAGTTGGGTGTCTGGCTCAGGTCATGAATCTCAGGGTTGTGACATCAAGTCCCATGTTGAACTCCTTTCTTCGCACAGAGTGTGCTTAAGATTCTCTCTCCTCTTCCCTCTGCCCCTCCCCCTGTTGCACTCTCTAAATAAATAAATAAAATCTTAATATATATACATATATTATAAATTATTATAGAGCAATGAAAAATGAGTGAATGACAGGATGAATGAATCTTAGTAACATTGTGTTGAGTCAGAAAAGTATATGCCATATATTGTCACCTGGCATATACTTTTCTGACTCAACACAATGTTGCTAAGATTCATTCATGCTGTCATTCACTCATTTTTCATTGCTCTATAATATTTTATTATATGACTATGCAATAATTTATTTATTTTCTTGACTATGGTTATTTAGGTTATTTATAGTTTTTGCTATTATGAATAGTGTTTTCCCCTGATGTTGGTGTGCATATTTCCTGGATACATGTACTAGCATGTGTGTAGGGGGCTGGAGTATATATCTAGGAGTGGAACTGTTGGGTTGTAGAGTATGAAAATATTTGGCTTTAAAACACCACGTCAAAATGGTGGAAAGTGATGGTACCAACTTATACTTTCACCAGCAGCATATAAAAAATTATATTAATCTACATTCTAGCTAACACTTGACAATTCCAGACTTGTTAATTGATTGATTATGTGAAATAGTTATCTGATTCTTGTATTTGTTTGCATTTCCTGATCACCAGAGAAGCTAAGCATCTCTGGATGTTTTCTAGCCATTGCATTACATCGTTTGTGATGTGCCTCTCTGCTCATTTTCTAATGCTTTTGTATTTTTAAAAATTGATTTGTGACCATTCTTTACATATTCTTGATATGAAGTCTTGAACTTTTGTCAATTACATATTCCTGATCATTTTTCAAACACATATGTGGCAAATATCTTCTCCTACACTATAGCTTGCCCTTTTTTTTTTTTTTTTTTTGCTTTTGCTAAATTGTCTTTTGATGAAAAGAATTTTCTTGACTTTATGGTATTCTGATGTTTCCATCATTTTTTAAAAGATTTTATTTATTTATTCATGAGAGACACAGAGAGAGAAAGAGAGGCAGAGACACAAGCACAGGGAGAGGCAGGCTCCATGCAGCAAGGAGCCTGGTGCGGGACTCGATCCCAGGACTCCAGGATCACGCCCTGGGCTGAAGCCAGGCACTAAACTGCTGCGCCACCCAGGGATCCCTGTTTCCATCATTTTTATGGTTAGTACTTTATGTCTCTTTAAGCCCTTCCTAACCCCAAAGTCAAAGGGAAATTCACCTTTATTTTATTACATGCTTTAACGTTTTGCTTTTGACATAAAGCTCTCATACTCTATGAAGCCTACTTTTATGTAATGTACATGGCAGGCATACATTATAATACTTTTTTATTATAAATATTATAAATAATCAGGGTTTGCAGATCCATTTGCCGATTGCCTCTTCTTTTCACAGGAATTTGCCATGCCACCTCTGGCTTGTCTAGGTTACACTTATTTGAAGACCTCTGGGTGTGCTCTCTCATCTGATAATCCCCTTTTCACTTCTCATAGATGGGCACTGAATTCACAGGTGTCCGTTATA